>NC_059432.1:106958936-107258936 GCF_021028975.2 Sphaerodactylus townsendi
CCCTGCCAGCATGGCCAACTGGCAGGGGCTGATGGGAATTGTAGTCCACAACATCTGGAAGGTTCGCCAACCCAGGTAGATGCTCTCCAGCGCACTAACATGGCTACCCTCTGAAACAACATATCAAAAGTGTAACGGGAGGACACGGTTGCTCTCTTTAAGTATTTGAAGGGCTGTCACTTACAGGAGGGCAGGAAGCTGTCCCTATTGACTGCAGAGCATAGGACACACAATAATGGTTTTAAATGACAGCGAGAAAGATTCAGACTGGATATTGTGGGGGGGATTATTGTAAGAATTGTGCAACAATGGAATCAGCTGCCTAAGAAGGTTGTGAAAGCGAGTCTTCACTGGCAGTCTTCAAGCAATGGCTGGACAAATGTTTGTCTGGGATGCTCACTGAGCTGGAGGGTGACTAGATGGTCTCTATGGCCCCTTCCAACTCTATGATTTTAAGCCATGCCAAGATGCGGCAGCCAAGAAAGCCAATGCGATTCTGGGCTGCATCAATAGGAGTCTAGTGTCTAGATCGAGGGATGTAATTGTACCTCTCTATTCTGCATTGGTTAGACCTCACCTGGAATATTGGGTACAGTTCTGGGCACCCCAATTCAAGAAGGATATTGACAAGCTGGAACGGGTCCAGAGGAGGGCAACCAAATTGGTAAAAGGTCCGGAATCCATGCCCTATGAAGAGAGACTTAGGGAGCTGGGGATATTTAGTTTGGTGAAGAGAAGGTTAAGAGATGACATGATAGCCCTGTTTAGATATTTGAAGGGATGTCATGTCGGGGAGGGAGCAAGCTTGTTTTCTGCTGCTCCAGAGGCTAGGTCCAGGAGCGATGGGTTCAAGGTGAAGGAAAAGAGATTCCATCAAACCTTTAGGAAGAACTTCCTGACTGTCAGGGCTGTTCGACGGTGGAATGCACTGCCTCAGAGAGTGGTAGAGTCTCCTTCTTTGGAGGTTTTTAATCAGAGGCTGGATGAACATATATCTGGAGTGCTTTGATGGTGTGCTCCTGCATTGCAGCGGGTTGGACTTGATGTCCCTTGGGGGTCTCTCCCAACTGTATGATTCTATGATTCCATGATTCTATGATTCTGGACTCACTTGTCTCCTATGTTTTAAGTGCATTTGATCCACATAAAAATCTATACAAATCACATATTGATGACAACCTGGGACACACCTGTGATATACAACTCTAGTCTGTAGAAGAAGAAGAAAAAGAAGAAGAGGAGGAGGAGGAGGAGGAGGAGGAGGAGTTTGGATTTATATCCCCCCTTTCTCTCCTGCAGGAGACTCAAAGGGGCTGACAATCTCCTTGCCCTTCCCCCCTCACAACAAACACCCTGTGAGGTAGGTGGGGCTGAGAGGGCTCCGAGAAGCTGTGACTAGCCCAAGGTCACCCAGCTGGCGTGTGTGGGAGTGCCCAGGCTAATCTGAATGCCCCAGATCAGCCTCCACAGCTCAGGCGGCAGAGCTGGGAATCAAACCCGGTTCCTCCAGATTAGATACACGAGCTCTTGATCTCCTACGCCACTGCATAGAAGACATATATTTTTCTCCAGTGCCCCAGTGATGATTTCCATCAGTTGCCAAAAAGGACTGGTGACTGTAAAAAGTTTTAAATGATGCCCCTATAAATGCCCGCTGCGTTTTGAATTTCAGCTTTCTGCAGTGGCTTCACATTTATCAAATCCACAAAATTATTGAACTGCAATTGGTTGCACAGAAATTAAGTAAATGAAACTCTTCCTGGTTCGGCAATTAGGGCAGGCAATTTTTCACTCCAGCGATGAAAGGTGAAATTCTTCACTGTGAAGAGCTTCGCTTGCCAGCACGGGTAGAGCAGGGGTCTCCAAATGATTCCTTTCCAAATGTTCGTTGACTGCAATTCCCATCAGCGCTGCCAATCGGCCATGTTGGCAGGACCTGATAGGAACTGTGGTCCACGAACATCTGGAGGGCTATAATTTGGGGACCTCTGGTGTAGTGGATGGAGTGGTAGAGTGGAAGACTCAGATTTGAATCTCCACTTCTACCATGGGAGCTTGCTAGATGTCCTTGGGCTCAACACAATCCTCAGCCTGATCTACCTCACAGGGTGGTTTTTGTGAGAGAATGAAGGAGAGAGATCAATATTCTATCCTGCTTTGAGCACTTTCTGGGAGCAGCTTTGATTGGTGAGCCAAATGCAGCTCTTCCTAGACAAAAACGGTCTTTCCGTAGTGGTGTGTACCCTGGTAACGTTTGGATTAGGCTACTGCAAAGTACTCTATAAGAGGCTGCCCTTGAAGACTGTTCAGAAGCAGCAGTTGAAGCAGAACGCTGCAGCCAAAATTTTGCCTGGAGTAGGTTTTAGGGATTGTATCGCTCCAGCCTTTTCCCACTTCTGACAGTCTTTCAATTTTCTTCCAGGCCCAGTTCAAGGTGCTGCTGTTGACCTTTAAAGCCTTGTATGACATGGGGCCAGCATACTGTAAGGACCACCGACTCCCGTATAAATCTACCTGACCACCGCCCGCATCTTTGATGACTTATTCTATCAATCAAATGAAGGTTATGGACTTTTTGTTTTAAGAACATAAGAACATAAGAGCGAGCCTGCTGGATCAGACCAGAGTCCATCTAGTCCAGCACTCTGCTACTCGCAGTGGCCCACCAGGTGCCTTTGGGAGCTCACCTGCAGGAGGTGAAAGCAATGGCCTTCTGCTGCTGCTGCTCCTGAGCACCTGGTCTGCTAAGGCATTTGCAATCTGAGATCAAGGAGGCTCAAGATTGGTAGCCATTTTCATTCTTTGACTGTAGGAAGTTCTTTTGATTTCCACTTTTTAGCTATAACTATTTTTGCCGCTATTAGCATATGTTGTAAAATATGCATATGCGGTTTCAATTTGTCATCCTTAGCGAAGGTTGGACTTAATAAATAGTTGATAGGGTGTAGTGGAAAGTTGTGTTCGTTAATCTATTTGCCTATTGCTTGACAATATTCATTTATTTTGGCGCAGAACCACCACACATGTTCAAAGGATCTGTTTTCTTTTCCACATATCCAGCAAATAGGAGAATCTTTTAAATCTATTTTTGAAAGGACTTCTGGCATTATATAATTCAATGAAAACATTTTCAGGTTATATACCCGGATGTCGAGATTTGGTGTGTATCTATACATGGTTTTCCAATATCTGTTCCATTCATCTAACAATATTATTTTCCCTCTGAATTTTGCCCATTCATTCATGCAGTTTCTTATCAGGTCTTGATCTACTCTTTGCTCCAATAGTATTTTATATATTGTGCTTGGGTTTTTTTTATATATATTCATAATTAAAACTCTGTTGTATTTGTTGGTATGTTATCTCATCCCAAGGTTCACCATTTATGTGTATTTTCTCTCTTGTTTTCAGCTGTAGTCATCCATTTAATTTCTTTAGTATGTCACAATATGTTAGCCAAGTGTATCCCTCTTTTCTATTAGATAGTTGTCTTGCTTCCATTCTTGATGCCCACTGTGGTATCCTCAGATAAAATATCTTTCTGTATTTTCTCCATATCCCATAAAGTGAGTTTCTAAGAACATAAGAACAAGCCTGCTGGAACAGACCAGAGTCCATCTAGTCCAGCTCTCTGCTACTCGCAGTGGCCCACCAGGTGCCTTTGGGAGTTCACATGCAGGATGTGAAAGCAATGGCCTTCTGCTGCTGCTGCTCCTGAGCACCTAGTCTGCTAAGGCATTTGCAACCTCAGATCAAGGAGGATCAAGATTGGTAGCCATAGATCAACTTCTCTTCCATAAATCTGTCCAAGCCCCTTTTAAAGCTATCCAGGTTAGTGGCCATCACCATCTCCTGTGGCAGCATATTCCAAACACCAATCACACATTGCATGAAGAAATGTTTCCTTTTATTAGTCCTGAATCTTCCCCCCAGCATTTTCAATGGATGCTCCCTGGTTCTAGTATTGTGAGATAGTGTATTCAAATTTGCTTATTAACATCCATATTTCTGGTAAAATTTGGCCACAAACAATGGTGCCATCCCTTTTTCATCTTGTATCTCTCCAACTTCAATACCCTTTCCTCCTTCAATCATACCCAAGTCCTAATCCAGGTCAGCGCCACCGCGTCGTGGTAAACTTGTAAATCTGGTAATCCATATCTTCCTTTTTGTTTACTATCGATTTCATGTGTATATTTCACCCTTGGTTTTCCCCCCGTTCCATATAAAGTGTATTATGTCCTTCTTCCAAACCGCAAATATTTTGTTATTCCGTAAAAATGGGAGGTTCTGAAAAAGGTACATTATTTTTGGCAGCATTGTCATCTTAAATATCAAGATTCTCCCATATAGAGTGAAATTCATTTTTGCCCACATGTCAAGTTTCTTTTTAATGTCTTTCCACATTACATTATAATTATTTTACTAGCGGTACTTGAGAAGGATGCCCCTTATCACCTTTATTGTTCATAATCACACTAGAGGTCCGCGTAAACGAAATATGGAGCAGGAATGTAATAAAAGAATTGGAAGTAGATGGTCAGGAATACAAACGTATGGCGTATGCTGATGATGTTGTACTTTTTTTTAAAAAAAAAGACCCAGCAGATACAATTAAAAAGCTGTTGGAAACAATTCAAGGATATGGCGACGTGGTGGGATTCCACACGAATATGCAGAAAAGAAAATATTAATCTACCCAACAACAAGAGAAACAATCCTTAGAAACACTATCTAACATTCAGGTGGTTAGGAAAGTAAGGGTACTTTCGCACTTGCAGAATAATGTACTTTCAATCCACTTTCAATGCACTTTGCAGCTGGATTTTACTGTGCGAAATAGCAAAATCCACTTGCAAACAATTGTGAAAGTGGATTGAAAGTGCATTATTCTGATACTTTGGAATTCTAATCGAAGACAAAAACAGTAAAATCATGGAGACACTTTAAAGGAAGAAGCCGACACGCTTCGGCCGGCGTCTGCATAAATACAAGTCCTCGGTGTCTTCTACAGGCCGTGGCAAGCCAGCACAAGACGCCCCGGAGGATTGTGGGATGCCGCCACCCCTCTTGCTCCTCATTCTTCCCCACTTTGGGCTTGGCCCAATTTTCACATGACAACAACCCCCCCTTCCCGAACAGTACGTGGCCTTCAATATTTGCAAACATGGGAGAAATAGCTCTTTGAGCCCGCCGGCCCAGCTGCCGGCTTTGTGGCCGTGTGTGTTCATTTGGGGCTAATTACCATTCACAGGGTGGGTTTCTTTCCTGCGCCTTTCTCTCCGTTTGAATCAGTGAGAAACGCCAAGCAGGCCCTTTCTGTCTCCAAACGCGGGCATTCATTCATTCTTTTTCTCCCCCCTCGACGTGCCGCTAATCATCTCTCATGGAAAGACAAAGATCTCGGCTGGGTCACCGCAGACAGAGGGTCTGAAAGGCAGACTTTGGGTGGGGGTGAGAAACGGGGGGTGTCGGACCATGCTTGGCCGTCATCCGTGCCGGCAAGCATGCGCTGAGACGTGAATGGCCTCCTCCGGCGTCTACGCAACTCTGCTTGTACCCGCATTCATTTGCACCGTGTTGGGGGTTACATTGAGAAGGCAAGATAAGAGTCCCATTCTGCGAGCTCGTTCCCCACTGCAAGGGTCTCCCCCTAGTGGGTTTTGAGTGCATTTGTGTCTGGAAATGGGTCTAAGCCAGCGGTGGCGAACCTATGGCACGGGTGCCAGAGGTGGCACTCAGAGCCCTTTCTGTGGGCACATGTGCACAGAGTTCATCATGTGGGGGGGGATCACCCCCCATGCACACATCTAGGCTAGCCTGGGTGTGATCCTTTACCTGGGAGTAAGCGCGGTTGCTGTCAATGGGGCTTGCTTCTGAGTAAACCCTCCTAGGGTCGTGATTCACCCATTCGAAGCATTGCACGGTTGCTTCACCCAGCTTACTTCCGAGTAACGTGTGCCTCGGAGCCAACCGTTTTTTCTACACTAAAACCTCAGTATTCAGGTTTAAATTGCCGTGTTGGCCCTTTGCGATAAATAAGTGGGTTTTGGGTTGCAGTTCGGCTCGGTCTCAAAAAGGTTCGCCATCACTGGTCTAAGCTCAGTTGGGGGGCAAACAGCCAGGGTGGGATCTACGGGGAGAATTGGTCAGTCTGGGAGGGGTCAAATACACCTCCCTCCAAATTGCCAGCCCAACCCCCTGCAAGTCATTATTTCTCCATTTACATTCGTCCAGCAAACGCAGTGTGGGGAACAGATATGCCCATTTGTGCATAGATCTATCCATTTGCACCATCATGCATGCTTCTCCGACATCAGAGTGAAAAGGGACATGCCACTGGCCCTCTCCACACAGACCCTTTAAAATGTTTTGAGGCAGGAAATAAAATGCTTTGCTTGTGGAGTTCGGCACTATTTTTACTCCAATTTTTTTTTAATTTGCAACCTCAAAACGTTTTCACTGAATGTCCTTTTAAAAAAATTGTTTCGTTGAAATGTTTTCAAAACGACTTTATTTGCCCGTGTGGTCTCTTTAAGACTTTTCCCAAGCCTCTCTGCCTTCCCTGAACTTCTTCATTGGCGCCATTTTCTCAGCCCAACTTGTCCACACACTGGGGGGGGGGGGGGGGGGCTGAAGGGAAAAACATAAAATGGTGGTCAGGAATTGTTTCAGGAGGGTGAGTGTGAACAAAAATTGTGTTATTTGGGGGAGATTTAAAACGTTTTAGGTGACTTGTGTGGAAACAGCCATTGCCTGCCTCCAAATCACATTCCTAGAGGTTTCCCATTCAGATACTAACCACAATCAGGCCCAAAGCCAGAACATTTTCATGAGGCCGAGGGCAAATTAGTACAATGACTCAAGCCATTATTATTATTATTATTATGGTAGATTTCACAGCTGCCAGATCTTTAGCTGGTTGTTGGCCTTCATTACAATTCCAGCTTCACCCAGAGGCCTAGGAAGTTGTAATGTATCGGCGTAGTATTCGTGCGGATCCCAGCAGGGCTGCCTTCTGAATTTGACAGATGTTAATTTTGTCAATTCGAAGATGTTTCAAGTGCTGCCCTAGTGTTTTTGGGATGGCGCCCAGCGTACCAATTACCACTGGGATGACCTCAGCTGGTTTGTGCCATAGACGCTGAAGCTCGATTTTCAAATTGCGATATCTAGTGACCTTCTCGTGTTTTTTTAATGACCCTGCTGTCACCAGGGACTGAAATGTCGATGATGGTCACTTTCTTGTCCTCTGTTGCACTGATGTCTGATGTATTGTGTTTCAACACTTTGTCCGTTTGGATTCGAAAGTCCCACAGGATCTTGACCTTCTCATTTTCCATTACTTTCTCTGGACAATGTTCCTTCCAGTTCTTAGCTGTTCTTATGTTGTCAATCTTGCATAAATTCCAGTGGATCATCTTGGCCACTGAGTTGTGTCTCTGTTTGTACTCAGTCTGGGCAATCTTTGTGCAGCAGCTGAGGACATGATCTACAGTTTCATCAGCTTCATTATTATTATCATCATCATCATCATCATCATCATCATCATCATCATCATTCATTTTCTGTGTAATTAATTTGTGTTTTGTCATTTATTTTACCAATTTTGAACTTGAGACTAAAGGTGTATACATAGTATAAAGCAACATAATTGAATCACAGGAGGGATCTAATAAGCAATGCAATAGACCTAGGATTACAAAAATTAGAAACTTTTTTAAAAAAGTTTCAGACATCCCATATGCCCCCTCCCCCCCGGCTTTTTACAATTAGGACACTTCAGCCTTGCCCACTGCTGATTCTGTTCTAGTCAATTGCATAGAAAATCCGCATGTTATGATAGGATTTTTAGCTCAGCTGTTTCCTTTTTTTCTCATGGAAAATTTATACTCGAAAGACTCATGATGGGTTTCACACCAACCCAAATGTTGATCGAAGGGGCTGGACAAATGATTGATGGGGCCCAGCCCCTTTTTGCGCCACTGCGGCTATGGGCCTGACCACGACACAATAAGCAGCTAGTTTTTTGTCGTCTTATCTGACCAAAACCCTCATGTCACTAATCAAGTAACTAAATATGTCCTAACTACTGTGAGGCTCCGAAATTGATTGTCAACAGCGTTGGGTGATTTCTGTTTTCCTCTTTTACAATCATTCAGGCTGTGTTATTTCTTGACATTGTTTAACCTGTTTGTGTCATTTGCGGTACTTGCCTAATTGTTAGGTCTCAGACCTTGAATCAGTAAATGAACTCTATATTGTTGATTAGCAGCATTTATTGGAAGGCAACGAAGAACCCAGTTTGTCAAAGCTAGTTCTGCCAAACCTGGCATTTGCTATCCCCTTTATCCAGAAGTTGATCCCCCCTCCCGTATTCCCAAAGAATGTGAGAAAAAGTTATTTTGGAGCTTAGGCGCCCCAAGGTTGGTGACAAAGCCACCTGACCTCCTTCCCCCACAGAGCAATGATAACATCCCATTTCGCATGGGACCAGAAAATGTCAGGGGTGAGCCTAGTTATCTACTCAGCATGTGAAGCCATAAAAGAAAGATCAAGGAAAGAATGTCCCATTACAGCAGTGGTAACATATAGCAGGCTGGTTACATATATCTTGTAGTGATTACACTGAAGCAGGAATGCATCTCAATCAACCAGATATAATCATCGCATATATTTTTGTAACAATTACATTGAGCTAGGAATGCATCTCAATCAACTAGGTGCAATCCCTGAAACTAATAAAGATTTTTGATCTGATGTCCCCCACCCCACCCTTTCAGCTGCAAGCTACGCCTGGGCAACTTACCTTGAGTGTCCACTTCGAAGCTCACGTGCACATATCCCATAATCATTTTGCTGCATTCCACAATATCTTTCCACTTTTGCAAAGTTCGGAAACTTTGCAAGCGGAGCCGTGGGCTTTTGTGTTTAACTCGTCTGCCGGCTGTGGGTCTGCTCGCCTTTCTCAGTTCAGAGAGCGCCTCTCTGGAGTGAATAAAATTTGGTCTGGAGATTTGGGACTCATTTCTGTGCTTCAAGATTAACTATTATCTTGAACTGAATGGCAGGAGGAAATGCAAAGAAGACTACAGAGCAGCATAAGCCTCGGAGACTAAGATCTCAAAATGAAAACAGACTGGAGGTGCTATAAATTTTACTAGAGACGTCCTCAACAGTCAAACTAATTGTATTCAAAAGTGTCGATCAGATGCAAGCCAATTGCCTGATCAGTTTGGGTCATTCTGAACACCCTCAAATGCCTACTGAACTGGTTTGCGTCGGGTTTTTTCAAATCTGTGCATGCATAAAGAGGCTGCTGATTCAAACAGATAGGTGGCTATCAGCGTCACCAAGAATTACTTAGATGAGCACTGAAGGATTGGTTTTTTATTGCAATAAAGTGTTTATTTATGACTGATTTTTATGGTTGGTGAGTGGTGTGGTTTATTTAAGGAACCCTGCTGAATCGTGCATAAAAAGCCAGTTGCGTTGTGCTGCATGTTTAGAAAGGAATACCGAGAAGGAATTACGAGGCCAGTTAAAATCCTGGTTATTGAACACCCACTGAACAGACTCCTGAAGAATCAGAAGTTATATCGAAGGCTTTCATTGTCGGGATCATTGTTTGTTGTATGGTTTCCGGGCTGTATGGCCGTGTTCTAGCAGCATTCTCTCCTGACGTTTCACCTGCATCTGTGGCTGGCATCTTCAGAGTCAGGAGAGAATGCTGCTAGAACACGGCCATACAGCCCGGAAACCACACAGCACCCCAGTGATTCCAGCTGTGAAAGCCTTCAACAATAAATCTGAGCCCACTTGGTGGGAACAATGGGATATAAATTGAATTCTTCTTCTTCTTCTTCTTCTTCTTCTTCTTCTTCTTCTTCTTCTTCTTCTTCTTCTTCTTCTTCTTCTTCTTCTTCTTCTTCTTCTTCTTCTTCTTCTTCTTCTTCTTCTTCTTCTTCTTCTTCTTCTTCTTCATCATCATCCAAACGGACAAAGTGTTGGGCACATAATACACCGGACATCACAGTGATCGAGGACAAGAAAGTGACCCTCATCGACATAGCAATACCTGGGGACTGCAGGGTAGCTGAAAAAGAACACGAGAAGGTCACTAAATACCACGATTTGAAAATCGTGATTCAGCGACTATGGCACAAACCAGCTGAGGTCATCCCAGTGATAATGGGCACCATTCCAAAAACACTAAGGGAGCCTTTGAAACATATTCAAATCACCAAAATCAACATCTGTCATATTCAGAAGACAGCCCTGCTGGGATCCTATGAATACTATGCCGATACATTACAACTTCCTAGGCATCTGGGTGAGGCTCAAATTGCTATGAAAGACCAACAACCAGCTAACGGACCGGAAGTTGTGATATTAAACAAAATTTAACAACAACAACAACAACAATGCGTTGCTCCACTTGTCGATGCATGCCCAGGGATCTCAGCATGCAACGCAGCCCTTGTTAACCCACATAACAACCAATATAGTATAGGATTCTTTTGTATTTGTTTCACCACCCGATCTACTGATTAGCTATTGGTCAGTCAGATAGCCACTGCTTACATGTTTGTGAGCACATATTCCTAAAGTTATAAATGTAACTGTTTCTGTGTTTGAGCAGACACGCCGACGCCGCCACCACCATGAGCACGAGACAGCAGATAGGTACCAAGATGTAACCAAATGTACAATAATGTGGCTGTGTAACAGAAAAGAAAGGATTTCTTATTTTATCTCCATGTAACCCTCTCTTATAGTTAGTAAATTAATATTTAAAAAGTAACTGAGAATCTGTCTCTTGTGTTCTACTGGACCAATATATACCAAACAGTTGGTGGGCACACTTGGGCTGGTTTCTCAGGTTTTAAACTGGTTTGAAAGACCACGAGACGGCCACTAAATACCATGATTTGAAAATCGAGATTCAGCGACAATGGCGCAAACAAGCTGAGGTCGTCCCAGTGGTAGTCGGCACCCTGGGCGCCATTCCGAAAACACTCGAGCTGCACTTGAAACGCCTTCAAATCGACAAAATCAACATCTGTCAGATTCAGAAGGCAGCCCTGCTGGGATTGGCACGAATACTATGCCAATACATTACAACGTCCTAGGCCTCCGGGTGAGGCGCAAATCGTAACAAAAGGCCAACAACCAGCTAAAGAACTGGCAGCTATGATATTAAACAAAATTAAAAATAATCATAATGTGTTGCTAACTTTGGAAATTGGGGTGTTGGACTGGAAAGTAGAGTTGCATTTATTATTATTATTATTATTATTATTATTATTATTATTATTATTATTATTATTATTATTATTATTATTATTATTATTATTATTATTATTATTATTATTATTATTATTATTATCGTTGTTGTTGTTGTTGTTGTTATTATTATTATTATTATTATTATTATTTTGCTTGACTTAATTTATGCCCCAATTTATCTCCAGTGAGAACCCAGAGCGACGTCCCACATTCTTATCTCCTCCATTTTATTCTCACAATAACCCTATGCGGTAAGTTAGTCTGAGAGAGTAATCTGAGGTCACCCTGCAAGCTACCATGGCAGAGTAGGGATAAAAACATGAGTCTCCAAGATGCTGGTCTGATACTCTAACCCAGTGGTGGCACTCAGAGCCCTCTCTGTGGGCACGCGCAAACAGAGTCCCCCCACACACATCTAGGCTGGCTTGGGCCTCTGAGCTCGATTATTAGCATTAAACCTAAGACCTAGTTATGGGGAAGCAGTTTAGGTAACCCTGTTAAGCGCTATTAAACCCCACTGATTTTCATGCAACGAACTAAAGCGTGATCCTTTACCTGGGAGTAAGCTTGGTTGCTGGCAATGGTTCTTGCTTCTGAGTAAACCCTCCTAGGGTTATGATTCACCCGTTGGAAGAGTTGCACGGTTGCTTCAAAGCAAAGTCACTGACGGCCACCAAGCTTACTCCCGAGTAACGCACGCCTCGGAGCCGACTGTTTTTTTCTAAACTAAAACCTCAGTATTCAGGTTAAATTGCCATGTTGGCACTTTGCTATAAATAAGTGGGTTTTGGGTTGAAATGTGGGCACTCGGTCTCAAAAAGGTTAGCTATCACTGCTCTAACCGCTATGCAACACTATCTACATTTTGGGGACAATCTTTCAGTTGAAGTTTAGTGCCAAGTCATCCTTTTTACGCAGGTAAGACAGAGATGCAAAATTCATTGCAATGTACTATCTGAAGCCAGGCCTCTTGAAGGCTGTGTTTTATGACTTTGCTCTTGCAAAAAAGCCTTCTTTTTCTTTTTTTACTTTTTTTTTTAAAAAAAACCCTTTTTGAACAGAACTCTTTGCAGTATCTTCAATAGCCTTCATCCCATAATGCCCGTCTTTTATGGTCTTGCATAAAACATCTGGCTCCGTGCGCATCCCGGCTTTGACTTTTTCAGTTACCTTGCAAACATGGAGCTAATCTAGTTTGTAGTCTGTTCTGAATTTTCAATAGATTTCCAGCTCCGCCGTAATATCAAAACCATCATTCCCTCTGTCTGGTGATGGGAAATGGATTTTTCTTAATGGAGATTTGCTGGAGTCCCCGAGTGGTCTGTAAGTTATATTCTCGTTCCGAGACGCTCTTATCTGTCGGAAGATGCCTTTGAGCTCATCTTATATGCTGACTGCGGGGATTTTTTAAAAGGCGCCCGCTTTCCCCCCACCGGCTTCACATTTAGGCATGGTTCTTTTCATTTTCACAACATAGGTGCTTCCCCGAGAGGCACATTTATCATTATAAGCTATGTTCATCCTCAACATAAGGGGTTATATACTCGCTCGGCCTGTGCCGGTGTAGTCTGTCTAGTGCTGCAGTCCTGCCAGGCAGTTTCTATTGTCCGTAGCTACAATATTATTAATGATACTGCCAAAATTTGAAATTAGGGTGCTCGGAGTTCAACCCGGTCCTGTTTGGAACATCCACGCTAATTGGAAGTTCCAGGAGAGTGCTGGGCCCCTTCCGCACTTGCAGAATAATGCCCTTTCAATCCACTTTCAATGCAGTTTGCAGCTGGATTTTACTGTGTGGAATAGCAAAATCCAGGAAAAGTGATATTGAAATGTTGTAGAACAGCAAAACAACTAGCATATATGATTAAAGCACAGGTGTCAAACTCGCAGCCCTCCAGATGTTATGGACTACAGTTCCCATCATCCCATGCCAGAATGATGCTGGCAGGGGATGATGGGAACTGCAGTCCATGACATCTGGAGGGCCGCGAGTTTGACACCTATGGATTAAAGGACTTAGTCCTAAATGCTGGCACTGCGGAGATCAGGAGGCATATTATAGCCACATGTGGATGGAATGTATAGAAGTGAAAAAAATTTGGACAACCGTAATGTTATATATCGAGAAACTGGTGAAGATTAATATTGGGATAAATAATGATTTAATGTTCATGGGTGTAATGGAGGATAGAAGGGTAGATTAAAAATATAGCTACATGTATAAAATAATGATCAAAGCAGCACATGCACCAATAGCTTTAGGCTGGAAAGAAAAGAAAAAATGGACAATCCAGAAATGGTTGGAATACATCTGGGAACAAGTGACACTGGACATTTTCGAAATAATAACAAAAAATAAACTGTGGCAAGATAAACAGAGTGAAATTTTGAAGATATGGACAATATATGCGGACTGGATGAAAGAAGCTGGAGTCAATGAGGAGATATGGGAGAAGAGATTACAAAGAATGAACTCACTGCTGTTTGTTTGATAAAACTATGAAGAAAATACAGGGGGGAGGGGAAAAAGGGAGAAAATGTATTGTTTGAAAACAAATGAAGAAGAGTATTAATATAAAATGGAATATTCAAATGATACAATAAAAATTATTTTTTTAAAAGGAATAGCAAAATCCACTTGCAAACAATTGTGAAAGTGGATTGAAAGTGCATTATTCTGTATGTGCGGAAGGGACCCCGGTTAGAGTATCGAGCTAGGATCTGAAAAGGCGGAGGTTCAAATCCCCACTTGTAATGAGGGTTGCCTGGTGACCTTAGCGTAGGCTTTCTTTCTCACTCAAACCTACCTCGCTGGGTTGCTGTGAGGGCAAACAAGAGGTAAAGCTTACCTATGTCTCCATGATCCTAGTCCAACTCCCTTACCACTTCACTGCAGTGGTGATGAGCCTGCCTAGGATGGCTTTAGCACCTTGCTAGTCAAACAACTAGTGGTTGATTTGTTTTCTGTTCCTTTCAAGGCACTTTAGATCAGGGGACTCCAACCTGCGACCTGCAGGTATTCATGAACTATGATTCCAACCAGCTCTGCTGACTGACCGTGCTGACAGGAACCGATGGGAATCGTAGCCCATGAACATCTGGAAGGCCATAGGTTGGAGACTACTGCTTTAGATTGCATCCCCAAGATTCAAAAGGCACGTGGACATGGGGAAAGACAGCAATTATCACAGTGGGAGGGCGGCTAATACATTTAAAATGTAAATAAAAATAAAATAAAAAGGTTCAAGGCAGGATATAAAACATTTCCTCTGAAGAGCTCTGCACAGTTTTTAGCTCAAAACATTTTAATTTCCAGCCTCAAAATGTTTTATATGCAGCCTCTATGTTAGCAAAAAAAATTTTGAAATGTTTTCAAAACATTTTCACTTGCTGTGTGGAGGTCTTTTACAAGTTTCCTACCGCTCTCTGCAGTCCCTCGACTTCCTCCTTGGGGCCATTTTACATTGTGTCCCGTTTCCTGCCATTATTTTAAAAAAATGGGAGGTGATAACTCAGGGGCGTAACGAGGCAGCCCTGGGCAAACTGTAGCCCTGGGCAAAACCTGAGTTGGATGCCCCCCCCCCCCCATGGGCAGCCACTCCACCATGACCAAATTTCTTTTTGCACCAGGACACTGGTGCCTACAGGGGGTGCATTTTTAGACATATCAGCACCAAAATTTCAGCATATCATCAGGAGACTGTTCTCATGCTACTCCCCAAGTTTGGTGAGGTTTGGTTCAGGGAGTCCAAAGTTATGGACTCCCAAAGGGGGTGCCCCATCCCCCATTGTTTCCAATGGGAGCTAATAGGAGATGGGGGCTACAGTTTTGAGGGTCCATAACTTTATTATGAACCGGGCCTCTTAAACTTGGGGGGTGCCATGTCTCCAGATGATACCCTGAGGGTAATTTTAGTGCCGATACATCTAAAAATGCACACCAAAAGAACATCCTAGAGTGCCCAAGAATCTTTGTTGTTCTGCATTGAGTTTTCTGCATTGCTGTCAATGGGGGGTTGCAGGCTGTAGAGGGCACATTTTCGCAGGCACGGTCTCAAAACTTTCAGGGTCTCATCGGGGAGACTGCCCTAATGGTACCCCCCAAGTTTGAGGGTGCGAGAAGTTTGGTTCAGGGGGGCCAAAGTTATGGACCCTCGAATATGTAGCCCCCATCTCCTATTAACTCCCATTTGGAAACACCAATGGGAGATAGGGGCGCCCCCTTTGGGAGTCCGCGGCACATTGTACTCCCTGAACCAAACCTCGCAAATAATGAGGAGTAACATAAGTATAGTCTCCTGATGATATGCTGGTGGTGCCGCTAGCCTAAAAACCGCGCGCCCTGCGAATTAAAAATGGAAAACCGCATAAAATGCCCAAAAGCGGAGCCCAGCGACGATGCCCCCCACAAGGTGATGCCCTGGGCAGCTGCCCACCTTGCCCAATGGGCATTACGCCAGTGTGATAACTTTGAAGCTACGAAGACGCAACCCACAAAGGTTTGCAGCATGATGCTTTGAAGCATCAAGGCTATGAATCTATGGAGACATTAAAATAATGGAGAATCGCAAGTAATGGCGACCAGGAAGGCGTTTTTCGAGAGGAGGGAATCTTGAACAAACGGGGAAGGGCCGAGAAATGTTTACCGGCGTTTTGCCAGAAACAGGTTGGCGAATTGGGTTTTCCGGATTGTTATGGCCGGTGGTCACAGTGGATCTTGTTCCTAACGTTTTATGCATCTGTGGCTGGCATCTTCAGAGGTGTATCACAGTCGTGTAGCTGAAGCTGCTCTATGTAATACATCTCTGAAGATGCCCGCCACAGATGCGAAGCTAAACGTCAAGAACAAAAGATCCACCAGACCATATTTTACAACCGGAAAAACCCTTTCTATTTAACCATTTTACTGCAAGCACTTTTCACCAATGACTTGTAGTGGAACTATCCCTGAAAAGCACCCTAGGGATCACTATACTATGCAGATAAGCTAAACGGGCCCTTCAAGCATGCATGCTTCTTGCACACTTGAAGCATTTTGGCAATGGACAACTCATGTTTCCCAAGCCTCTTCTACATTCTCAAGTCTCTAATCCTACACAAAAGACATTCAGAGACAAAAGACAAGGATGTGTCCTGGAAATAGTTATTATTTATGTGAATTGGAATGGAAGGGCGTGGGTCCGCAGGGGCTGATGGGAATTGTAGTCCATAACATCTGGAGTGCCAAAGGTTCACCACCACTGCCATAGAGCCCACCCTCCAAAGCAGCCATTTTATCCAGAGCAACGGAACTCTATTGCCTGGAGAGCAATTGGAAGAGCTCAAGATCTTCAGGCCCCACCTGGAGGTTGGCAACTCTAGTGCAGGAGAAGCTGTTTGTATTTCATTGTGTTAGATCTGGATTCTGATTGCCAGATTCCCACTTGCCCCCCACACAATACCTCCTCTGTACACATGTTTGTCTGTTACTACAAGGGAAGGGACATTTCCAGCACTCTTTTCTCTAAAAGAAGATCCCCACTGGGAGGGGAAGAGGAACATGAAACATTTCAGGCCTTCCTTTTCAAGCGAGCGTTTGTTCTTTTAAACCAAGACCTCGTTTGAAAACGGATTTCAAGGGGAGCACTCGGGGCTCGGCTCGCGGAGATCTGAGCGAAGTCTCGGCCTGTGTTCTCGGCTCGTTGGGATCTGATGTGTCAGAAAACGAGACTCGCGCACCTGCTTTGTACCCTGACTCCTTCTTCTGCGGGCCGCCGTCTTTTCCCACGCTGGGGTCACAGGAGCTCGAAGCTGCAATTTGCTGATTTGCTCGGGCTGACGACAAAAAAAGGGAAAAATCACCTTCCCGCAGCTGCCGCCCTCTGGCCCTGTTTAATTTTCCATTCCTGGCTTAATTGTTTATGAGGAATTCACCGCCGCTCCCTACGTTTGTCGACTGAAGCTCGGTCCCAATTGTGTGGAACAGCAGTTGAAGTTGCCACCCCTAGATTAGGATGTACCTGAAGATTTGGGGGTGGAGCCAAGGATGGGGAAGGACTTCACCAGGTTCTAATACCTTCAGAGCACCAGCGTAGAGAAGGGGGACACAAGGGGTATAGAGCCCCAGGCGCCACTTCCGGGTGGACGCATTGCTGTGCCCCCCTTGCAACTGCACCCAGCCTCAAGGAGTTCAGGGCAGGGGTCCAGTTAAATGTCAGCCATGGGGCTGGCCCTGCTCCAGAATTCCTCATGGATCCACCCTCCATAGCCACCATTTTCCCAAAGGTAACTGATCTCTGCCTTCTGACAAGCTGGAACGGGTCCAGAGGAGGGCAACCAAAATGGTAAAAGGTCTGGAATCCACGCATCTATGATTAGTACAGCAAACCTACAGCAAGCCGCAGATTGCCAGAGGTGGCACTCAGAGCCCTCTCTGTGGGCACGTGCAAACAGAGTCCCCCCCCCCACACACACACACATAGGCTGGCCTGGGCCACTGGGCTTGATTATTAGCATTAAACCTAAGACCTAGTTTTGGGGAACCAGTGCAGGTAACCCTGTTAAAAGAAGCTGTTTAAACCCTTTGGTTACTAAATGCGGCGAAATTGCTACAAAAGTAGCGATCCTTTACTTGTGAGTAAGCTCAGTTGCTGGCAATGGGGTTTGCTTCTGAGTAAACCCTCCTAGGGACGTGATTCACCCGTTGGAAGAGTTGCACGGTTGCGCAGCTCAAAGCGAAATTACTGACGCCCTTAAGCTTACTCCCGAATGCTTACACCTTGGAACCCAGCGCTGGCTTTTCTAAACTAAAATCTCAGTATTCAGGTTAAATTGCCGTGTTGACACTTTGGGATAAATAAGTGGGGTTTGGGTTGCAATTTGGGCACTCTGTCTCGAAAAGGTTTGCTATCACTGACTTAGGGAGCTGGGGATGCTTGGTTTGGTGAAGAGACGGTTCAGAGGTGACCTGATAGCCATGTTTAGATATTTGAAGGGATGTCATGTTGGTGAGGGAGCAAGCTTGTTTTCTGCTGCTCCAGAGACTAGGACCAGGAATCATGGGTTCAAGGTGAAGAAAAAGAGATTCCACCTAAACATTAGGAAAAAACTTCCTGACAGTAAGGGCTGTTCGACAGTGGAATGCACTACCTCGGAGTGTGGTGGAGTCTCCTTCTTTGGAGGTTTTTAAAGAGAGGCTGGATGGCCATCTGTCAGGAGTGCTTTGATTGTGTGTTCCTGCATTGCAGGGGGTTGGACTTGATGGCCCTTGGGGGTATCTTCCAACTCTATGATTCTATGATTCTGGAGATCAGTTGTAATTGCAGAAAATCTCCACGTCCCACATGGAGGTTGGGGAGCCTATTCACATGCAGCCAAGTATTTCATCAAAACCTCCCACACAGGTATCAAGAAAGCCCCAGGTTCAAATCAGTCCTCAGCCGTGAACTTGGTGGATCACCTTAGTAAAGGTCATTCATGCCTGAAGCTCCTATTTGTACCATAAGGACACACGCTGGCCTACCTTCCAAGATTGTTGGAAGATGATGTAAGCAAATATGGTGCCGTCATGAGAAAGCAAGACTTAATGCTACGATAGACTGAAGGAAGGAAAAGAGGAAGACCCAACAGTAGCTAGATTGATTCAATAAAGCAGGGCTGACCACCTTTCCTGGTGCTCGCCACGTGTTTTTAGAGGTGGGAGGGACCAGGTGGGCTTTTGCGCAGCAGAGCTTCTGATTGGCCATTGGAAATCTGAGTGACTTGGCAGATTTTTAAAAATGTTTCGGCAGTAGATGCCACCACACCACACAAGAATCTTCACTGAAAATAACCTGAGGGTATGCAGAGAAATCTTTTGAAACAATACGTTCATTTTAAAAGGAATTCTCTTAAGCACAACGTAGACCTGAAGTGCTGAGTAATCACTTTTTGGCATTATGCATGACCTCACTTCCTGACATTTTGTGATTGGCTCTGCTTCTTCTGGCAACCATTTTGTGGCTGCGTCCACCATCTAGTAACATAATTCCAAAGGTGCCTGCAGGCTTTAAGGGTTGGGGATCCCTGGAATCAAGGAAGAGAGAAGAAGAAGAGTTTTGGATTTATATCCCCCCTTTCTCTCCTGCAGGAGACTCAAAGGGGCTGACAATCTCCTTGCCCTTCCCCCCCCCCCCCACAACAAACACCCTGTGAGGCAGGTGGGGCTGAGAGAGCTCTGAGAAGCTGTGACTAGCCCAAGGTCACCCAGCTGGCATGTGTGGGAGTGTACAGGCTAATCTGAATTCCCCAGATAAGCCTCCATAGCTCAGGCGGCAGAGCGGGGAATCAAGCCCGGTTCATTCAGATTTAGATACACCGCGAATGTAACCTCCTACGCATATGTTGAACTTCTGTACCAAAGAACCTTAGTATACGGCATGCTGGCGACCCAGCTAGAAAGCTGAATTTCACGACACAGAAAGTTCCAGGTTCGAATCCTTACTATGTAATTTAACTTTGCTGGGTGACCTGGGCTAGTCATACACTCTCAGCCTAACCAACCTTACAGGGTTGCTGTTGAGAGTAAAACTGCAGAGAGGCTGGCGCCAAAGAGCTGCAAAGATTTATCATGTGCCCTTATATAAAGAAGCATTGGTCGCGGCAGCGCTTGGAGTACTGTGTTCAGTTCTGGTCGCCACATCTCAAAAAGGATATGCGAGGAAGAGATAGAAAAAGTGCAGAGAAGGGTAGCGAAGATTGATTCAGGGGACTGGAGCGCCTTCATTATGAGGAGAGGCTGCAGCGTTTGGGACTCTTTAGTTTGGAGAGGAGACGTCTGAGGGGGGATATGATTGAAGTCTATAAAATTATGCATGGGGTAGAAAATGCTGACAGAGAGAAATTTTTCTCTCTTTCTCACAATACTAGAACCAGGGGGCATGCATTGAAAATGCTGGGGGGAAGAATTAGGACTAATAAAAGGAAACACTTCTTCTGGCATTGGCGTGTTAGTTGTTGTTTTGGAATATGCTGCCACAGGAGGTGGTGATGGCCACTAACCTGGATAGCTTTAAAAAGGGCTTGGATAGATTTATGGAGGAGAAGTCGATCTGTGGCTACCAATCTTGATCCTCCTTGATCTGAGATTGCAAATGCCTTAGCAGACCAGGTGCTCAGGAGCAGCAGCAGCAGAAGGCCATTGCTTTCACATCCTGCACGTGAGCTCCCAAAGGCACCTGGTGGGCCACTGCGAGTAGCAGAGTGCTGGACTAGATGGACTCTGGTCTGATCCAGCTGGCTTGTTCTTATGTTCAGATGTTCTTAATGATTGTTGGGGGGGTGGGGGAAGCAGGCTGTAATACATAAGTGCATATGAGCAAGTGTGTCGTGGCACCAACCTATGGGTGGGAAGGACTAGGAAGTGAGACAGGGTAGCAGGAAACTTCAACCAACATTGCAAACAGGATCCAAGCCAAAGGGGCCCAGTCCCAGTAGAGTTTCATGGGTAATTCTGGTATCAAACGGAGCACAGGCATTTGGGTGGCGTTTGATGCCAGGCGAACAGAAGAGGCACCGCAAAGAAGAGCGACTTTTCCTGTCTTCCACACTGTCACTCAAATGCAGCTTTTCAATTCGGTGTGGAAAGCCAGGGCCAAATGTCATGTTCATCTCTTTCGGAGTGCTGTGACTCCAGACAGCTGCTGTGCATTTCAGTGCCGAAGTTGGGAGGGATACCCGGGAGCCAAGAGCAGGGGGAAGCTGAGACCGATTGCCGAAAATAACATCTGTCTGTTTAACATTTGCAATTGCTTGGATGGCCCTGGTTTTGTTGGAAGAAAGGGACTTTACGCTGTTTCCTGCCTCATCCTACAGAGGGTTTTTTTTACTAGCGAGCTAGTGGCTAGATAGGGACTTAGGCATTTGTCACCTTTACTCTATCATGCTGACTCTATCCTTTG
The DNA here is from genome assembly GCF_021028975.2 of Sphaerodactylus townsendi. Lineage (NCBI taxonomy): Eukaryota > Metazoa > Chordata > Lepidosauria > Squamata > Sphaerodactylidae > Sphaerodactylus > Sphaerodactylus townsendi. The sequence continues at coordinate 106,980,143 of NC_059432.1, forward strand.
ATGTAGACTGATACTCTTACCCTGTTTCCCTGAATATAAGACATCCCCTGAAAATAAGACGTAGTAGAGGTTTTGCTGTAGTGCGAAATATAAGGCATCCCCCGAAAGTAAGACATGGCAAAGTTTTTGTTTGGAAGCATGCCCAACGAACAGAACACAGAAAAATAAGACATCCCCTGAAAATAAGACATAACGCATCTTTGGCAGCAAAAATTAATATAAGACACTGTCTTATTTTCAGGGAAACATGGTAGGGACTTCCTCCCTTGCTTCCGCCTTCTTCTCAGAACTTCTCCATATTACTTTCACTATGCCTAGGGAGAGGATGCATGCCTCGAGCATCCGCCTCCATCCAGCTAGAATAGATTAGTTAGTGAACCTGTTTACCTTTCTATCCAGAATGTTCACTAATAAATACTCTTTTTATTAGATTAGAAACTACAAATGACTCTGACTTTCTTTTGCGTCTGAAGTTCTCTCTAGCAAGCTCAGCCACATGTGTGTGCCCAGGTAAACTTCCCTGTGTTCATCCTCTGTGCCGCTCTACTTTTGCAAGGGAAACACCTGCCTCAAAGGTGGATTCTATACAACAGGTGGCGAGATGCCTGCTGCGTGCCTTACGGTGCCTCGAATTTTTAGCCGCGGCTCCGAATTTTTGCTTAGCGCAGGCTCACCGAGGAATCACGTGGGGTGCGGTTGCTTTGAAAAGAAGCAACCAGGCTGTCCCTTTCATTGCTGATCTTTGGGACTTACCGCCACAAGATGTGGCAAAGGCCAGCAGTGCTGACAGACAACGTGAGAGCCAGATAGGAGGACCGGCCAGGCTGCAAAGAGCCGGAGAACCGAACGACCCCACGAACAAGCTTCCTTCTCTGGTAGCTGAATCCGATCTTTGTCCCAGGCCTAATCTTCTGTCTGTTGTCGCAAGGGGTGGAGGAGCGGGAGGGGGGTGTATTTGGGGGGGGGGGACCTTGTCCGTTTAGGGCCAGAAGAGCGTGGGGTTGCTCTTTTCTAGCACCTTTTCTGCTGCGTAAATCCCCTCGCAGGGCCCCCGGGGGTGACCTTCCCCTCCGAGCGGCCGCTAAGCCTTTTGTAATGGGATTTCATGGCAGAACTGGCAAATTAGGGGAGAAATGAATGTACTAAGCCCCTGATTTCCTTTCTGGCGGGGTCCCTCTCTCAGGCCCGAGAGGACTCTGTGAGAGCTGCCCCAGACAAAGGAAGAGCACTCTTGCTTTTCATCAGGGGCCCTTAGAGAAATCGGGGCAGGCAGGGGGGGAGCCCCCTCCCCAGCAGCGGATTCGGGGGTGGAGGGGTGATTCTTAAAGCTGGGAGATGAAAAGTGGAGGGGGGGGAGGCAGCAAGCAAGGGAGGAACGGCATGTAAGCACTCTCCATTCGTGCAACTGAGAACAGAAATAGAATCATCATCAGACACCTGTACATCAGACACCTGTAAAATGAGCACAGGGGCCCCCCAAGGCTGTGTACTTTCACCACTTCTCTTCTCTGGCCTGTATGCCAATGAGCTTACCATCTCCGATGATCCATCTGTTAAAATGCCAGAAATTTGCAGATGATGCAGCAGTGAGGTTAGTCTCATTCGAGACATAGCGATGAAACCGCATGCAGGCGGGAGGTTGCACAACTAGCCACTAGTGGTACCACTGGAACAATCTAGAAGACTAAGACACACTTAAAAGAGCCGTAGAAATGGTGGTAGATTTTCAGGGAAGAAACCCTCCCGATCCTAATTCCTCGCCACAATGCTAGACAACGCAGTATCAGCGCAGTAGAGACAGCTGATTTCTGGGGAAACCATCGATAAAAAAAAAAAAAAAAAAAAAAAAAAAATTGGTCACCTAATATCAAAAATGTCGGTAAAAAAGCGCAACAAAGAATGTTCTTTCTGCGCCAGCTCCAAGACTCAAGCTGCCCAAGGAATTTCTTCGATACAGTTCTACGGAAGGAATCATTGAGTCATCATCTGTACCTCTATAACTGTATTGGTTTTGGTTTCTGCCAACCAACAAGATCGACACAGACTTCAGAAGAATAATCAGAACTGCAGAAAAAAAACAATTGCTGCTAACCTGCCTTCCATTGAGGACACCTTGTATGCTGCACCGGGTCCAAAAGGGGAACGTGAAAATATTGCTGACCCCTCGCATCCCTGGACATAAACTGTTTCAACTCTTACCTCCTAAGCGTGGCTGCAAAAGAGCACTGCGCACCAAGACAACCTAGACATAAGAACGGTTTTTTCCCGAATGCCATGTCTCTGGTAAACAAATAATTCCCTCGATAGTAGCCAAACTATTTATTATATATTGTTATATAATTACTGCACTACTTGTTTCAGCAGTCCTATTACCCATCTCGTGCCAATTATGACTGTATGACTATGTCCTGGGCTGAGGTTTCATGTTATTTTATGATTTTACATTTTATGTTTTTATTACTATTGATTGTTTCCTGATTGCTTACTAGACCTATATGACAATCATTAAGTGCTGTACCTTATGATTCTTGACAAATGTATTTTCTTTTATGTACACTGAGAGCATATGCACCGGAGACAAATTCCTTGTGTGTCCAATCACACTTGGCCAATAAAGATTCTATTCTATTCTATTCTATTCAATAGGTAGGTGCAGAGTTGGTGCAGAGCGAGCCAGCGTGCTTAAGAATGGCGGACTCCAATCTGCAGATCCGGGGTTGATTCCCCACTCCTCCACATTGGGATAAGTGCTCCTGGTAGTTGGAGATTGTCCCTTATCGTATACGGCCCCTTCCGCACATGCAAAATAATGCGTTTTCAAACCACTTTCACAACTGTTTGCAAGTGGATTTTGCCATTCCGCACAGCTTCAAAGAGCACTGAAAGCAGTTTGAAAGTGCAGTATTCTGCGTAATAGCGGAATGAGCCCGTGAATTAGCTGAAGCGGCGCAATTGAAACTAGAACACAGCCAGGCAGCTTATTCTACAGATCCAAGAGAGCATCGAGGGGGGGGGGTTTGGAAGTGAAGGACTTTACACCATTGCGGCTGTTTCCTTGCCTCTAAACTACACAGAGGGGTTTTACTAGAGAGCTGAGTGGCTAGATAGGGACCTAGGGATTTGGCCTCTTTTCTCTATCATGCTGGTTCTATCCCGCTTTGATGTTAGATTCCAGTACTCTCAGGGACTTGCTTCCTTCTGGCTTGCTTCCTCAACCCCTTCTCCATTCGCTGTTTCCTACCATGCCTAGAAAGAGCTCCACGCATCCATCTCCCATCCAGCTAGATTAGGATAGCGTCAATTGACTCTACCTGCAACTACCTTTCTGTCCAGAATAGAGTTCACTAATAAATACTCTTTTTATTAGACTAGAAACTACAACTGGCTCCGACTTTCTTTTGTGCTTAAGCTTACCGCTTTATTGGGATCCATCATGCGCACGCACGCACACACAGGATCCTCTGAAGATGCACCCGACCCACAGATACTGGTGAGAAGCGTCAGGAGAGAATGCTATAGGAACCACTGACCATACAGCCCGGAAACTACACTACAGCACTACAGAGTTTGGTTGTATATCCCCCCTTTCTCTCCTGTAGGAGACTCAAAGGGGCTTACAATATCCTTGCCCTTTCCCCCTCACAACAAACACCCTGTGAGGTAGGTGGGGCTGAGAGAGCTTCGAGAAGCTGCGATTTAGCCAAAAGATCGCAGCTGAAGCGATGGGAGTGCACAGGCTACTCTGAATTCCCCAGATAAGCCTCCACAGCTCAGGCAGCAGAGCTGGGAATCAAACCCGGTTCCTCCAGATTAGATACACGAGCTCTTAACCTCCTACGCCACTGCTGCACCTATGAAGACTACGCTGGAAATGATGGAAATGGCCTGTGCGGAAAAGGCCCTAGTGAATCGTGGCCCTTCTAACTGAAGTCATGGCTGGCAAAATTAGGGACCGATTCGGAGGTTGACCTCTGACTGTGCCCTTCCACGCCGCTGTTAGTGGCACCTTTCATTTCATACGTGCACCATTACTCTCAGGAAACCTCTGGTCCCAGAGATGTTCGCACATATTCCTCCTTCCTCCAGGAGTCACACGTCGCAGCTCTTATCACCGACTCTTCCCCGACAGCGCAAAGAAGCTCAGAAGAAGTTGGGAGCCTCCTGGGCGCTGCCATGGTAACGCAAGGCCTGTTCGGGAGAGCAAACACTTTTACTGAGGTGCGGCAAGGGGGACTCGGCTCCTGGCATGAATGTTTCTCAGCGGCGAGGACTTCATTAGCGCCGGCAAATAAAAGCCATAAATACGCATTAATTTGCCGGCTAATTGATGTCCTCCAAGACTTGTTTACTCTGCGGCCCCATTGCTCCCATTTAGGACACAATTGCCTCTTTTCCTTTTATGACTCGGTTAATTAAGGCATCCTCGTTCCCTTTTAGTGGATCATATCTCAGTGGCGGGTCCCCAGTTGTCTTGGGGGAAGGAGAACTTTGGCCTGGAAAAGTGAAGCTGTTCCTCAAGTCTTTCTCCCCCGACGGTTTATTGATGTTCATAGTTTTTTTCTCGAGATGGCGAGTGCTTCAGAATTGCCAAATAGTACGTTAGATCTGGAAATGTCCTGGAATAACAAGTCGTTACAATTACTCTCCAGACAACAAAATGGCTGCTTGACAGGGTGGGCTCCATGGAAGGTCAAGGAATCATAGAATCATAGAGCTGGAAGAGACCCCAAGGGCCATCAAGTCCAACCCCCTACAATGCAGGAACACACAATCAAAGCACTCCTGACAGATGGCCATTGAACCTCTCTTTAAAATCCTCCAAAGAAGGAGACTCCACCACACTCCGAGGTAGTGTATTCCACTGTCACACAGCCCTTACTGTCAGGAAGTTTTTCCTGATGTTTAGGTGGAATCTCTTTTCCTTCACCTTGAACCCGTTACCCCTAGTCCTAGTCTCTGGAGCAGCGGAAAAAAAGCTTGCTCCCTCACCAACATGACATCCCTTCAAATAAAGGAGCAGCAGTGGCGTAGGAGGTTAAGAGCTCGTGTATCTAATCTGGAGGAACCGGGTTTGATTCTCCGCTCTGCCGCCTGAGCTGTGGAGGCTTATCTGGGGAATTCAGATTAGCCTGTACACTCCCACACACGCCAGCTGTAGGTGACCTTAACCCAAGGCTAGTCACAGCTTCTCGGAGCTCTCTCAGCCCCACCCACCTCACAGGGTGTTTGTTGTGAGGGGGGAAGGGCAAGGAGATTGTAAGCCCCTTTGAGTCTCCTACAGGAGAGAAAGGGGGGATATAAATCCAAAACTACTCTTCTTCATCTTCTTCGTCTTCTCCTCCTCCTCCTCCTCCTCCCCTCCTCCTCCTGCTCCTCCTCCTCCTCCTCTTCTTCGTCTTCTCCTCCTCCTCTTCTTCGTCTCCTCCTCCTCCTCCTCCTCCTCCTCCTCCTCCTCCTCCTCCTCCTCCTCCTCCTCCTCCTCCTTCTTCTAAACGTGGCTATCAGGTCACCTCTTAATGTTGTCTTCACCAAACTAGACATACCCAGCTCCCTAAGTCTCTCCTTGTAGGACATGGATTCCAGACCTTTTACCATTTTATCCATGTTCCCAAAACCTGCCCTCCCCAGGCGCTACCCCCAAATATCCAGAAATTTTGCAACATAGAGTTGGTAGCCTTAGGGTTCAGCCAGTCAGATAAAAGAAGAAGAGTTTGGATTTATATCCCCCCTTCCTCTCCTGTAGGAGACTCAAAGGGGCTGACTATCTCCTTGCCCTTCCCCCCTCACAACAACCACCCTGCGAGGTAGGTGGGGCTGAGAGAGCTCCAAAAAGCTGGGACTAGCCCAAGGTCACCCAGCTGGCGTGTGTGGGAGTGTACAGGCTAATCTGAATTCCCCAGATAAGCCTCCACAGCTCAGGCAGCCGAGCTGGGAATCAAACCCGGTTCCTCCAGATTAGATACACGAGCTCTTAACTTCCTACGCCACTGGTTAAGAGCTCGTGCAACAAGGAGTTGCAAAGGTGGTAGGGTTGCCAGACTCCTGGGGAGGCCTGGAGATCGACCACAATTTCAGTTGCTCTCCTGGGGAGAAAATGGCTGCTTGGGAGGGAGGGGTTTATGGCATTACACCCCCCTAAGACTCCTCCCTGTCCAAACCAGTCCCTCCCCAGGCTCCGCCCCCAAATCTCCAGGAATGTCTCCCCCTCGAGTTGGCCACCTAGAGCTCCAGGGCTTTAGGGACTTCAAAGGCACTAACGAATAAGTTTCACCAAAGCCGGGGTTCTTCCGGTTCAGATTGAATCCTGCAGATTCTTCCTTTAGTGTCCTTCGAGAACCAGTGTGGCGTAGTGGTTAAGAGCAGGTGGATTCTAATCTAAAGAACCGGGTTTGATTCCCCACTCCTCCACCTGCTGAGGGGCAGAGGCTTATCTGGTGAACCAGATGTGTCTCCACACTCCTGCATTCCTGCTGGGTGACCTTGGGCCAGTCACAGTTCTCTCCGAACTCTCTCAGCCTCACCTGCCTCACAAGGTGCCTGTTGTGCATTAGACATCACCCTGTTCCAACATCCCTTCTCAAGGCCTAGTGTACAAAATTTACAAGATACATCTTCTTCTGTAGACTTCCAAACTTGTTTCCAGGTTGGGGCTTGGTGAAGGAACCTGCCATCATTTCTTCAGTACGACAGTCCTGCAAATCATGAACCCCCATCTTCATACATGTATCCCATTAGATGATGCTCCACATCCATGAGTTTAATTCTGGAATGTATCTTCATCTGTGCAAGCTTCATGCACCCTTAGTTGTCCTCAAATTGTATGGGTTTGAGTTTATCTCTCCCAAAGTTCTGCATTAATTGCAGTATCCAACCAAGTTATCTCTCCCAAAGTTCTGCATTAACTTAGTTGGACCCTTCTGCTACGGATACATAGTCAGCTTCACCTGAGGATTCAACTACTGTTTCTTACTCCCTGCTACTTCAGCTGACTGCTTCGTCAGTACAGAAGAACACATGTCCACTGGTTGACTTTTTGGTTAATATCTCCAACCCAGTCCACATCCATGTATCCTACTAGTCTGGGATTTACAAGTGGACAGCATTTTTTTTTAAAAAAAATGGGCATTTTTCACGTTTGGATTTAATAGTCCTGTACATTTCCAGAAAACCTGAAAAATTCAGTTCCCAATATCGGATTTTTCAGGTTGTTCAAAAATTTCGTGTCTATCAGACCTAAACCTGAATAATTCCTGCTGCCTTCCAGCTCCAGCTGCCCAAATCATCCAGAGACTGGCCCAGTGATACCAACCAAGTTTTGTGAAGCTTGGTTCAGGGAGGCCAAAGTTATGAACCCTCAAAGGGTAGCCCCCATCTTCTGTTAGCTCCCATAACTTTGCCCCCCCCCCCCGAACCAAACTTCACCAAACTCGGATGGTATCATCAGGACAAATTTTGGTACCGCTAGCATTAAAAATTAAAAAAACCCACCCAAAATACTGGGGAAAAAATCAGACAGACTCGAATTTTTCTGATATTCCCGAATATCCGAATATGTTATTTTTCTTATCTGGGCATACAGATAATTACATGCCCGAATAAATCTGAATCCGAATTTTACCGAATTTCTAGGGTATTGACCAAGCCTACTTACACCTGGCGCCATTAAATGCTGTATGAACAGACAGCGTGAGAAGTAGGTGGGGCTGAGAGAGTTCTGAGAGAACTGGGACAGGCCCAAGGTCACCAGCAGGAATGTAGGAGTGCAGAAACACATCTGGTTCATGAGATAACCCTCCGCCACCCAGGTGGAGGAGTGGGGAATCAAACCGGGTTCTCTAGATAAGAGTCCACCACTCTTAACCACTACCACCACACTGGCACCACAACGGTATAGTGGTTAAGAGGAGCAGACTCTTATCTGGTGAGCTGGGTTTGCTTCTCCACTCCTCCGCATAAAGCCTGACTGTGAAAGTGATGTCTGACTTTGGACTAGTCACAGTTCTCTCAGAACTCTCTCAGGCCCACCTCAGTCCACTGCCCCCAAATACTACACCGCACTGGCTCTTATGCTTAAACCAGGTCTAAATTTCCCCCATCTGGAGGACAAGGTATCGACAGAGTTCCATCCCTTTTGGAGAAGATTCCACGCAGCCTCAATTCTGCCGCTCTGCTCGTTCCATTTGGTGGTGGGACGGAAGCCCCCTTCCCATCTGGGTCAGCCTGACGTCCATTCATCAGATCTGTGCCCCAGAAGTGAGCGGGGGCCAAGTCCCTGAGCGGAAAAGGGCAGGCTTTTATCTTAATTAAACTGCCTCTTCGCAAAGAGAGAGAGATAAATTGCATGCAGGGGAGAGGCGCCCATAATTAGTTCACGGGAGTCAAGGCATCGTGAAAATCATTCTTGGGAGATAGTGAGGCCGTGTGCCGGCAGCTGCCCATTCCAGAATAGGGGAGGACATGGTCCATTTAGATAACAGATTGTGTCAGGAGCGAGATGGATAAGCTTGCAGGTGAGATCACAGAAGAGCTGGGAAATATTTAGTGGAGTGAAAGCTGGAACTATATTACTTAGAGTCCTCTCTGGCGCACACCAAGTGTAAAAACGGAGTGTATGTTCCAATGACCATCTGAAGAAGAGGGGTTTGGATTTACACCCCACCTTTCTCTCCTGTAAGGAGACTCAAGGTGGCTTACAAGCTCCTTTCCCTTCCTCTCCCCACAACAGACACCTTGGGAGGTAGGTGGGGCTGAGAGGGTTCCAAAGAACTGTGACTAGCCCAAGGTTACCCAGAAGGAGTGCGGAAACACATCTGGTTCACCAGATAAGCCTCTTCCACTCAGGTGGAGGAGTGGGGGGAAAAAAACCCAGTTCTCCAGATTAGAATCCACCTGCTCTTAATCACTACACCATACTGGCTCTCAAGAAGACTGTAGGGGGGGGTGGGGGGTGGTGGGGGATGTGTGGGGGTGTGGGGGGGGGTGTGTGGGTGGGGGGGGGGGTCGGGAGGGGGGGGGGTGGGGGGGGGGGGGTTGGGGGTCGGGGGGGGGGGGGGGGGGGGGGTGAGGGGGGGGGGGGGGGGGGGGGGGGGGGGGTGGGGGGGGGGGGGGGGGGGGGCGGGGGGGGGTGGGGGGGGGGGGGGGGGGGGTGGTGTGGTTGGGGGGGGGGGGGGGTGGGGGGGGTTTTTTGGGGGGGTGGGGGGGGGGGGGGGTGGGGGGGGGGGGGGGTGGGGGGGGGGGGGGGTGGGGGGGGGGGGGGGTGGGGGGGGGGGGGGGTGGGGGGGGGGGGGGGTGGGGGGGGGGGGGGGTGGGGGGGGGGGGGGGTGGGGGGGGGGGGGGGTGGGGGGGGGGGGGGGTGGGGGGGGGGGGGGGTGGGGGGGGGGGGGGGTGGGGGGGGGGGGGGGTGGGGGGGGGGGGGGGTGGGGGGGGGGGGGGGTGGGGGGGGGGGGGGGTGGGGGGGGGGGGGGGTGGGGGGGGGGGGGGGTGGGGGGGGGGGGGGGTGGGGGGGGGGGGGGGTGGGGGGGGGGGGGGGTGGGGGGGGGGGGGGGTGGGGGGGGGGGGGGGTGGGGGGGGGGGGGGGTGGGGGGGGGGGGGGGTGGGGGGGGGGGGGGGTGGGGGGGGGGGGGGGTGGGGGGGGGGGGGGGTGGGGGGGGGGGGGGGTGGGGGGGGGGGGGGGTGGGGGGGGGGGGGGGTGGGGGGGGGGGGGGGTGGGGGGGGGGGGGGGTGGGGGGGGGGGGGGGTGGGGGGGGGGGGGGGTGGGGGGGGGGGGGGGTGGGGGGGGGGGGGGGTGGGGGGGGGGGGGGGTGGGGGGGGGGGGGGGTGGGGGGGGGGGGGGGTGGGGGGGGGGGGGGGTGGGGGGGGGGGGGGGTGGGGGGGGGGGGGGGTGGGGGGGGGGGGGGGTGGGGGGGGGGGGGGGTGGGGGGGGGGGGGGGTGGGGGGGGGGGGGGGTGGGGGGGGGGGGGGGTGGGGGGGGGGGGGGGTGGGGGGGGGGGGGGGTGGGGGGGGGGGGGGGTGGGGGGGGGGGGGGGTGGGGGGGGGGGGGGGTGGGGGGGGGGGGGGGTGGGGGGGGGGGGGGGTGGGGGGGGGGGGGGGTGGGGGGGGGGGGGGGTGGGGGGGGGGGGGGGTGGGGGGGGGGGGGGGTGGGGGGGGGGGGGGGTGGGGGGGGGGGGGGGTGGGGGGGGGGGGGGGTGGGGGGGGGGGGGGGTGGGGGGGGGGGGGGGTGGGGGGGGGGGGGGGTGGGGGGGGGGGGGGGTGGGGGGGGGGGGGGGTGGGGGGGGGGGGGGGTGGGGGGGGGGGGGGGTGGGGGGGGGGGGGGGTGGGGGGGGGGGGGGGTGGGGGGGGGGGGGGGTGGGGGGGGGGGGGGGTGGGGGGGGGGGGGGGTGGGGGGGGGGGGGGGTGGGGGGGGGGGGGGGTGGGGGGGGGGGGGGGTGGGGGGGGGGGGGGGTGGGGGGGGGGGGGGGTGGGGGGGGGGGGGGGTGGGGGGGGGGGGGGGTGGGGGGGGGGGGGGGTGGGGGGGGGGGGGGGTGGGGGGGGGGGGGGGTGGGGGGGGGGGGGGGTGGGGGGGGGGGGGGGTGGGGGGGGGGGGGGGTGGGGGGGGGGGGGGGTGGGGGGGGGGGGGGGTGGGGGGGGGGGGGGGTGGGGGGGGGGGGGGGTGGGGGGGGGGGGGGGTGGGGGGGGGGGGGGGTGGGGGGGGGGGGGGGTGGGGGGGGGGGGGGGTGGGGGGGGGGGGGGGTGGGGGGGGGGGGGGGTGGGGGGGGGGGGGGGTGGGGGGGGGGGGGGGTGGGGGGGGGGGGGGGTGGGGGGGGGGGGGGGTGGGGGGGGGGGGGGGTGGGGGGGGGGGGGGGTGGGGGGGGGGGGGGGTGGGGGGGGGGGGGGGTGGGGGGGGGGGGGGGTGGGGGGGGGGGGGGGTGGGGGGGGGGGGGGGTGGGGGGGGGGGGGGGTGGGGGGGGGGGGGGGTGGGGGGGGGGGGGGGTGGGGGGGGGGGGGGGTGGGGGGGGGGGGGGGTGGGGGGGGGGGGGGGTGGGGGGGGGGGGGGGTGGGGGGGGGGGGGGGTGGGGGGGGGGGGGGGTGGGGGGGGGGGGGGGTGGGGGGGGGGGGGGGTGGGGGGGGGGGGGGGTGGGGGGGGGGGGGGGTGGGGGGGGGGGGGGGTGGGGGGGGGGGGGGGTGGGGGGGGGGGGGGGTGGGGGGGGGGGGGGGTGGGGGGGGGGGGGGGTGGGGGGGGGGGGGGGTGGGGGGGGGGGGGGGTGGGGGGGGGGGGGGGTGGGGGGGGGGGGGGGTGGGGGGGGGGGGGGGTGGGGGGGGGGGGGGGTGGGGGGGGGGGGGGGTGGGGGGGGGGGGGGGTGGGGGGGGGGGGGGGTGGGGGGGGGGGGGGGTGGGGGGGGGGGGGGGTGGGGGGGGGGGGGGGTGGGGGGGGGGGGGGGTGGGGGGGGGGGGGGGTGGGGGGGGGGGGGGGTGGGGGGGGGGGGGGGTGGGGGGGGGGGGGGGTGGGGGGGGGGGGGGGTGGGGGGGGGGGGGGGTGGGGGGGGGGGGGGGTGGGGGGGGGGGGGGGTGGGGGGGGGGGGGGGTGGGGGGGGGGGGGGGTGGGGGGGGGGGGGGGTGGGGGGGGGGGGGGGTGGGGGGGGGGGGGGGTGGGGGGGGGGGGGGGTGGGGGGGGGGGGGGGTGGGGGGGGGGGGGGGTGGGGGGGGGGGGGGGTGGGGGGGGGGGGGGGTGGGGGGGGGGGGGGGTGGGGGGGGGGGGGGGTGGGGGGGGGGGGGGGTGGGGGGGGGGGGGGGTGGGGGGGGGGGGGGGTGGGGGGGGGGGGGGGTGGGGGGGGGGGGGGGTGGGGGGGGGGGGGGGTGGGGGGGGGGGGGGGTGGGGGGGGGGGGGGGTGGGGGGGGGGGGGGGTGGGGGGGGGGGGGGGTGGGGGGGGGGGGGGGTGGGGGGGGGGGGGGGTGGGGGGGGGGGGGGGTGGGGGGGGGGGGGGGTGGGGGGGGGGGGGGGTGGGGGGGGGGGGGGGTGGGGGGGGGGGGGGGTGGGGGGGGGGGGGGGTGGGGGGGGGGGGGGGTGGGGGGGGGGGGGGGTGGGGGGGGGGGGGGGTGGGGGGGGGGGGGGGTGGGGGGGGGGGGGGGTGGGGGGGGGGGGGGGTGGGGGGGGGGGGGGGTGGGGGGGGGGGGGGGTGGGGGGGGGGGGGGGTGGGGGGGGGGGGGGGTGGGGGGGGGGGGGGGTGGGGGGGGGGGGGGGTGGGGGGGGGGGGGGGTGGGGGGGGGGGGGGGTGGGGGGGGGGGGGGGTGGGGGGGGGGGGGGGTGGGGGGGGGGGGGGGTGGGGGGGGGGGGGGGTGGGGGGGGGGGGGGGTGGGGGGGGGGGGGGGTGGGGGGGGGGGGGGGTGGGGGGGGGGGGGGGTGGGGGGGGGGGGGGGTGGGGGGGGGGGGGGGTGGGGGGGGGGGGGGGTGGGGGGGGGGGGGGGTGGGGGGGGGGGGGGGTGGGGGGGGGGGGGGGTGGGGGGGGGGGGGGGTGGGGGGGGGGGGGGGTGGGGGGGGGGGGGGGTGGGGGGGGGGGGGGGTGGGGGGGGGGGGGGGTGGGGGGGGGGGGGGGTGGGGGGGGGGGGGGGTGGGGGGGGGGGGGGGTGGGGGGGGGGGGGGGTGGGGGGGGGGGGGGGTGGGGGGGGGGGGGGGTGGGGGGGGGGGGGGGTGGGGGGGGGGGGGGGTGGGGGGGGGGGGGGGTGGGGGGGGGGGGGGGTGGGGGGGGGGGGGGGTGGGGGGGGGGGGGGGTGGGGGGGGGGGGGGGTGGGGGGGGGGGGGGGTGGGGGGGGGGGGGGGTGGGGGGGGGGGGGGGTGGGGGGGGGGGGGGGTGGGGGGGGGGGGGGGTGGGGGGGGGGGGGGGTGGGGGGGGGGGGGGGTGGGGGGGGGGGGGGGTGGGGGGGGGGGGGGGTGGGGGGGGGGGGGGGTGGGGGGGGGGGGGGGTGGGGGGGGGGGGGGGTGGGGGGGGGGGGGGGTGGGGGGGGGGGGGGGTGGGGGGGGGGGGGGGTGGGGGGGGGGGGGGGTGGGGGGGGGGGGGGGTGGGGGGGGGGGGGGGTGGGGGGGGGGGGGGGTGGGGGGGGGGGGGGGTGGGGGGGGGGGGGGGTGGGGGGGGGGGGGGGTGGGGGGGGGGGGGGGTGGGGGGGGGGGGGGGTGGGGGGGGGGGGGGGTGGGGGGGGGGGGGGGTGGGGGGGGGGGGGGGTGGGGGGGGGGGGGGGTGGGGGGGGGGGGGGGTGGGGGGGGGGGGGGGTGGGGGGGGGGGGGGGTGGGGGGGGGGGGGGGTGGGGGGGGGGGGGGGTGGGGGGGGGGGGGGGTGGGGGGGGGGGGGGGTGGGGGGGGGGGGGGGTGGGGGGGGGGGGGGGTGGGGGGGGGGGGGGGTGGGGGGGGGGGGGGGTGGGGGGGGGGGGGGGTGGGGGGGGGGGGGGGTGGGGGGGGGGGGGGGTGGGGGGGGGGGGGGGTGGGGGGGGGGGGGGGTGGGGGGGGGGGGGGGTGGGGGGGGGGGGGGGTGGGGGGGGGGGGGGGTGGGGGGGGGGGGGGGTGGGGGGGGGGGGGGGTGGGGGGGGGGGGGGGTGGGGGGGGGGGGGGGTGGGGGGGGGGGGGGGTGGGGGGGGGGGGGGGTGGGGGGGGGGGGGGGTGGGGGGGGGGGGGGGTGGGGGGGGGGGGGGGTGGGGGGGGGGGGGGGTGGGGGGGGGGGGGGGTGGGGGGGGGGGGGGGTGGGGGGGGGGGGGGGTGGGGGGGGGGGGGGGTGGGGGGGGGGGGGGGTGGGGGGGGGGGGGGGTGGGGGGGGGGGGGGGTGGGGGGGGGGGGGGGTGGGGGGGGGGGGGGGTGGGGGGGGGGGGGGGTGGGGGGGGGGGGGGGTGGGGGGGGGGGGGGGTGGGGGGGGGGGGGGGTGGGGGGGGGGGGGGGTGGGGGGGGGGGGGGGTGGGGGGGGGGGGGGGTGGGGGGGGGGGGGGGTGGGGGGGGGGGGGGGTGGGGGGGGGGGGGGGTGGGGGGGGGGGGGGGTGGGGGGGGGGGGGGGTGGGGGGGGGGGGGGGTGGGGGGGGGGGGGGGTGGGGGGGGGGGGGGGTGGGGGGGGGGGGGGGTGGGGGGGGGGGGGGGTGGGGGGGGGGGGGGGTGGGGGGGGGGGGGGGTGGGGGGGGGGGGGGGTGGGGGGGGGGGGGGGTGGGGGGGGGGGGGGGTGGGGGGGGGGGGGGGTGGGGGGGGGGGGGGGTGGGGGGGGGGGGGGGTGGGGGGGGGGGGGGGTGGGGGGGGGGGGGGGTGGGGGGGGGGGGGGGTGGGGGGGGGGGGGGGTGGGGGGGGGGGGGGGTGGGGGGGGGGGGGGGTGGGGGGGGGGGGGGGTGGGGGGGGGGGGGGGTGGGGGGGGGGGGGGGTGGGGGGGGGGGGGGGTGGGGGGGGGGGGGGGTGGGGGGGGGGGGGGGTGGGGGGGGGGGGGGGTGGGGGGGGGGGGGGGTGGGGGGGGGGGGGGGTGGGGGGGGGGGGGGGTGGGGGGGGGGGGGGGTGGGGGGGGGGGGGGGTGGGGGGGGGGGGGGGTGGGGGGGGGGGGGGGTGGGGGGGGGGGGGGGTGGGGGGGGGGGGGGGTGGGGGGGGGGGGGGGTGGGGGGGGGGGGGGGTGGGGGGGGGGGGGGGTGGGGGGGGGGGGGGGTGGGGGGGGGGGGGGGTGGGGGGGGGGGGGGGTGGGGGGGGGGGGGGGTGGGGGGGGGGGGGGGTGGGGGGGGGGGGGGGTGGGGGGGGGGGGGGGTGGGGGGGGGGGGGGGTGGGGGGGGGGGGGGGTGGGGGGGGGGGGGGGTGGGGGGGGGGGGGGGTGGGGGGGGGGGGGGGTGGGGGGGGGGGGGGGTGGGGGGGGGGGGGGGTGGGGGGGGGGGGGGGTGGGGGGGGGGGGGGGTGGGGGGGGGGGGGGGTGGGGGGGGGGGGGGGTGGGGGGGGGGGGGGGTGGGGGGGGGGGGGGGTGGGGGGGGGGGGGGGTGGGGGGGGGGGGGGGTGGGGGGGGGGGGGGGTGGGGGGGGGGGGGGGTGGGGGGGGGGGGGGGTGGGGGGGGGGGGGGGTGGGGGGGGGGGGGGGTGGGGGGGGGGGGGGGTGGGGGGGGGGGGGGGTGGGGGGGGGGGGGGGTGGGGGGGGGGGGGGGTGGGGGGGGGGGGGGGTGGGGGGGGGGGGGGGTGGGGGGGGGGGGGGGTGGGGGGGGGGGGGGGTGGGGGGGGGGGGGGGTGGGGGGGGGGGGGGGTGGGGGGGGGGGGGGGTGGGGGGGGGGGGGGGTGGGGGGGGGGGGGGGTGGGGGGGGGGGGGGGTGGGGGGGGGGGGGGGTGGGGGGGGGGGGGGGTGGGGGGGGGGGGGGGTGGGGGGGGGGGGGGGTGGGGGGGGGGGGGGGTGGGGGGGGGGGGGGGTGGGGGGGGGGGGGGGTGGGGGGGGGGGGGGGTGGGGGGGGGGGGGGGTGGGGGGGGGGGGGGGTGGGGGGGGGGGGGGGTGGGGGGGGGGGGGGGTGGGGGGGGGGGGGGGTGGGGGGGGGGGGGGGTGGGGGGGGGGGGGGGTGGGGGGGGGGGGGGGTGGGGGGGGGGGGGGGTGGGGGGGGGGGGGGGTGGGGGGGGGGGGGGGTGGGGGGGGGGGGGGGTGGGGGGGGGGGGGGGTGGGGGGGGGGGGGGGTGGGGGGGGGGGGGGGTGGGGGGGGGGGGGGGTGGGGGGGGGGGGGGGTGGGGGGGGGGGGGGGTGGGGGGGGGGGGGGGTGGGGGGGGGGGGGGGTGGGGGGGGGGGGGGGTGGGGGGGGGGGGGGGTGGGGGGGGGGGGGGGTGGGGGGGGGGGGGGGTGGGGGGGGGGGGGGGTGGGGGGGGGGGGGGGTGGGGGGGGGGGGGGGTGGGGGGGGGGGGGGGTGGGGGGGGGGGGGGGTGGGGGGGGGGGGGGGTGGGGGGGGGGGGGGGTGGGGGGGGGGGGGGGTGGGGGGGGGGGGGGGTGGGGGGGGGGGGGGGTGGGGGGGGGGGGGGGTGGGGGGGGGGGGGGGTGGGGGGGGGGGGGGGTGGGGGGGGGGGGGGGTGGGGGGGGGGGGGGGTGGGGGGGGGGGGGGGTGGGGGGGGGGGGGGGTGGGGGGGGGGGGGGGTGGGGGGGGGGGGGGGTGGGGGGGGGGGGGGGTGGGGGGGGGGGGGGGTGGGGGGGGGGGGGGGTGGGGGGGGGGGGGGGTGGGGGGGGGGGGGGGTGGGGGGGGGGGGGGGTGGGGGGGGGGGGGGGTGGGGGGGGGGGGGGGTGGGGGGGGGGGGGGGTGGGGGGGGGGGGGGGTGGGGGGGGGGGGGGGTGGGGGGGGGGGGGGGTGGGGGGGGGGGGGGGTGGGGGGGGGGGGGGGTGGGGGGGGGGGGGGGTGGGGGGGGGGGGGGGTGGGGGGGGGGGGGGGTGGGGGGGGGGGGGGGTGGGGGGGGGGGGGGGTGGGGGGGGGGGGGGGTGGGGGGGGGGGGGGGTGGGGGGGGGGGGGGGTGGGGGGGGGGGGGGGTGGGGGGGGGGGGGGGTGGGGGGGGGGGGGGGTGGGGGGGGGGGGGGGTGGGGGGGGGGGGGGGTGGGGGGGGGGGGGGGTGGGGGGGGGGGGGGGTGGGGGGGGGGGGGGGTGGGGGGGGGGGGGGGTGGGGGGGGGGGGGGGTGGGGGGGGGGGGGGGTGGGGGGGGGGGGGGGTGGGGGGGGGGGGGGGTGGGGGGGGGGGGGGGTGGGGGGGGGGGGGGGTGGGGGGGGGGGGGGGTGGGGGGGGGGGGGGGTGGGGGGGGGGGGGGGTGGGGGGGGGGGGGGGTGGGGGGGGGGGGGGGTGGGGGGGGGGGGGGGTGGGGGGGGGGGGGGGTGGGGGGGGGGGGGGGTGGGGGGGGGGGGGGGTGGGGGGGGGGGGGGGTGGGGGGGGGGGGGGGTGGGGGGGGGGGGGGGTGGGGGGGGGGGGGGGTGGGGGGGGGGGGGGGTGGGGGGGGGGGGGGGTGGGGGGGGGGGGGGGTGGGGGGGGGGGGGGGTGGGGGGGGGGGGGGGTGGGGGGGGGGGGGGGTGGGGGGGGGGGGGGGTGGGGGGGGGGGGGGGTGGGGGGGGGGGGGGGTGGGGGGGGGGGGGGGTGGGGGGGGGGGGGGGTGGGGGGGGGGGGGGGTGGGGGGGGGGGGGGGTGGGGGGGGGGGGGGGTGGGGGGGGGGGGGGGTGGGGGGGGGGGGGGGTGGGGGGGGGGGGGGGTGGGGGGGGGGGGGGGTGGGGGGGGGGGGGGGTGGGGGGGGGGGGGGGTGGGGGGGGGGGGGGGTGGGGGGGGGGGGGGGTGGGGGGGGGGGGGGGTGGGGGGGGGGGGGGGTGGGGGGGGGGGGGGGTGGGGGGGGGGGGGGGTGGGGGGGGGGGGGGGTGGGGGGGGGGGGGGGTGGGGGGGGGGGGGGGTGGGGGGGGGGGGGGGTGGGGGGGGGGGGGGGTGGGGGGGGGGGGGGGTGGGGGGGGGGGGGGGTGGGGGGGGGGGGGGGTGGGGGGGGGGGGGGGTGGGGGGGGGGGGGGGTGGGGGGGGGGGGGGGTGGGGGGGGGGGGGGGTGGGGGGGGGGGGGGGTGGGGGGGGGGGGGGGTGGGGGGGGGGGGGGGTGGGGGGGGGGGGGGGTGGGGGGGGGGGGGGGTGGGGGGGGGGGGGGGTGGGGGGGGGGGGGGGTGGGGGGGGGGGGGGGTGGGGGGGGGGGGGGGTGGGGGGGGGGGGGGGTGGGGGGGGGGGGGGGTGGGGGGGGGGGGGGGTGGGGGGGGGGGGGGGTGGGGGGGGGGGGGGGTGGGGGGGGGGGGGGGTGGGGGGGGGGGGGGGTGGGGGGGGGGGGGGGTGGGGGGGGGGGGGGGTGGGGGGGGGGGGGGGTGGGGGGGGGGGGGGGTGGGGGGGGGGGGGGGTGGGGGGGGGGGGGGGTGGGGGGGGGGGGGGGTGGGGGGGGGGGGGGGTGGGGGGGGGGGGGGGTGGGGGGGGGGGGGGGTGGGGGGGGGGGGGGGTGGGGGGGGGGGGGGGTGGGGGGGGGGGGGGGTGGGGGGGGGGGGGGGTGGGGGGGGGGGGGGGTGGGGGGGGGGGGGGGTGGGGGGGGGGGGGGGTGGGGGGGGGGGGGGGTGGGGGGGGGGGGGGGTGGGGGGGGGGGGGGGTGGGGGGGGGGGGGGGTGGGGGGGGGGGGGGGTGGGGGGGGGGGGGGGTGGGGGGGGGGGGGGGTGGGGGGGGGGGGGGGTGGGGGGGGGGGGGGGTGGGGGGGGGGGGGGGTGGGGGGGGGGGGGGGTGGGGGGGGGGGGGGGTGGGGGGGGGGGGGGGTGGGGGGGGGGGGGGGTGGGGGGGGGGGGGGGTGGGGGGGGGGGGGGGTGGGGGGGGGGGGGGGTGGGGGGGGGGGGGGGTGGGGGGGGGGGGGGGTGGGGGGGGGGGGGGGTGGGGGGGGGGGGGGGTGGGGGGGGGGGGGGGTGGGGGGGGGGGGGGGTGGGGGGGGGGGGGGGTGGGGGGGGGGGGGGGTGGGGGGGGGGGGGGGTGGGGGGGGGGGGGGGTGGGGGGGGGGGGGGGTGGGGGGGGGGGGGGGTGGGGGGGGGGGGGGGTGGGGGGGGGGGGGGGTGGGGGGGGGGGGGGGTGGGGGGGGGGGGGGGTGGGGGGGGGGGGGGGTGGGGGGGGGGGGGGGTGGGGGGGGGGGGGGGTGGGGGGGGGGGGGGGTGGGGGGGGGGGGGGGTGGGGGGGGGGGGGGGTGGGGGGGGGGGGGGGTGGGGGGGGGGGGGGGTGGGGGGGGGGGGGGGTGGGGGGGGGGGGGGGTGGGGGGGGGGGGGGGTGGGGGGGGGGGGGGGTGGGGGGGGGGGGGGGTGGGGGGGGGGGGGGGTGGGGGGGGGGGGGGGTGGGGGGGGGGGGGGGTGGGGGGGGGGGGGGGTGGGGGGGGGGGGGGGTGGGGGGGGGGGGGGGTGGGGGGGGGGGGGGGTGGGGGGGGGGGGGGGTGGGGGGGGGGGGGGGTGGGGGGGGGGGGGGGTGGGGGGGGGGGGGGGTGGGGGGGGGGGGGGGTGGGGGGGGGGGGGGGTGGGGGGGGGGGGGGGTGGGGGGGGGGGGGGGTGGGGGGGGGGGGGGGTGGGGGGGGGGGGGGGTGGGGGGGGGGGGGGGTGGGGGGGGGGGGGGGTGGGGGGGGGGGGGGGTGGGGGGGGGGGGGGGTGGGGGGGGGGGGGGGTGGGGGGGGGGGGGGGTGGGGGGGGGGGGGGGTGGGGGGGGGGGGGGGTGGGGGGGGGGGGGGGTGGGGGGGGGGGGGGGTGGGGGGGGGGGGGGGTGGGGGGGGGGGGGGGTGGGGGGGGGGGGGGGTGGGGGGGGGGGGGGGTGGGGGGGGGGGGGGGTGGGGGGGGGGGGGGGTGGGGGGGGGGGGGGGTGGGGGGGGGGGGGGGTGGGGGGGGGGGGGGGTGGGGGGGGGGGGGGGTGGGGGGGGGGGGGGGTGGGGGGGGGGGGGGGTGGGGGGGGGGGGGGGTGGGGGGGGGGGGGGGTGGGGGGGGGGGGGGGTGGGGGGGGGGGGGGGTGGGGGGGGGGGGGGGTGGGGGGGGGGGGGGGTGGGGGGGGGGGGGGGTGGGGGGGGGGGGGGGTGGGGGGGGGGGGGGGTGGGGGGGGGGGGGGGTGGGGGGGGGGGGGGGTGGGGGGGGGGGGGGGTGGGGGGGGGGGGGGGTGGGGGGGGGGGGGGGTGGGGGGGGGGGGGGGTGGGGGGGGGGGGGGGTGGGGGGGGGGGGGGGTGGGGGGGGGGGGGGGTGGGGGGGGGGGGGGGTGGGGGGGGGGGGGGGTGGGGGGGGGGGGGGGTGGGGGGGGGGGGGGGTGGGGGGGGGGGGGGGTGGGGGGGGGGGGGGGTGGGGGGGGGGGGGGGTGGGGGGGGGGGGGGGTGGGGGGGGGGGGGGGTGGGGGGGGGGGGGGGTGGGGGGGGGGGGGGGTGGGGGGGGGGGGGGGTGGGGGGGGGGGGGGGTGGGGGGGGGGGGGGGTGGGGGGGGGGGGGGGTGGGGGGGGGGGGGGGTGGGGGGGGGGGGGGGTGGGGGGGGGGGGGGGTGGGGGGGGGGGGGGGTGGGGGGGGGGGGGGGTGGGGGGGGGGGGGGGTGGGGGGGGGGGGGGGTGGGGGGGGGGGGGGGTGGGGGGGGGGGGGGGTGGGGGGGGGGGGGGGTGGGGGGGGGGGGGGGTGGGGGGGGGGGGGGGTGGGGGGGGGGGGGGGTGGGGGGGGGGGGGGGTGGGGGGGGGGGGGGGTGGGGGGGGGGGGGGGTGGGGGGGGGGGGGGGTGGGGGGGGGGGGGGGTGGGGGGGGGGGGGGGTGGGGGGGGGGGGGGGTGGGGGGGGGGGGGGGTGGGGGGGGGGGGGGGTGGGGGGGGGGGGGGGTGGGGGGGGGGGGGGGTGGGGGGGGGGGGGGGTGGGGGGGGGGGGGGGTGGGGGGGGGGGGGGGTGGGGGGGGGGGGGGGTGGGGGGGGGGGGGGGTGGGGGGGGGGGGGGGTGGGGGGGGGGGGGGGTGGGGGGGGGGGGGGGTGGGGGGGGGGGGGGGTGGGGGGGGGGGGGGGTGGGGGGGGGGGGGGGTGGGGGGGGGGGGGGGTGGGGGGGGGGGGGGGTGGGGGGGGGGGGGGGTGGGGGGGGGGGGGGGTGGGGGGGGGGGGGGGTGGGGGGGGGGGGGGGTGGGGGGGGGGGGGGGTGGGGGGGGGGGGGGGTGGGGGGGGGGGGGGGTGGGGGGGGGGGGGGGTGGGGGGGGGGGGGGGTGGGGGGGGGGGGGGGTGGGGGGGGGGGGGGGTGGGGGGGGGGGGGGGTGGGGGGGGGGGGGGGTGGGGGGGGGGGGGGGTGGGGGGGGGGGGGGGTGGGGGGGGGGGGGGGTGGGGGGGGGGGGGGGTGGGGGGGGGGGGGGGTGGGGGGGGGGGGGGGTGGGGGGGGGGGGGGGTGGGGGGGGGGGGGGGTGGGGGGGGGGGGGGGTGGGGGGGGGGGGGGGTGGGGGGGGGGGGGGGTGGGGGGGGGGGGGGGTGGGGGGGGGGGGGGGTGGGGGGGGGGGGGGGTGGGGGGGGGGGGGGGTGGGGGGGGGGGGGGGTGGGGGGGGGGGGGGGTGGGGGGGGGGGGGGGTGGGGGGGGGGGGGGGTGGGGGGGGGGGGGGGTGGGGGGGGGGGGGGGTGGGGGGGGGGGGGGGTGGGGGGGGGGGGGGGTGGGGGGGGGGGGGGGTGGGGGGGGGGGGGGGTGGGGGGGGGGGGGGGTGGGGGGGGGGGGGGGTGGGGGGGGGGGGGGGTGGGGGGGGGGGGGGGTGGGGGGGGGGGGGGGTGGGGGGGGGGGGGGGTGGGGGGGGGGGGGGGTGGGGGGGGGGGGGGGTGGGGGGGGGGGGGGGTGGGGGGGGGGGGGGGTGGGGGGGGGGGGGGGTGGGGGGGGGGGGGGGTGGGGGGGGGGGGGGGTGGGGGGGGGGGGGGGTGGGGGGGGGGGGGGGTGGGGGGGGGGGGGGGTGGGGGGGGGGGGGGGTGGGGGGGGGGGGGGGTGGGGGGGGGGGGGGGTGGGGGGGGGGGGGGGTGGGGGGGGGGGGGGGTGGGGGGGGGGGGGGGTGGGGGGGGGGGGGGGTGGGGGGGGGGGGGGGTGGGGGGGGGGGGGGGTGGGGGGGGGGGGGGGTGGGGGGGGGGGGGGGTGGGGGGGGGGGGGGGTGGGGGGGGGGGGGGGTGGGGGGGGGGGGGGGTGGGGGGGGGGGGGGGTGGGGGGGGGGGGGGGTGGGGGGGGGGGGGGGTGGGGGGGGGGGGGGGTGGGGGGGGGGGGGGGTGGGGGGGGGGGGGGGTGGGGGGGGGGGGGGGTGGGGGGGGGGGGGGGTGGGGGGGGGGGGGGGTGGGGGGGGGGGGGGGTGGGGGGGGGGGGGGGTGGGGGGGGGGGGGGGTGGGGGGGGGGGGGGGTGGGGGGGGGGGGGGGTGGGGGGGGGGGGGGGTGGGGGGGGGGGGGGGTGGGGGGGGGGGGGGGTGGGGGGGGGGGGGGGTGGGGGGGGGGGGGGGTGGGGGGGGGGGGGGGTGGGGGGGGGGGGGGGTGGGGGGGGGGGGGGGTGGGGGGGGGGGGGGGTGGGGGGGGGGGGGGGTGGGGGGGGGGGGGGGTGGGGGGGGGGGGGGGTGGGGGGGGGGGGGGGTGGGGGGGGGGGGGGGTGGGGGGGGGGGGGGGTGGGGGGGGGGGGGGGTGGGGGGGGGGGGGGGTGGGGGGGGGGGGGGGTGGGGGGGGGGGGGGGTGGGGGGGGGGGGGGGTGGGGGGGGGGGGGGGTGGGGGGGGGGGGGGGTGGGGGGGGGGGGGGGTGGGGGGGGGGGGGGGTGGGGGGGGGGGGGGGTGGGGGGGGGGGGGGGTGGGGGGGGGGGGGGGTGGGGGGGGGGGGGGGTGGGGGGGGGGGGGGGTGGGGGGGGGGGGGGGTGGGGGGGGGGGGGGGTGGGGGGGGGGGGGGGTGGGGGGGGGGGGGGGTGGGGGGGGGGGGGGGTGGGGGGGGGGGGGGGTGGGGGGGGGGGGGGGTGGGGGGGGGGGGGGGTGGGGGGGGGGGGGGGTGGGGGGGGGGGGGGGTGGGGGGGGGGGGGGGTGGGGGGGGGGGGGGGTGGGGGGGGGGGGGGGTGGGGGGGGGGGGGGGTGGGGGGGGGGGGGGGTGGGGGGGGGGGGGGGTGGGGGGGGGGGGGGGTGGGGGGGGGGGGGGGTGGGGGGGGGGGGGGGTGGGGGGGGGGGGGGGTGGGGGGGGGGGGGGGTGGGGGGGGGGGGGGGTGGGGGGGGGGGGGGGTGGGGGGGGGGGGGGGTGGGGGGGGGGGGGGGTGGGGGGGGGGGGGGGTGGGGGGGGGGGGGGGTGGGGGGGGGGGGGGGTGGGGGGGGGGGGGGGTGGGGGGGGGGGGGGGTGGGGGGGGGGGGGGGTGGGGGGGGGGGGGGGTGGGGGGGGGGGGGGGTGGGGGGGGGGGGGGGTGGGGGGGGGGGGGGGTGGGGGGGGGGGGGGGTGGGGGGGGGGGGGGGTGGGGGGGGGGGGGGGTGGGGGGGGGGGGGGGTGGGGGGGGGGGGGGGTGGGGGGGGGGGGGGGTGGGGGGGGGGGGGGGTGGGGGGGGGGGGGGGTGGGGGGGGGGGGGGGTGGGGGGGGGGGGGGGTGGGGGGGGGGGGGGGTGGGGGGGGGGGGGGGTGGGGGGGGGGGGGGGTGGGGGGGGGGGGGGGTGGGGGGGGGGGGGGGTGGGGGGGGGGGGGGGTGGGGGGGGGGGGGGGTGGGGGGGGGGGGGGGTGGGGGGGGGGGGGGGTGGGGGGGGGGGGGGGTGGGGGGGGGGGGGGGTGGGGGGGGGGGGGGGTGGGGGGGGGGGGGGGTGGGGGGGGGGGGGGGTGGGGGGGGGGGGGGGTGGGGGGGGGGGGGGGTGGGGGGGGGGGGGGGTGGGGGGGGGGGGGGGTGGGGGGGGGGGGGGGTGGGGGGGGGGGGGGGTGGGGGGGGGGGGGGGTGGGGGGGGGGGGGGGTGGGGGGGGGGGGGGGTGGGGGGGGGGGGGGGTGGGGGGGGGGGGGGGTGGGGGGGGGGGGGGGTGGGGGGGGGGGGGGGTGGGGGGGGGGGGGGGTGGGGGGGGGGGGGGGTGGGGGGGGGGGGGGGTGGGGGGGGGGGGGGGTGGGGGGGGGGGGGGGTGGGGGGGGGGGGGGGTGGGGGGGGGGGGGGGTGGGGGGGGGGGGGGGTGGGGGGGGGGGGGGGTGGGGGGGGGGGGGGGTGGGGGGGGGGGGGGGTGGGGGGGGGGGGGGGTGGGGGGGGGGGGGGGTGGGGGGGGGGGGGGGTGGGGGGGGGGGGGGGTGGGGGGGGGGGGGGGTGGGGGGGGGGGGGGGTGGGGGGGGGGGGGGGTGGGGGGGGGGGGGGGTGGGGGGGGGGGGGGGTGGGGGGGGGGGGGGGTGGGGGGGGGGGGGGGTGGGGGGGGGGGGGGGTGGGGGGGGGGGGGGGTGGGGGGGGGGGGGGGTGGGGGGGGGGGGGGGTGGGGGGGGGGGGGGGTGGGGGGGGGGGGGGGTGGGGGGGGGGGGGGGTGGGGGGGGGGGGGGGTGGGGGGGGGGGGGGGTGGGGGGGGGGGGGGGTGGGGGGGGGGGGGGGTGGGGGGGGGGGGGGGTGGGGGGGGGGGGGGGTGGGGGGGGGGGGGGGTGGGGGGGGGGGGGGGTGGGGGGGGGGGGGGGTGGGGGGGGGGGGGGGTGGGGGGGGGGGGGGGTGGGGGGGGGGGGGGGTGGGGGGGGGGGGGGGTGGGGGGGGGGGGGGGTGGGGGGGGGGGGGGGTGGGGGGGGGGGGGGGTGGGGGGGGGGGGGGGTGGGGGGGGGGGGGGGTGGGGGGGGGGGGGGGTGGGGGGGGGGGGGGGTGGGGGGGGGGGGGGGTGGGGGGGGGGGGGGGTGGGGGGGGGGGGGGGTGGGGGGGGGGGGGGGTGGGGGGGGGGGGGGGTGGGGGGGGGGGGGGGTGGGGGGGGGGGGGGGTGGGGGGGGGGGGGGGTGGGGGGGGGGGGGGGTGGGGGGGGGGGGGGGTGGGGGGGGGGGGGGGTGGGGGGGGGGGGGGGTGGGGGGGGGGGGGGGTGGGGGGGGGGGGGGGTGGGGGGGGGGGGGGGTGGGGGGGGGGGGGGGTGGGGGGGGGGGGGGGTGGGGGGGGGGGGGGGTGGGGGGGGGGGGGGGTGGGGGGGGGGGGGGGTGGGGGGGGGGGGGGGTGGGGGGGGGGGGGGGTGGGGGGGGGGGGGGGTGGGGGGGGGGGGGGGTGGGGGGGGGGGGGGGTGGGGGGGGGGGGGGGTGGGGGGGGGGGGGGGTGGGGGGGGGGGGGGGTGGGGGGGGGGGGGGGTGGGGGGGGGGGGGGGTGGGGGGGGGGGGGGGTGGGGGGGGGGGGGGGTGGGGGGGGGGGGGGGTGGGGGGGGGGGGGGGTGGGGGGGGGGGGGGGTGGGGGGGGGGGGGGGTGGGGGGGGGGGGGGGTGGGGGGGGGGGGGGGTGGGGGGGGGGGGGGGTGGGGGGGGGGGGGGGTGGGGGGGGGGGGGGGTGGGGGGGGGGGGGGGTGGGGGGGGGGGGGGGTGGGGGGGGGGGGGGGTGGGGGGGGGGGGGGGTGGGGGGGGGGGGGGGTGGGGGGGGGGGGGGGTGGGGGGGGGGGGGGGTGGGGGGGGGGGGGGGTGGGGGGGGGGGGGGGTGGGGGGGGGGGGGGGTGGGGGGGGGGGGGGGTGGGGGGGGGGGGGGGTGGGGGGGGGGGGGGGTGGGGGGGGGGGGGGGTGGGGGGGGGGGGGGGTGGGGGGGGGGGGGGGTGGGGGGGGGGGGGGGTGGGGGGGGGGGGGGGTGGGGGGGGGGGGGGGTGGGGGGGGGGGGGGGTGGGGGGGGGGGGGGGTGGGGGGGGGGGGGGGTGGGGGGGGGGGGGGGTGGGGGGGGGGGGGGGTGGGGGGGGGGGGGGGTGGGGGGGGGGGGGGGTGGGGGGGGGGGGGGGTGGGGGGGGGGGGGGGTGGGGGGGGGGGGGGGTGGGGGGGGGGGGGGGTGGGGGGGGGGGGGGGTGGGGGGGGGGGGGGGTGGGGGGGGGGGGGGGTGGGGGGGGGGGGGGGTGGGGGGGGGGGGGGGTGGGGGGGGGGGGGGGTGGGGGGGGGGGGGGGTGGGGGGGGGGGGGGGTGGGGGGGGGGGGGGGTGGGGGGGGGGGGGGGTGGGGGGGGGGGGGGGTGGGGGGGGGGGGGGGTGGGGGGGGGGGGGGGTGGGGGGGGGGGGGGGTGGGGGGGGGGGGGGGTGGGGGGGGGGGGGGGTGGGGGGGGGGGGGGGTGGGGGGGGGGGGGGGTGGGGGGGGGGGGGGGTGGGGGGGGGGGGGGGTGGGGGGGGGGGGGGGTGGGGGGGGGGGGGGGTGGGGGGGGGGGGGGGTGGGGGGGGGGGGGGGTGGGGGGGGGGGGGGGTGGGGGGGGGGGGGGGTGGGGGGGGGGGGGGGTGGGGGGGGGGGGGGGTGGGGGGGGGGGGGGGTGGGGGGGGGGGGGGGTGGGGGGGGGGGGGGGTGGGGGGGGGGGGGGGTGGGGGGGGGGGGGGGTGGGGGGGGGGGGGGGTGGGGGGGGGGGGGGGTGGGGGGGGGGGGGGGTGGGGGGGGGGGGGGGTGGGGGGGGGGGGGGGTGGGGGGGGGGGGGGGTGGGGGGGGGGGGGGGTGGGGGGGGGGGGGGGTGGGGGGGGGGGGGGGTGGGGGGGGGGGGGGGTGGGGGGGGGGGGGGGTGGGGGGGGGGGGGGGTGGGGGGGGGGGGGGGTGGGGGGGGGGGGGGGTGGGGGGGGGGGGGGGTGGGGGGGGGGGGGGGTGGGGGGGGGGGGGGGTGGGGGGGGGGGGGGGTGGGGGGGGGGGGGGGTGGGGGGGGGGGGGGGTGGGGGGGGGGGGGGGTGGGGGGGGGGGGGGGTGGGGGGGGGGGGGGGTGGGGGGGGGGGGGGGTGGGGGGGGGGGGGGGTGGGGGGGGGGGGGGGTGGGGGGGGGGGGGGGTGGGGGGGGGGGGGGGTGGGGGGGGGGGGGGGTGGGGGGGGGGGGGGGTGGGGGGGGGGGGGGGTGGGGGGGGGGGGGGGTGGGGGGGGGGGGGGGTGGGGGGGGGGGGGGGTGGGGGGGGGGGGGGGTGGGGGGGGGGGGGGGTGGGGGGGGGGGGGGGTGGGGGGGGGGGGGGGTGGGGGGGGGGGGGGGTGGGGGGGGGGGGGGGTGGGGGGGGGGGGGGGTGGGGGGGGGGGGGGGTGGGGGGGGGGGGGGGTGGGGGGGGGGGGGGGTGGGGGGGGGGGGGGGTGGGGGGGGGGGGGGGTGGGGGGGGGGGGGGGTGGGGGGGGGGGGGGGTGGGGGGGGGGGGGGGTGGGGGGGGGGGGGGGTGGGGGGGGGGGGGGGTGGGGGGGGGGGGGGGTGGGGGGGGGGGGGGGTGGGGGGGGGGGGGGGTGGGGGGGGGGGGGGGTGGGGGGGGGGGGGGGTGGGGGGGGGGGGGGGTGGGGGGGGGGGGGGGTGGGGGGGGGGGGGGGTGGGGGGGGGGGGGGGTGGGGGGGGGGGGGGGTGGGGGGGGGGGGGGGTGGGGGGGGGGGGGGGTGGGGGGGGGGGGGGGTGGGGGGGGGGGGGGGTGGGGGGGGGGGGGGGTGGGGGGGGGGGGGGGTGGGGGGGGGGGGGGGTGGGGGGGGGGGGGGGTGGGGGGGGGGGGGGGTGGGGGGGGGGGGGGGTGGGGGGGGGGGGGGGTGGGGGGGGGGGGGGGTGGGGGGGGGGGGGGGTGGGGGGGGGGGGGGGTGGGGGGGGGGGGGGGTGGGGGGGGGGGGGGGTGGGGGGGGGGGGGGGTGGGGGGGGGGGGGGGTGGGGGGGGGGGGGGGTGGGGGGGGGGGGGGGTGGGGGGGGGGGGGGGTGGGGGGGGGGGGGGGTGGGGGGGGGGGGGGGTGGGGGGGGGGGGGGGTGGGGGGGGGGGGGGGTGGGGGGGGGGGGGGGTGGGGGGGGGGGGGGGTGGGGGGGGGGGGGGGTGGGGGGGGGGGGGGGTGGGGGGGGGGGGGGGTGGGGGGGGGGGGGGGTGGGGGGGGGGGGGGGTGGGGGGGGGGGGGGGTGGGGGGGGGGGGGGGTGGGGGGGGGGGGGGGTGGGGGGGGGGGGGGGTGGGGGGGGGGGGGGGTGGGGGGGGGGGGGGGTGGGGGGGGGGGGGGGTGGGGGGGGGGGGGGGTGGGGGGGGGGGGGGGTGGGGGGGGGGGGGGGTGGGGGGGGGGGGGGGTGGGGGGGGGGGGGGGTGGGGGGGGGGGGGGGTGGGGGGGGGGGGGGGTGGGGGGGGGGGGGGGTGGGGGGGGGGGGGGGTGGGGGGGGGGGGGGGTGGGGGGGGGGGGGGGTGGGGGGGGGGGGGGGTGGGGGGGGGGGGGGGTGGGGGGGGGGGGGGGTGGGGGGGGGGGGGGGTGGGGGGGGGGGGGGGTGGGGGGGGGGGGGGGTGGGGGGGGGGGGGGGTGGGGGGGGGGGGGGGTGGGGGGGGGGGGGGGTGGGGGGGGGGGGGGGTGGGGGGGGGGGGGGGTGGGGGGGGGGGGGGGTGGGGGGGGGGGGGGGTGGGGGGGGGGGGGGGTGGGGGGGGGGGGGGGTGGGGGGGGGGGGGGGTGGGGGGGGGGGGGGGTGGGGGGGGGGGGGGGTGGGGGGGGGGGGGGGTGGGGGGGGGGGGGGGTGGGGGGGGGGGGGGGTGGGGGGGGGGGGGGGTGGGGGGGGGGGGGGGTGGGGGGGGGGGGGGGTGGGGGGGGGGGGGGGTGGGGGGGGGGGGGGGTGGGGGGGGGGGGGGGTGGGGGGGGGGGGGGGTGGGGGGGGGGGGGGGTGGGGGGGGGGGGGGGTGGGGGGGGGGGGGGGTGGGGGGGGGGGGGGGTGGGGGGGGGGGGGGGTGGGGGGGGGGGGGGGTGGGGGGGGGGGGGGGTGGGGGGGGGGGGGGGTGGGGGGGGGGGGGGGTGGGGGGGGGGGGGGGTGGGGGGGGGGGGGGGTGGGGGGGGGGGGGGGTGGGGGGGGGGGGGGGTGGGGGGGGGGGGGGGTGGGGGGGGGGGGGGGTGGGGGGGGGGGGGGGTGGGGGGGGGGGGGGGTGGGGGGGGGGGGGGGTGGGGGGGGGGGGGGGTGGGGGGGGGGGGGGGTGGGGGGGGGGGGGGGTGGGGGGGGGGGGGGGTGGGGGGGGGGGGGGGTGGGGGGGGGGGGGGGTGGGGGGGGGGGGGGGTGGGGGGGGGGGGGGGTGGGGGGGGGGGGGGGTGGGGGGGGGGGGGGGTGGGGGGGGGGGGGGGTGGGGGGGGGGGGGGGTGGGGGGGGGGGGGGGTGGGGGGGGGGGGGGGTGGGGGGGGGGGGGGGTGGGGGGGGGGGGGGGTGGGGGGGGGGGGGGGTGGGGGGGGGGGGGGGTGGGGGGGGGGGGGGGTGGGGGGGGGGGGGGGTGGGGGGGGGGGGGGGTGGGGGGGGGGGGGGGTGGGGGGGGGGGGGGGTGGGGGGGGGGGGGGGTGGGGGGGGGGGGGGGTGGGGGGGGGGGGGGGTGGGGGGGGGGGGGGGTGGGGGGGGGGGGGGGTGGGGGGGGGGGGGGGTGGGGGGGGGGGGGGGTGGGGGGGGGGGGGGGTGGGGGGGGGGGGGGGTGGGGGGGGGGGGGGGTGGGGGGGGGGGGGGGTGGGGGGGGGGGGGGGTGGGGGGGGGGGGGGGTGGGGGGGGGGGGGGGTGGGGGGGGGGGGGGGTGGGGGGGGGGGGGGGTGGGGGGGGGGGGGGGTGGGGGGGGGGGGGGGTGGGGGGGGGGGGGGGTGGGGGGGGGGGGGGGTGGGGGGGGGGGGGGGTGGGGGGGGGGGGGGGTGGGGGGGGGGGGGGGTGGGGGGGGGGGGGGGTGGGGGGGGGGGGGGGTGGGGGGGGGGGGGGGTGGGGGGGGGGGGGGGTGGGGGGGGGGGGGGGTGGGGGGGGGGGGGGGTGGGGGGGGGGGGGGGTGGGGGGGGGGGGGGGTGGGGGGGGGGGGGGGTGGGGGGGGGGGGGGGTGGGGGGGGGGGGGGGTGGGGGGGGGGGGGGGTGGGGGGGGGGGGGGGTGGGGGGGGGGGGGGGTGGGGGGGGGGGGGGGTGGGGGGGGGGGGGGGTGGGGGGGGGGGGGGGTGGGGGGGGGGGGGGGTGGGGGGGGGGGGGGGTGGGGGGGGGGGGGGGTGGGGGGGGGGGGGGGTGGGGGGGGGGGGGGGTGGGGGGGGGGGGGGGTGGGGGGGGGGGGGGGTGGGGGGGGGGGGGGGTGGGGGGGGGGGGGGGTGGGGGGGGGGGGGGGTGGGGGGGGGGGGGGGTGGGGGGGGGGGGGGGTGGGGGGGGGGGGGGGTGGGGGGGGGGGGGGGTGGGGGGGGGGGGGGGTGGGGGGGGGGGGGGGTGGGGGGGGGGGGGGGTGGGGGGGGGGGGGGGTGGGGGGGGGGGGGGGTGGGGGGGGGGGGGGGTGGGGGGGGGGGGGGGTGGGGGGGGGGGGGGGTGGGGGGGGGGGGGGGTGGGGGGGGGGGGGGGTGGGGGGGGGGGGGGGTGGGGGGGGGGGGGGGTGGGGGGGGGGGGGGGTGGGGGGGGGGGGGGGTGGGGGGGGGGGGGGGTGGGGGGGGGGGGGGGTGGGGGGGGGGGGGGGTGGGGGGGGGGGGGGGTGGGGGGGGGGGGGGGTGGGGGGGGGGGGGGGTGGGGGGGGGGGGGGGTGGGGGGGGGGGGGGGTGGGGGGGGGGGGGGGTGGGGGGGGGGGGGGGTGGGGGGGGGGGGGGGTGGGGGGGGGGGGGGGTGGGGGGGGGGGGGGGTGGGGGGGGGGGGGGGTGGGGGGGGGGGGGGGTGGGGGGGGGGGGGGGTGGGGGGGGGGGGGGGTGGGGGGGGGGGGGGGTGGGGGGGGGGGGGGGTGGGGGGGGGGGGGGGTGGGGGGGGGGGGGGGTGGGGGGGGGGGGGGGTGGGGGGGGGGGGGGGTGGGGGGGGGGGGGGGTGGGGGGGGGGGGGGGTGGGGGGGGGGGGGGGTGGGGGGGGGGGGGGGTGGGGGGGGGGGGGGGTGGGGGGGGGGGGGGGTGGGGGGGGGGGGGGGTGGGGGGGGGGGGGGGTGGGGGGGGGGGGGGGTGGGGGGGGGGGGGGGTGGGGGGGGGGGGGGGTGGGGGGGGGGGGGGGTGGGGGGGGGGGGGGGTGGGGGGGGGGGGGGGTGGGGGGGGGGGGGGGTGGGGGGGGGGGGGGGTGGGGGGGGGGGGGGGTGGGGGGGGGGGGGGGTGGGGGGGGGGGGGGGTGGGGGGGGGGGGGGGTGGGGGGGGGGGGGGGTGGGGGGGGGGGGGGGTGGGGGGGGGGGGGGGTGGGGGGGGGGGGGGGTGGGGGGGGGGGGGGGTGGGGGGGGGGGGGGGTGGGGGGGGGGGGGGGTGGGGGGGGGGGGGGGTGGGGGGGGGGGGGGGTGGGGGGGGGGGGGGGTGGGGGGGGGGGGGGGTGGGGGGGGGGGGGGGTGGGGGGGGGGGGGGGTGGGGGGGGGGGGGGGTGGGGGGGGGGGGGGGTGGGGGGGGGGGGGGGTGGGGGGGGGGGGGGGTGGGGGGGGGGGGGGGTGGGGGGGGGGGGGGGTGGGGGGGGGGGGGGGTGGGGGGGGGGGGGGGTGGGGGGGGGGGGGGGTGGGGGGGGGGGGGGGTGGGGGGGGGGGGGGGTGGGGGGGGGGGGGGGTGGGGGGGGGGGGGGGTGGGGGGGGGGGGGGGTGGGGGGGGGGGGGGGTGGGGGGGGGGGGGGGTGGGGGGGGGGGGGGGTGGGGGGGGGGGGGGGTGGGGGGGGGGGGGGGTGGGGGGGGGGGGGGGTGGGGGGGGGGGGGGGTGGGGGGGGGGGGGGGTGGGGGGGGGGGGGGGTGGGGGGGGGGGGGGGTGGGGGGGGGGGGGGGTGGGGGGGGGGGGGGGTGGGGGGGGGGGGGGGTGGGGGGGGGGGGGGGTGGGGGGGGGGGGGGGTGGGGGGGGGGGGGGGTGGGGGGGGGGGGGGGTGGGGGGGGGGGGGGGTGGGGGGGGGGGGGGGTGGGGGGGGGGGGGGGTGGGGGGGGGGGGGGGTGGGGGGGGGGGGGGGTGGGGGGGGGGGGGGGTGGGGGGGGGGGGGGGTGGGGGGGGGGGGGGGTGGGGGGGGGGGGGGGTGGGGGGGGGGGGGGGTGGGGGGGGGGGGGGGTGGGGGGGGGGGGGGGTGGGGGGGGGGGGGGGTGGGGGGGGGGGGGGGTGGGGGGGGGGGGGGGTGGGGGGGGGGGGGGGTGGGGGGGGGGGGGGGTGGGGGGGGGGGGGGGTGGGGGGGGGGGGGGGTGGGGGGGGGGGGGGGTGGGGGGGGGGGGGGGTGGGGGGGGGGGGGGGTGGGGGGGGGGGGGGGTGGGGGGGGGGGGGGGTGGGGGGGGGGGGGGGTGGGGGGGGGGGGGGGTGGGGGGGGGGGGGGGTGGGGGGGGGGGGGGGTGGGGGGGGGGGGGGGTGGGGGGGGGGGGGGGTGGGGGGGGGGGGGGGTGGGGGGGGGGGGGGGTGGGGGGGGGGGGGGGTGGGGGGGGGGGGGGGTGGGGGGGGGGGGGGGTGGGGGGGGGGGGGGGTGGGGGGGGGGGGGGGTGGGGGGGGGGGGGGGTGGGGGGGGGGGGGGGTGGGGGGGGGGGGGGGTGGGGGGGGGGGGGGGTGGGGGGGGGGGGGGGTGGGGGGGGGGGGGGGTGGGGGGGGGGGGGGGTGGGGGGGGGGGGGGGTGGGGGGGGGGGGGGGTGGGGGGGGGGGGGGGTGGGGGGGGGGGGGGGTGGGGGGGGGGGGGGGTGGGGGGGGGGGGGGGTGGGGGGGGGGGGGGGTGGGGGGGGGGGGGGGTGGGGGGGGGGGGGGGTGGGGGGGGGGGGGGGTGGGGGGGGGGGGGGGTGGGGGGGGGGGGGGGTGGGGGGGGGGGGGGGTGGGGGGGGGGGGGGGTGGGGGGGGGGGGGGGTGGGGGGGGGGGGGGGTGGGGGGGGGGGGGGGTGGGGGGGGGGGGGGGTGGGGGGGGGGGGGGGTGGGGGGGGGGGGGGGTGGGGGGGGGGGGGGGTGGGGGGGGGGGGGGGTGGGGGGGGGGGGGGGTGGGGGGGGGGGGGGGTGGGGGGGGGGGGGGGTGGGGGGGGGGGGGGGTGGGGGGGGGGGGGGGTGGGGGGGGGGGGGGGTGGGGGGGGGGGGGGGTGGGGGGGGGGGGGGGTGGGGGGGGGGGGGGGTGGGGGGGGGGGGGGGTGGGGGGGGGGGGGGGTGGGGGGGGGGGGGGGTGGGGGGGGGGGGGGGTGGGGGGGGGGGGGGGTGGGGGGGGGGGGGGGTGGGGGGGGGGGGGGGTGGGGGGGGGGGGGGGTGGGGGGGGGGGGGGGTGGGGGGGGGGGGGGGTGGGGGGGGGGGGGGGTGGGGGGGGGGGGGGGTGGGGGGGGGGGGGGGTGGGGGGGGGGGGGGGTGGGGGGGGGGGGGGGTGGGGGGGGGGGGGGGTGGGGGGGGGGGGGGGTGGGGGGGGGGGGGGGTGGGGGGGGGGGGGGGTGGGGGGGGGGGGGGGTGGGGGGGGGGGGGGGTGGGGGGGGGGGGGGGTGGGGGGGGGGGGGGGTGGGGGGGGGGGGGGGTGGGGGGGGGGGGGGGTGGGGGGGGGGGGGGGTGGGGGGGGGGGGGGGTGGGGGGGGGGGGGGGTGGGGGGGGGGGGGGGTGGGGGGGGGGGGGGGTGGGGGGGGGGGGGGGTGGGGGGGGGGGGGGGTGGGGGGGGGGGGGGGTGGGGGGGGGGGGGGGTGGGGGGGGGGGGGGGTGGGGGGGGGGGGGGGTGGGGGGGGGGGGGGGTGGGGGGGGGGGGGGGTGGGGGGGGGGGGGGGTGGGGGGGGGGGGGGGTGGGGGGGGGGGGGGGTGGGGGGGGGGGGGGGTGGGGGGGGGGGGGGGTGGGGGGGGGGGGGGGTGGGGGGGGGGGGGGGTGGGGGGGGGGGGGGGTGGGGGGGGGGGGGGGTGGGGGGGGGGGGGGGTGGGGGGGGGGGGGGGTGGGGGGGGGGGGGGGTGGGGGGGGGGGGGGGTGGGGGGGGGGGGGGGTGGGGGGGGGGGGGGGTGGGGGGGGGGGGGGGTGGGGGGGGGGGGGGGTGGGGGGGGGGGGGGGTGGGGGGGGGGGGGGGTGGGGGGGGGGGGGGGTGGGGGGGGGGGGGGGTGGGGGGGGGGGGGGGTGGGGGGGGGGGGGGGTGGGGGGGGGGGGGGGTGGGGGGGGGGGGGGGTGGGGGGGGGGGGGGGTGGGGGGGGGGGGGGGTGGGGGGGGGGGGGGGTGGGGGGGGGGGGGGGTGGGGGGGGGGGGGGGTGGGGGGGGGGGGGGGTGGGGGGGGGGGGGGGTGGGGGGGGGGGGGGGTGGGGGGGGGGGGGGGTGGGGGGGGGGGGGGGTGGGGGGGGGGGGGGGTGGGGGGGGGGGGGGGTGGGGGGGGGGGGGGGTGGGGGGGGGGGGGGGTGGGGGGGGGGGGGGGTGGGGGGGGGGGGGGGTGGGGGGGGGGGGGGGTGGGGGGGGGGGGGGGTGGGGGGGGGGGGGGGTGGGGGGGGGGGGGGGTGGGGGGGGGGGGGGGTGGGGGGGGGGGGGGGTGGGGGGGGGGGGGGGTGGGGGGGGGGGGGGGTGGGGGGGGGGGGGGGTGGGGGGGGGGGGGGGTGGGGGGGGGGGGGGGTGGGGGGGGGGGGGGGTGGGGGGGGGGGGGGGTGGGGGGGGGGGGGGGTGGGGGGGGGGGGGGCCTTCCTTCCTTCCTTCCTTCCTTCCTTCCTTCCTTCCTTCCTTTCATCCTCCCTCCCTCCCTCCCTCCCTTCCTTCTCTGGAGCGAT
Organism: Sphaerodactylus townsendi; assembly: GCF_021028975.2. Taxonomy (NCBI): domain Eukaryota; kingdom Metazoa; phylum Chordata; class Lepidosauria; order Squamata; family Sphaerodactylidae; genus Sphaerodactylus; species Sphaerodactylus townsendi. The sequence goes on from NC_059432.1 coordinate 107,014,175, forward strand.
AGACGTTGTTAAATAACAAGGAACTGACGTGGTCTTGCCCTCCCTCCCTCCCTCCCTCCCTCCCTCCCTCCCTCCCTTCTCTAGAGCGATAGACCCTGTTAAATTAACAAGGAACTGACGTGGTCTAGCAAAGTAACACTGGACCAAAGAAGGCAAGAAGAAGAAGAGGAGGAGGAGGAGGAAGACAGATTTATATTTCTACCTTGCAAAATCCACCGGAGAGCTAAAAAGCACGGCAGGCTGGGAATGGGTGCCTCTGGATTCTCTCTGTGCTTGCCTCACGGCCACCCCCCACGGTTCCCCAGCAATGTTTCCCTCTCTTGCTGACTGGCAGCTGAACCTTGTTTTATCTCCCCGCTCTCCCTAACCTTCACCACTTCAAAGGCTCGGCTGCCTTGGCAGCCTTTGAAAGCGGACTCTCCCTCCCTCAGCAAGGAGCGCTTGTCTCCATTATTACAGAGATTCAGATCTGGGAGTTCGTTCCAGCGAGTCCCGTTTGGGGTTCCCCCATTCTGAGGGTGTGTCCAGGCCTGGCAGGTTATGATGAGGCCTTGTTGTGGAAAATGTCTCCAGCCTGCATGGACCATCCCCAAGAGTAGCCCCTTACATATTGTTACCCAGTTTAACAGTAGAAGAATGTATTCTTAAGGAAATCTCCACCAGCTGCTAAGAGTGTAACAACACACAAATGTCTTTAAAATGGCGATGGGAAAATAACTTGGCTTGGCAATGCTTTGGGGAAATGGCTCACTTGGCAATGTGACTGGGAGGGGATCTTTTAGACTATGTATACGTGGAAATATAGCATGGAGCGTTCCGCAGAGTAACACAAGGTGTCCAAATTGAGTTTAAAATGTTTATATAAATTTGGTTTAAAACACACATACAGGAAGATATGGAGGCACATACACACAAGTTCCTAGAGATATAAAAACGTGAGAAAAATAGGTTTGGATGATAGAGAGGGAACTGGGAAGCAGCAAGGTGATATGTTACCTAATGGTTCCAATGCAGCAGATGAAATAGAAGGCAGGGACTCTATGCCCGCACAGAAATCCAGTAGAAGGACGATATCGTGTCTCACACCAACTTGACCAAGGGAGGTTTTCCAGGCCTCACCTGGAGGTTGGGAACACTCTGAGACTGGTGGGGGGAAGTTTGGCAGCACAGGGGCAGGGAGGGTTCAGCTACAGGTTGGGCGCAGGGGTGGGGGAGGGGGTCAAATTGAGCCCCCATGTGAGCCAGGCAACTAGTGCCTGGGTCACCTGCCCCTTCTAGCTCCCCCTAGAGACGCCAGCTTTGTGCTGCCCTTTGCCACAGGAGTTCAGGCTGTGGAAAAATATGGGATTCAGAATAAAGCAAAAGGAATGAAGCACCTCCATTTCCTTTCAGCAGAGCCGTCCGAGATATCCCTGGCATGAAACAGGAGCAGAAAAGCCAATGAATCTCTTGCTGCCTCATTAGGTGGGTGAGGTCAGGGTCAGCCACTGTTTCCTTTCCACTTCTCTTTTTATATTCATTATTGTCTTGAAAAAAAAATTAAATTAAATTTCAATGTTCAACCGATGCAAACCGTACGGTCAAAAAGCAAAAAGAGAAGAAAAGAAACTACAAGAAACTCACCATCTAACATTTTTATGTTACAATTCTTATTTATTATTTTTGATACATTCACACATTTAGAAAACATGTCTATTCATTTTGATCATCTAACAATTAATATCTACTATATATTGTCGAAGGCTTTCACGGACGGAATCACTTGGGTGCTGTGTGGTTTCCGGGCTGTATGGCCGTGTTCTAGCAGCATTCTCTCCTGACGTTTTGCCTGCATCTGTGGCTGGTATCTTCAGAGGATCATTTGATCATTTGAGGATCATTTGATCCTCTGAAGATGCCAGCCACAGATGCAGGCGAAACGTCAGGAGAGAATGCTGCTAGAACACGGCCATACAGCCCGGAAACCACACAGCACCCAAATATCTACTATATATTCTTACTCATGCCGACTAATCATTTATTTGTAAGTTTCTAATTCCATAATTTACTTCTCTTCTCCTAAATTTATGTGAGTTAGTAATATATTCCATTTATTTTGGAATTCTATAATTGTACTAGTATGCACTAAAGCAATGGTGGCAAACCTATGGCCATGCTGGCAGGGGCTGGTGGGAGTTGTAGTCCATGAACATCTGGAGTGCCGTAGGTTCGCCACCACTGCACTAAAGGCATTACTTTCCCCATGATTGCATGTTCTGTTAGTTATCCATCCATTTAAGTCAATAATTTTATCTGCTTTATTCTTGTTGATGATTTTATTTCTCTGCTTTCCACAGTCAGTCCTGCATGTTTCTTGGCATTGTGACTGTAACTGATGTGGATCTTTTCTCTTTTGCTACGATATTCATTCATATCCTACGATATTCATTCCTACAATGTGTACGATTTCTCTACATAGGCGTAATGTTGAATGACTGATATGCGGCTACTGCTAGAAATGGCACGTTTCATGGCGAAGATGTGACGAAAGGAAACAGGAAATAGGGAATTAGAGCATCACAGATTTGTTTTGCAGACGTGAGAAGAGGAATCAAAATTCCGCATATGAGTAAAATAGGTTCGACCCAGTTCCCTGAGAAGGGTACTGACCTAGGTCGAAGCCATTGTTGTTCCCCACTGCAACCAGCTTGATCCCAGCTCGGAGGGCGGAATCATCCTGTGCCTCTTCGCCGCTCCGTTCCGATTGGCTACTGTTCTGCTACGACCCATGTTCCGTCTATCCCCACACACGTTATAAAAAAACTGCCACAGGAATGGAGGGACAAAGGTGGCATTTTTTGATTGGCCAGCTGTACGCATGCCCGAAACACTCGGCTGTGATTGGCTGAATGGGGGACTCCTGGCACCAGAGATTCCGCACTTTACTGGAATCGAGCTGCGTTCGAGTGGAGTTCCCTGAAAAAGTAGTAGTTGCCAACTGGAGTCGGAAATTGGACCGTTACACGGGGCGAAGCTGGTACAAAACCACGTCGATCCCAGTGGTTGTGCAGAGCACTTAGGTCGACCGCAGCTCGAACTTAGGTCGATAACGGAAGTGCGGAATCGACCAAGATGTGATCAAGGCGAGTGGTCCCTCACCAGGAATATCCAACCAAAGGCTGGGCTGTACTCTGTCAGGAGTGCTATGGTGCGGTTCTCCTGCACTGAGCAGTGGGTTGGCTGAGATGTCCTCTAAGACAGGATAGTCATGTTTAGATGTTTGAACGGATGTTGTGTTGGTGAGGGAGCAAGCTTGTTTTCTGCTACTCCAGAGACTCGGACCAGGAGTCATGGGTTCAAGGTGTAGGAAAAGAGATTCCACCTCAACATCAGGAACAACTTCCTGACTGTCAGGACTGTTCGACAGTGGAATTCACTGCCTCGGAGTGTGGTGGAGTCTCCTTCTTTGGAGGTTTTGAAAGAGAGGCTGAATGGCCATCTGTCAGGAGTGCTTTGATTGTGTGTTTGTTATGGAATATTTTCTGCCCAAAAACACTCACGAACAAGGCGGTCAGCAGTAAGCAGTTTATTGTAGTCACGACTGCAGACGTGGAGAGAGGGCACCTTGGTGGGTGCGGCTCTCTAAAGTCTGTGGCGCAGCACAGCTCATTTTTAAGGCCCCTTTCTCTGCCCTCTTGCCCACCCCTCAAGTGGACACGAGGTTCACAATCTGACCAATCAGCTTTTAACACATATCCCCTTGATACATCAGGAGCTTTCCACATGCAGGTATTAGCAAAGCGAGCACAGAATACTTTTATTAGAAGAAGAAGAAGAAGAAGAAGAAGAAGAGGAAGAAGAAGAAGAAGAAGAAGAAGAAGAAGAAGAAGAAGAAGGAGGAGGAGGAGGAGGAGGAGGAGGAGGAGGAGGAGGAGGAGGAGGAGGAGGAGGAGGAGGAGTTTGGATTTTTATCCCCCCTTTCTCTCCTGCAGGAGACTCAAAGGGGCTTACAATCTCCTTGCCCTTCCCCCCTCACAACAAACACCCTGTGAGGTAGGTGGGGCTGAGAGAGCTCCGAGAAGCTGTGACTAGCCCAAGGTCACCCAGCTGGCGTGTGTGGGAGTGTACAGGCTAATCTGAATTCCCCAGATAAGTCTCCACAGCTCAGGCGGCAGAGCAGGGAATCAAACCCAGTTCCTCCAGATTAGATACACGAGCTCTTAACCTCCTACGCCACTGCTGCTCCTATTAGGAAATCAGCTAATTCTATATGTGGCACAAACATGCGTCAATATCCTGTGTTTGCGGCTACCACAGGCCTAGTTCCCTGTTCTTTCCTCCCTTTAGTTTCTCTTTTCTCTCTGTCTCATTTTCCATGGTGTGACCTTCACACTCAAGAAATACATTTTTCCATATTGTGTTCCTGCATGGCAAGGGGTTGGACTTGATGGCCTCTGGGGTCTCTTCCAACTTTATGATTCTATAATTATGTCCAACTCCAGCATCCCATGACCTTTGAAGTTAAACAACACAGATGGGCCGCAGTTCTTATGTACGCTAAAGAGGCTTCATGTCCCTTGGCATACCCGGAAGTCAGAGAGATGGAAAAGGATGCTCCTTCACTCATAGCATGACCCAGACTTTGTGACTCTTCTTGTATATCAGAGGTCCCCTTAAGAACATAAGAACATAAGAACTAGCCTGCTGGATCAGACCGGAGTCCATCTAGTCCAGCATTCTGCTACTCGCAATGGCCCACCAGGTGCCTTTGGGAGCTCACAGGCAGGAGGTGAAAGCAATGGCTTTCTGCTGCTGCTGCTCCCGAGCACCTGGTCTGCTAAGGCATTCGCAATCTGAGATCAAGCAGGATCAAGATTGGTAGCCATAGATCGACTTCTCCTCCATCAATCTGTCCAAGCCCTTTTTAAAGCTATCCAGGTTAGTGGCCATCACCACCTCCTGTGGCAGCATATTCCAAACACCAATCACACGTTGCGTGAAGAAGTGTTTCCTTTTATCAGTCCTAATTCTTCCCCCCAGCACTTTCAATGGATGGCCCCTGGTTCTAGTATTGTGAGAAAGAGAGAAACATTTCTCTCTGTCAACATTTTCTACCCCATGCATAATTTTATACCCTTGGGCTTTGGTTTCCCCCTAGGGGCAGAGATCCTGTCTGGGGCTCCTGTGGGTTCCATTTATTAGGGGCCAAGTTGTCATCTTCTCTCCATAAGCGGTTCTCCTTCTAACACCAAGCCACAAAAGTACCGTTTTTCCATTATCTGTAGCAGAAAAAAGACCTGACAAGTATGTGGCTGACCGCACAGGAAACAGCAGATGGGCAAGCCCAGACCACAAAAAATAATGCAAAGGAGACCACAAATCTCCTCCAGATGAGTAGCTACTGGCAGGAGGGAAGCACCTCCAAAGCCCTAGATCCGTGGTGGCGAACCTTTGGCACTCCGGATGTTATGGACTACAATTCCCATCAGCCCCTGCCAGCATGGCCAATTGGGGCTGATGGGAATTGTAGTCCATAACATCTGGAGTGCCAAAGGTTCGCCACCACTGCTCTAGATAATGAGTGGAGCTGTCAATCTCCAGGTGGTGACTGGGGATCTCCCACTATTACAGTGATGGCGGACCTTTTCGATACCGAGTGCCCAAATTGCAACCCAAAACCCACTTATTTATTGCAAAGTGCCAACACGGCAATTTAACCTGAATACTGAGATTTTAGTTTAGAAAAAACAGTTGGCTCCGAAGCGTGCGTTATTCAGGAGTAAGCTTGGTGGTAGTCGGTGGCTTTGCTTTGGAACAACCGTGCAACTCTTCCAATGGGTGAATCACGACCCTAGGAGGGTTTACTCAGAAGCAAGCCCCATTGCCAGCAACCAAGCTTACTCCCAAGTAAAGTATGGTGCTTTAGTTCTTCGCGTGAAAATCAATTGGGTTTAACAGCGCTTAACAGGGTTACCTACACTGCTTTCCCAAAACTAGATCTTAAGGTTTTTTAGTAATGCTAATATTAATGCGGAGCTTCCAAGCATTGGCCCAGGCCAGCCCTAGAGGGTGTGTGTGTATGTGGGGGGGGGGGGCACTCTGTTTGCGAGTGCCCATAGAGAGGGCTCTGAGTGCCACCTCTGGCACCTGTGCCATAGGTTCGCCATCACTGCACTATTACAACTGATCCTCAGGCAACAGAGATCACTTCACCTGGAGAAAATGGCCGCTTTGGAAAGGTGGAGTCTGTGGCATTATCTTTCCCCTCCTGAAAGACCACCTTCCTCAAACTTCACCCCGCAAAATTCCAGGTAATTCCCAACGTGGCGCTGGAGACCATAATAATAAAGGCCATATGGCTGAGGGGTGCGACAAGAATGTTGCCCAACAAGGGTCACTCTGCATTGAGAAATTCTTGGAGATTTTGGGGGTAGAGCCAGTGGTGGGATCCAAAAATTTTAGTAACAGGTTCCCATGGTGGTGGGATTCAAACAGTGGCGTAGCACCAATGGGGCTGGGCGGGGCACGATGGGGGTGTGGCCGGGCCGGGCTTCCCAGGGGTGGGGCATTCCTGGGCGGGGCTGTGGCAAGGGAGGCCTTGGTCGCTCACGCCCCAGATCCTTGGGTGGGAAAGCAGATATGCATCGCACTTAGGCGCAGAGCTGCCACGCAGGTGCACCTCCTGCTAGACTGCTTCAAGTTCTGCGCGCTACTGCTGAGAATCATGACCCTAGGAGGGTTTACTCAGAAGCAAGCCCCATTGCCAGCAACCGAGCTTACTCCCAAGTAAAGGATCATGCTTTAGTTCTCATGAAAATCAGTGAGGTTTAACAGCGCTTAACAGGGTGACCTACACTGCTCCCCCAAAACTAGTCTTAGGTTTTACCGCTAATAATCGCGCCCCGGGGCCCCGGCCAGCATAGATTTGTGTGTGTGGGGCGACTCTGTGTGGTGCCCACAGAGATGGTCGAGCACACCTCTGGCACCTGCCAAAGGTTCGCCACCACTGCCATAGATCGACTTCTCCTCCATAAATCTGTCCAAGCCCAACTTATGCAGCTGGGCTCTTCCCCTGCCCTGAAGAATAAACGCCAAGGCTTGAACTCAGAACTTCTGATAGAATGCATAGAGAAAGGAGGTGTGGCCTGACCCCTAGAAAGGCTGCCAACTTCCAGATGGGCCCTGGAGACGCTCTGGAATTACAATTGATCTCCAAAGGCAGAGGTCGGGTTGCCTTTGCAAGAAATTGCAGCTTTGGGGAGTGGAATCTACAGCATTAAATCCTGCAGAGATCCCTCCTGTTCCCCAAAACCAGTAGGGATCCAAAATTCTAGTAACAGGTTCCTATGGTGGTGGATTCAAACTGTATGAGCACCAATGGGGATGGGCGGGCACCACAGGGCGGCAGGCATTCTGGGGCGGGCATTCCTGGGCTTAGGCTGTGCAAGGATGCAGCCACTCGCGCTCGTCCCTGGGCTGAAACTAATGCACGCAGGCGCAGGCTGCCACGCACGCCAGTGCACCTCCCAAGTTAAACTGCTTGTCTCTGGCTACTGCTGAGAGGAGGGAGGGCTGTAACTAAGGCAAAAATCACGTGGCAAAATCACCAATTAGTAACCGCCTCTCAGCACACACAAATAATTAGTAACCTACTCTCGGGAACCTGTGAGAACCTGCTGGATCCCACCTCTGGGTAGAGCCTGAGGAGGATAGGCTTTGGGGAGGGGAAGGACCACACCAAGATCCTATAAAACTGTAGGGTCTACACTCCAAAGCAGCCTTTTTCTCTGGGGGAATGGATCTCTAGTTTGAAGACCAGTTGTCATTCCAGAAGATCTCTAGGCCCCACCTAGAGGTTGGCCACTCTTGAGTCAGTGGGAATAGGTAAGAGGGCTGGCAAGGAAGACCTCAGAAGTGGCCATAGAAGTCAGAAGAAGAAGAGGAGGAGGAGGAGGAAGAGGAGGAGGAGGAGGAGGAGGTTTGGATTTATACCCCACCTTTCTCTCCTGTAAGAAGACTCCAGACAGTCTACAACTCCTTTCCCTTCCTCTCCCCACAACACACACCTTGTGAGGTAGGTGGTTCTAAGTGAGTTCAGAGAGAACTGTGATTGGCCCAAAGTCACCCAACTGGAATGTAGGAGTGCAGAAACACATCTGGTTCACCAGATAAGCCTCCGCCTCTCGAGTGGAGGAGTGGGGAATCAAACCTGGTTCTCCAGATTAGAATCCAGCTCTACCACTACCACTCTCAACTACTACTATTACTGCTGCTACTACCGATCTCCAGTTGATAAGAAATAAGTTTCCCTGGAGAAAATGGCTGCATTGGAAAGGGGACTCTATGACATCATACCCCATCAAAGTCCATCCCCTCACCAAACCTCTGAGAGCAGCAGTGGCGTATGAGGTTAAGAGCTCATGTATCTAATCTGGAGGAACCGGGTTTGATTCTCCACTCTGCCGCCTGAGCTGTGGAGGCTTATCTGGGGAATTCAGATTAGCCTGTACACTCCCACACACGCCAGCTGGGTGACCTTGGGCTGGACACAGCTTCTTGGAGCTCTCTCAGCCCCACCCACCTCACAGGGTGTTTGTTGTGAGGGAGGAAGGGCAAGGAGATTGTCAGCCCCTTTGAGTCCTGCAGGAGAGAAAGGGGGGATATAAATCCAAACTCCTCCTCCTCCTCCTCCTCCTCCTCCTCCTCCTCCTCTCCTTCTCCTTCTCCTTCTCCTTCTCCTTCTCCTTCTCCTTCTCCTTCTCCTTCTCCTTCTCCTTCTCCTCCTCCTCCTCCTCCTCCTCCTCCTCCTCCTCCTCCTCCTTCTTCTTCTTCTTCTTCTTCTTCTTCTTCTTCTTCTTCTTCTTCTTCTTCTTCTTCTTCTTCTTCTTCTTCTTCTTCTTCTTCTTCTTCTTCTTCTTCTTCTTCTTCTTCTTCTTCTTCTTCTTCTTCTTCTTCTTCTTCTTCTTCTTCTTCTTCTTCTTCTTCTTCTTCTTCTTCTTCTTCTTCTTCTTCTTCTTCTTCTTCTTCTTCTTCTCCAGGCTCCACCCCCTAAAATATCCGGGGATTTCTGGAACTGGCAACCCTACTCAGCAAAGCCTGATCTTGTCAGATTTCAGAGTCTAAGCAGGGACCCCCCTGGTTAGTGCTTGGATGGGAGACCAGCCAAGAATCCTGGGGTCTCTTTGTAGTGGTAGGCAGTGACAACTCCCCCCACCCATGCCTCGTTTGCCTTGGAAACCCCTCCAAGGTTGCTGTAAGTCAGCTGTCACTTGATGGCATTTTGCATACATATCTGGCCTCAAACTCAAGTCAGTAAACCTCAGTATAATGCTCTGGCCCTATCTGGTTAAATATATCGTAATCATACAAATGCGCCGGTTGCTATGCTGAGTGTTTGGTGTGTGTGTTGGAAAGCTGTTGGCACAGACCTTTTCCAGGGCCTCTCTCCTTGTCAAAACTGATTTTAATAACAGAAGTCATTATGTACTTTCAAGCAAGGGAATTATCAGGGCTGCAGGAAACTCTGTGCTTAAAAAATCCCCCCCCCCCCCCGCAGTACTACGAAACCCGACACTGAATTTTGCGACCCGTATGAATCACCACGTTAAGGAAATTGGCCATCATAGGAGCAGCAGTGGCGTAGGAGGTGAAGAGCTCGTGTATCTAATCTGGAGGAACCGGGTTTGACTCCCAGCTCTGCCGCCTGAGCTGTGGAGGCTTCTCTGGGGAATTCAGATTAGCCTGTGCACTCCCACACACGCCAGGTGGGTGACCTTGGGCTAGTCACAGCTTCTCGGAGCTCTCTCAGCCCCACCCACCTCACAGGGTGTTTGTTGTGAGGGGGGAAGGGCAAGGAGATTGTGAGCCTCTTTGAGTCTCCTGCAGGAAAGAAAGGGGGGATATGAATCCAAACTCTTCTTCTTCTTCTGAATTTGCACAATGCATTCTGCAGCGTTGCCTATCGAGAACAATCTATTTCGCTTTTGGCTAGCTGTGGGGGTTGGGTTGACAACTGCGGACTGGAAAATTCATCGAGATTTGGGGAGGGTGGGGTTTGGGGAGCAAGTTATAATGTCACAGGCTATTTATGCACTTGTGGCCTCCCCCAACCAAGCGCACATTTCCTTTGCATCAGATTCTCAGTTGTGCACATGTTTTCCCTGCTCCCGAACTCATCGTGCCACAGATCAGAAAATCCCCGCCGTTTCTGAAAGTGGGTAAAATGTGACTTTTCCCCTGCCTGTGCAGGGAAAGCAAAGTAGGCCAGCGTCCATTTCATTTGCTCCAGGTTTGCCCCTTTGCTCTGCCTTCCCCCACACGTGTAGGATGAGTTCTGCCCACTTCTCGGCCAGCATTTTTGGGGGATCAATGGAGCTTTCAAAAACACTTTAGGTATATTACAAGAATGATAGAACATTAAAACTGCTCCTCCAAAGGTGGTATGCAGCATCCCAAAATGGAGGTTGCAGATATGACCTGGAAGCAAGGAGAAGGCAAAATGGTGGCTAGGTCGGGAGGCATCAGTAGGGCACATCTTGCATGTACACTAAGGGGCTTTCCGCACTGACAGAGTTGTACTGGTTTCTATCTAGGTTCACCTCAGTGTATCTGCACTGCAACTGAGCTCAATGTTGTTTTGTCTCAGTTCCCCCCCCCCTCAGAACTGCGACATCCCTGTCGCAGTTATGAACTGCATCTTTCTGCTAGAACAAGGTCGATACCACTTCGAATCTTCGAAGTGCGGATGCATCGAAACGACACCTCATCCGTTCAACCAATCAGGAGCCGCTTTTGTGGCATGCGCAGAACGGGAGAGTCATGGCGGGCATGTAACTGTAAACTGTAAACTGGAAAAACTGGAAAAAAAAAAGAACGCTCCCATTTCCCATGGTAACACAAGCTCCAATCACGATCGAGGAGCGAAACAGGCACCAAGATGATCCCGCCCACTTAGCTCGGTTCCAGGGGGCCAAGTAAGTTGCTGTGCGAACAGCCTGGAATCGCCCCCCACTGAAGGGAACCGAGTCGACCTTAGCTCCCTTCTGTAGTGCGGAAAGCCCCTAGGAAATGCAGGGAGACCCCACTGCAAAAGAGAGCCAGCGTGGTGTAGTTGTTAATAGCAGGCGGATGGACTCTAATGTGGAGAACCGGGTTTGATTCCCCACTCCTCCACCTAAGTGACTGAGGCTTATCTGGTGAACCAGATGTGTTTCTGCACTCCTACATTCCTGCTGGGCTAGTCACAGTTCTTTGGAACTCTCTCAGCTCCACCTACCTAACAAGGTGTCTGTTGTGGGGAGAGGAAGGGAAAGGAGCTTGTAAGCCACCTTGAGTCTCCTTACAGGAGAGAAAGGTGGGGTATAAATCCAAACGACTCCTCCTCCTCCTCCTCCTCCTCCTCCTCCTCCTCCTCCTCCTCCTCCTTCTCTTCTTGTTCTGCAAGCATAAATGGCCTTGGAGCCCAGTCCAAAACCGCCATTTTGTCCACCTGAAGATCAGTTGCAATGCGAAGAGATCTCCAAACATCACCTGCAGGATGGCAATCCGATAGAGCAGGGGTCTTCAAACTATGGCCCTCCAGTTGTTCAGGAACTACAATTCCCATCAGCCCTGCCACTTGGCAATGCTGGCAGAGGCTGATGGGAATTGTAGTCCATGAACATCTGGAGGGCCATAGTTTGAAGACCTCTGCGATAGGGGCTGAAAGGAAGGTCGTGCCCACGTGCTTTCAGTCAGGAGGACAAAAAACCTGCCCCCTTTGTTAGGAAAAAAAATAGAAATTGCCATTTTTAAACAGAACTATTCTGTGCCTAATAATGCCTCTTTCTGGGGGTTTTCTGCCAGCAGAATTGAAACCTGCCCGTGGCGGAACAAAAGAGTAAATAAAGAAATAAAACGAATAATCCTTATAAATCCCAGGGATTTCCCCCCCCCTCCCTCGCAAGCAATATCAAGAGTTCATTTTCGTTTTTTTGGAAAGGGACCAACGCCCCTGGGGCCTGAGAGAAAGCCCCATTAGCTTGGCACAGGCTATTATGGGAAAGCCGGTGCCAATTCCCTGTTCCTTCCTCGATGGCTTGCTTGAGAGTCTTTCTCTCCTGTCTCTCCTTGTTCCAAACCAGGTTTCTGGAGCTGGGGGGCCGAAGGGCCAGCTGCACCGAGCAGCCGTTAAAATGGGCCGTAACTTGGGACCAGGAATAAATGAAATATTTAATGTGACCCATAAACCTGTGTGAGCCCATTAGAGGCAGCTCCATAAAGATCACGGGGTATAGTCTGTTCTGGGCTTGCGAGTGGGTGTATGTATGTATATATGTAAGGGGGGGGCCACGTGGGAAAGCCGTCGGCCGGGGCTGGGCAGTACACAGGAGGGGATTTAATTGCAGCCAGTAAGAAGTCATAAATTTTGGGGTGAAGGGTTGGTGTGTGAGAGAGGGGGGGAGGGTGGGAAGGCCGTGGAGACCGGAAACTTGACCACCCGCAGTGATGAAGTAGGACAGAGGATAACTGTGGGGCTGTGGGTATTTGTGGTGTGTGTGTGTGTGCGCGTGTAACCTCTAACTGTGGGTTCTGTGGGGCAGAACTTGGAAGGAGTTGCAAAGAACTAAATTTTAAAACAAAATGGTTTACTTCCTTAACAAATAACACTTTTAACATTAACATTTAACATTAACAATTTACAGTCCTTCTAGGTTGCATTTCAAGTCCTTATCGTGACAATCTACTGATAAATGCCAAGTCCAATTCTTCCTGCTGGTGGTTGGCTTATGAAGACTTCAGAGGCTGGGTGAATGGGATCCAAGATGATGAAGGTCCCCAAACGAACTCCCATCAATTACATACATAGCAAGCCCTGAAACAATAAATTCTAACATTTACAAATATAGCAAAAATAAACAACTCCCTTCCCACTAGTTCCCAACAACTTTGCAGTTACCTTAAACAAGGTGTTAAGAGCTTATAAAGAATTAAATCAAGGTCCCAGCCTGGTAGCCTAAGAGCTTCCTCCAACTTCACCAGTTTTTGCAGCCTTCTGCTGCTTTGAGTCTCCACCCCTTTCTGGGTCAACCCATTCTGAACAGAGGGGTTACACGCGCAAGTGAATTAAAGAGCAGCACTGTGCAAGCATCCCACCCCAGTCAGAATTCCAAAGATGCCCTCAGTCTCCAAAAGCTGGGGGACCCTTCTCTAGACCAGGGGTGTCTAACTCTGCATTGTATTGTATTGTATTATTTGATTTGTATACCGCCCTCCCCCGAAGGGCTCAGGGCGGTGAACAACAACAGCAAACATCAGTAACCATAACATCAAGCAACAACAAATTCAATAAACATAGGATCAATAAACCCAACGTTATAAACATAGAATTATAAACAAGAACGTCAATAATCATAACGTCATAAGCTATAATGGAGCAGCAGTGGCGTAGCGGCTAAGAGCAGGTGCACTCTGATCTGGAGGAACCGGGTTTGATTCCTGGCTCTGCCGCTTGAGTTGTGGAGGCTTATCTGGGGAATTCAGATTAGCCTGTGCACTCCCACACACGCCAGCTGGGTGACCTTGGGCTAGTCACAGTTCTTCGGAGCTCTCTCAGCCCCACCCACCTCACAGGGTGTTTGTTGTGAGCGGGGAAGGGAAAGGAGATTGTCAGCCCCTTTGAGTCTCCTACAGGAGAGAAAGGGGGATATAAATCCAAACTCCACCTCCTCCTCCTCCTCCTCCTCCTCCTCCTCCTCCTCCTCCTCTTCTTCTTCTTCTTCTTCTTCTTCTTCTTCTTCTTCTTCTTCTTCTTCTTCTTCTTCAAGGCAACAATAATCATAGCAGCATATATAATCAACAGAGATAGACATAATAAGCATAGATGGTGACTTTCCCATTCTGTAGCCTAATGTATACCCCATATTTCCGCCCTCGCGCTTCAGATGTTCATGGACTACAATTCCCAATTGGCCATGCCAGCAGGGGCTGATGGGATATTCCATGAATCTCTGAAGCACCAGAGTTGGACACCCCTGGTCTAGACCAGCCTCAGGGATAAATAGTCTGAGGTATACAACCTCAACACATGGAAGCTCCACTTCGCTGTTGCAAGAGCGGAGGTGGATGCAGTGTCATGCGTTATACCAGCCGTGCTGGAGGAGCGCTCTTGGGTTCGAATGTTGCTCCCCACCGCTGCCCCTCCCATCGCAGCTGGGGGGCTGGAGGCCCTGAATGAAGGCAATGTACAATCGGTTCCTGCCTCCCTCTGCCGAGGGCTTGGGGGGGGCGGGCGGGGAGACGCTGAACAGCATTCTTGGCCTTCCTGAGCCATTCAAACAATGACTGCTTGTCTCTTTCCCAGGTTAGAGATGAGCCTCCTCCGTCCGCCTGACCCGCAGGTGACTCCTCGCACCTGAAGCCCTGGGGCTCTCTACCTCTTGAGCCCCCCCTCCGCCCCACTGACAGTCCCCCTGCCCTCATGTAAATACGGTAAACAAAGGGGATGCACTAATTGCAGCCCCCCCCATCTCCTAAGCAATATAGAACCCTGTTTATGTATATGACAACTGCAGCAAGGACTTTATATGTGCAAAGGCGGAGAGGCAAGAAGACACCAACAAAAGAAGATGGGATTTTGAAAGGCACGGAATGTTCAGAAACGGCGAAGCGGATGACACAAGAGACATTCGTTTGAACATTTTTTATTCTTAGAAAACTGGAAACCTTTTACGGAATATCTGCTTGAAACTTTTTCAAATAGAGAAGTTGTGGCAGGGTCTGAAATCTAAAGAAAACCGTAGATTGCAACTGCTAGAATACACTTAAGAAATAGTCATTGAATTGTTGGTTTAACTATATGTGCATGAATCTAGAGATAACTTTTAATTAAAGATGAGGAAACGGGGAGTCAATATAAAATGTGTAGTAGGATGGGTTTTTTTATGTTTGTGTGTTTTGTTTGTTTTATGTGTGAGAAATTAATAAAAAATAATCAGCCCTTCAATCCACCCCCACCCCCACAAGCAGCGGGGTCTGAGGCCCCTTCCGCACATGCAGAATAACGCACTTTCAATCCACTTTCACAATTGTTTGCAAGTGGATTTTGCTCTTCTGCACGGTAAAATCCAGCTTCAAAATGCACTGAAAGTGGATTGAAAGTGCATTATTCTTTATACTAAGTGGAATTGCCCTGGGGAAAAAGGAGAGAGAGAAGGAATAAAATTTTCAAGGTATGGGTTTTGACCTTTAAGGCCTTACACAGCCTGGGACCCTCGTACCTCAGAGACCGCATTACCCCATATGCCCCTACCTGACCTCTAAGCAGATGCCAATTACTAGTGGTTCCTGGCCCCTCAGTAGTCACGGCTGGCCTCCACCGCGAGGGCCAGGACTTTCTGACAGCCCTGGCTTGGCTTGAATGGAACACTCTTCCCTCCAGCTGTCAGTTGCCCGGGACCTTGGTGAGTTCCGCAGGGCCTGTAAGACTGAGTTGTTCCACCGGGCCTTTGGAGTGTCCAGTCGCTGAAATGTGCGCCCCCCTCTCTATATTCAATTACCACCATATGTTACCCTCTTAGAGGGGAGTCCGTGTTTGGTTCCCTTTCCTTAGGGAGGCCTCTAATTAAATTGGGTTTTGGGGTGCCTGATATCTTTGTACTAACCGCTGCTTCTAATAGATTTTAATAGATTTTATTAGTTTAATAACTTTACTGATTGTAATGAATATTGTTGTGCACCGCCCAGAGCCCCCCGGGGATGGGGCGGTCTACAAATTCAAGAAATAAATAAATAAACAAATAAACAAATAAAATCAACAAGTCTTTTGTGCCAAAACATTATTTTAATCGGCACAAATAATCCGATGTCTGATGGACAATTAGAAGCCCTGCTGGGCAGAGGTCCATTTTCTAAAAACACTTGCTAAGTGCTAAGAAAAGTGTTGGCAGGTGCCACGGAGCTGGGCGCCGTGTTTGGGACCTTCGGCTCACACCTCGAAACTCTTGTTGGTCTTTGAGGTGCTTCTAAACTAAGGTGACCAAATGGTCACCTTTGTGAACCGGGACCCAATTTGGTGAAGTGACACATGGGTGCACACAACCATGGGAGCACACACTGCCTTCTGAGGCATCCCGTTTCCTGCCCTGTCTGGGACGGAAATGAGAGCCTTAAACACAAGGCTATACTCCTGCTAAAGCCTTCCAAAAATCGGGACACTTGAAAAAACAAATTGTTTTAAGGTGGGACTGTCCCGCCAAAAGACGGACGTCTGGTCAGCCTATTCTAAACTCCAAACTAACTTATTTATGCAAATATAGTGTGTGTGTGTCCTGGCACAGAGAGGATTCAAATGGCCTGTTTCTGATGCAATGCCATCTTTGAAGGATGTAATAATACCACTCTATTCTGCGTTAGATCTCACCTGGAATACTGCGTCCATTTCTGGGCACTGCAATTCAAGAAGGATGGAAGTTGGAACAGGTCCAGAGGAGGGCGACCAGAATGGTAAAAGGTCTGGAATCCATGCCCTACCAGGAGAGACTTAGGGAGCCGGGGATGTGTAGTCTGGAGAGGAGAAGGTTAAGGGGTGGCATGATGGCCATGTTTAAATATTTGAAGGGATGTCATGTTTAAGAGAGAGCAAGCTTGTTTTCTGCTGCTCCAGAGACCATGACGAAGAGCAACGGGTTCAAGGTGCAGGAAAAGAGATCCCACCTAAACATTAGGAAGAACTTCCGGGCCGTCAGGGATGTTGGATAGTGGCATTCACCGCCTTGGAGAGTGGCGGAGTCTCCTTCTTTGAAGGTTTTTGAAGAGAGGCTGGATGGCCATCAGTCGGGAGTGCTTTGATGGTGTGTTCCTGCATGGCAGGGGGTTGGACTGGATGACCCTTTGAGGTTTCTTCCAACTCTATGATTCTATGAGGGTCACTCTGATGAACAAGCTTTCCACATAAAGGCCCCCTTCTCCATTCCAGCTCTGGGACACACACCACCTCGGTCACCTTCTTTGACGGCAAACAGTGCTCCAGTGTGACGCTTCGACGCTGTCTCGCGTTCCCGGACTGACTTCTTCCCTTCCCCCCAGGTACAGGATGGCGTATTTTAATCAAGCCAGTGTCCCTTCCCTCGCCCCCAGGCCTGACCCTCGGTGAACCCCACCCACCACTGCCTCCCCCCCCTCCCTGGGCTTGGTTAATAAAAGCATTTCTCTATCGGCTCCCAGCCACCTCCTAATCTTCGGGATAAGCTGCAAGATGCAAACAGAAACAGCCTTTTTTTGAAGGCTCCCGACTCCCTCCCACCCGGGTGGCTTTCCAGCAGCTGCCCCAAAGTCCAGCATCGCTGTTCTCCCTCGGCCTTGTAGGTGCAGCTTCTGGGGGTGTGTGGGGGGGGGGAGGGAGCAGGGCTTCTCTCCCCACCCCTCCCCAGCTGCACCATTTAGCGCTTTGAACTGGCAGGACCCCGCTGTGCCTCATTCATGCTCCCTGTCTCTGCTCGTTTTCTGCACGGCTAAGAGCCGAGGGAAGAATGTTAAACGCAGTGACCTTTGACCCTCCCTTGTCTGGCTCAGGGAGGCTCCCTTCCCCCCCCCTCGCAACATTACGGCAAGGGAGATGCGGGGAGGGGAAAAGAGCCCCCGGGGGGGGGGGTTGGCGGCTGCACCCTGTCCACTCTACCAGGACCTGTGGGGACCTCTATGGGGAGATGGATAAGTGGGCTTTTTAGGAAAGGTGCGAAGGGCCAGCCAGCCAGAAGAGACTCCTTAATAATAAAATTGGACTGAGTAGTGGAGGAGGAGGAGGAGGAGGAGGAGGAAGAGGAAGAGGAAGAAGAAGAGGAGGAGGAGGAAGGAGGAGGAGGAAGAGGAAGAAGAGGAAGAAGAAGAGGAGGAGGAGGAAGGAGGAGGAGGAAGAGGAAGAAGAGGAAGAAGGAGGAGGAGGAAGAGGAGGAGGAGGAGAAGAAGAAGAAGAGGAGGAGGAGGAGGAGGAAGAAGAAGAAGAGGAGGAGGAGGAGGAAGAGGAAGAAGGAGGAAGAGGAAGAGGAGGAGGAAGAAGAAGAGGAAGAGGAGGAGGAGGAGAAAGAAGAAGAAGAGGAGGAGGAGGAGGAGGAAGAAGAAGAAGAAGAAGAAGAAGAGGAGGAGGAGGAGGAGGAGGAGGAGGAGGAGGAGGAGGAGGAGGAAGAAGAAGAAGAAGAAGAAGAAGAAGAAGAAGAAGAAGAAGAAGAAGAGGACGAGGACGAGGACGAGGACGAGGACGAGGACGAGGAGGATGAGGAGTTTGGACTTATACCCTTCTTCTCTTCACTGTAAGGCGTCTCAAAACAGTTTATGAACTCCTTCCCCTTTCCCCTTTCTCTCCTGTAAGGAGACTCAGCCCACTTCCTAGTGTTTAGGTGGAATCTCTTTTCTTTCACCTTGAACCCATGACTCCTGGTCCTGGTCTCTGGAGCAGCAGAAAACAAGCTTGCTCCCTCACCAACACGACATCCCTTCAAATATCTAAACAGGGCTACCATGTCACCTCTTAATCTTCTCTTCACCAAACTAAACGTTTTCTGCTCCCTAAGTCATTCCTCATAGGGCATGGATTCCAGACCTTTCATTGTTTTTATTGACCTCCTCTGGACCCGGCCCATCTTGTCCACATCCTTCTTGAATTGCAGTGCCCAGAACGGCACACAATATTCCAGGTGAGGCCTATCCAATGCAGAATAGAGGGGTACTATTACATCCCTCAATCTAGACACTACAGCCCAGAATCGCATTGGCTTTCTTGGCTGCCGCACCTCCTGAAAGGCTCTAGTTCTTCTTCTGCAAGCCAAAATGGCTACCCTCCGGTTAATACAGAGGCTGTAGTTGAGATGGGCCTGTGACTGTCAAGGAGTCGTCTCCACCACATCGACGCACAAACACCTGCACAGTCAAGACGTAGGAAGACAGGTACCAGGAGGCAGCAGCCGTCCGTCCCCTGGAGGTTGGCATCTGATTGCGAGGGGAGGCAACTGCCGGAGCGCCTCCGCCAGCTCTGCCTTTCCAATTACGAGGCCTCTCCCTCCCCTTCAACTCTGGCGGCTGGAGACGTCACGCTCAGCCGCTCTATCGATTAGACGCCGAGTTTTCCCTTCTTATTAGTGCCGGGAGGTGAGCTCTCCCTGAGCCGGTCTGCGGGGCCTGGCCTCTTCTGCCGACCTCCAGCACCAGCCGGCTGCTGCTGCTGCTGCCGCAATCCCTGGACGCCCAGGCCGGAGGAGCTGGGATTGATGGATGCATTTCGGCTCTTGCTCGATTGGAACCAAAGTGCGTTCTGGGACCCTGAGCGCCAAACCTGCTTGTTAGTCAGGCAGGTGTCTGTCGAGCGTGGAGGACCGAGAGCCTGTCAGCGTTCACAGCTGTGGAAAGAGAGCGGGAAGGGGGGGGGGGATGGACGGATAGGCTGGGGTTGAGCAAGCTTCTATAAAGGTGGGGGGGAGAGAACGGGCAGGTTTCTTAGCTCCGCTCGGAGCGGTTTTGTAGACAAGGCCCAAGCCCAGTGGAGGCTGAAAGTTTTGCTGGATTTGACCACAATGCATTGCAAGGTTTTTCATTCGACATCGTAATTAACTTGGATGCAGTGAATAAGAAGAAGAAGAAGAAGAAGAAGAAGAAGAAGAAGAAGAAGAAGAAGAAGAAGAAGAAGAAGAAGAAGAAGAAGAAGAAGAAGAAGAAGAAGAGGAGGAGGAGGAGGAGGAGGAGGAGGAGGAGGAGGAGGAGGAGGAGTTTGGATTTATATCCCCCCTTTCTCTCCTGCAGGAGACTCCAAGGGGCTGACAATCTCCTTGCCCTTCCCCCCTCACAACAAACACCCTGTGAGGTAGGTGGGGCTGAGAGAGCTCCGAGAAGCTGTGACTAGCCCAAGGTCACCCAGCTGGCGCGTGTGGGAGTGCCCAGGCTAATCTGGATTCCCCAGAGAAGCCTCCACAGCTCAGACGGCAGAGCGGAGAATCAAACCCGGTTCCTCCAGATTAGATATACGAGCTCTTAACCTCCTACGCCACTGCTGCTCTTTCCCAAGGAATCTACAAAACAACCGGACGGGCGACAACAAATAGGTAGGAATGAGTGGATTGCTCCCATTCTCTTCCTAGGTTTCAGAGGCCCATCATGTATGGAGCGCCTTCCGTGATGCTTTTCGCTCCTCCCTCTCTTCGCATGTCCTTGTTTACATGCAAGGAGGAGTCTCGTTGCCTGCTCTGTTGAGATGATAGACGGAGGACTTCCTGACTGTCCCACCAATCAAAACAGCTTGTCTGGTGGGCATAGACAGACCATTCTTGATGGCAGCCCCACAATTATGGTACAATCTCCCCACGGCCTGCATACATCACCCGCCCCCCTCTCCTATCTGTCTGATGGCAGGAGGGGCAAGTTTTGATATTGAAGCTGAAGAATTAAGATCAGGCTACATCTGTGCTGGCGAACCTGTGGCACGGGCGCCAGAGGTGGCACTCAGAGCCCTCTCTGTGGGCATGCGCGCCCAGAGTTCAGCATGTGGGGGGTGGAAAATCCCCCCCACACACACACACACATCTAGGCTGGCCTGGGCTGCTGGGCACAACGTGTAGGTAACCCTGTTAAGTGCTGTTAAACCCCACTGATTTTCATGGGAAGAACTAAAGCGCAATCCTTTACCTGGGAGTAAGCTCGGTTGCTGGCAATGGGGCTTGCTTCTAAACCCTCCTAGAGTCACGATTCACCCATTCGAAGCGTTGCACGGTTGCTTCAAAGCAAAGCCACCGGTTACCAACAAACTGGCTCCCGAGTAATGCGCGCCTAAACTAAAACCTCAGTGTTCAGGTTAAATGGCCGTGTTGGCACTTTGCAACAAATAAGTGGGTTTTGGGTTAGGGTTTTGGGTTGCAGTTTGGGCACTCGGTCTCGAAAAGGTTCACCATCACTGGGCTATATGCATGCCACCCCTCCCTCCCCCTCCCCCTGCTAGGGTGGCTGGGCCATGTCCAGATGCTGGGCCCCCTCCCCTCCCTTGCATGCCACCCCTCACTCACTCCCCTCCCCTCCCTCTGCTAGGGTGGGTGGGCCATGTCCAGAAGCCGGGCCCCCTCCCCTTTCCTCCCCTCCCTTGCATGCCACCCCTCACTCCATCCCCTCTCTTACATGCCACCCCTCCCTTCCCTTCCCCTCTCTCCGTTAGGGTGGGTGGGCCATGTCCATATGCTGCCCCCCTCCCCTCCCCTCCCTTGCATGCCACCCCTCACTCCCTCCCCTCCCTCTGCTAGGGTGGGTGGGCCATGTCCAGATGCCGGCCCCCCTCCCCTTAACCTCCCCTCCCTTGCATACCACCCCTCACTCCATCCCCTCCCTTACATGCCACCCCTCCCTTCCCTTCTCTCCATTAGGGTGGGTGGGCCATGTCCAGATGCCACCCCCCTTCCCTCCCCTTCTCTCCCTTACATACCACCCCTCCCTCCCTCCCCTTCCCTTGCATGGCCCCTCTCCCCCTCCCTCCCCTCCCACCGCTAGGATCAGGCTATATACAAGGGGAGGGGGAGGGCTGTCATCTGGTCATGGCCCATCCACCCTGGGGAAGGAGAGGGAGGGGAGGGGAGGGGGAGGGGAGGGCTCGCTTGCCTTCACTTCTGGGTCACCCCAATTGATTGCAAAACAGACAGTTTTATTGACAGCTTAACAAAACACCCCTTTAAATTTTATTTCAATATTCTTCCATGGCGTGGCCTCGCTCCCTCCCTCTGTCAACCCTAGCTGGGATGCCAACCTCCCGAAGGGAAGAAGGGCATGACGGACAAACGTGAACAAAACACAGCTGCAGCTATGAAGAAGGAGAAGAAGAGGAGGAAGAGTTTGATTTTATACCCCCCTTTCTGTCCTGTAAGGAGACTCAAGGTGGCTTACAAGCTCCTTTTCCCTTCCTCTCCCCACAACAGACACCTTGTGAGGCAGGTGGGGCTGAGAGAGTCCTGAGAGAACTGTGACTGGCCTAAGGTCACCCAGCAGGCTTCATGTGCAGGAGTGGGGAAGCAAATCCAGTTCAGCAGATAAGAGTCCGCCACTCATGGGGAGGAGTGGGGAATCAAACCCAGTGCTCCACATTAGAGTTCACCTGCGCTTAACCACTGCACTATGCTGGCCGTCTAGGTGTGTATAGCTTGAGGGGTTAGGGCAGAGTCAAATGCAAACGATCCACAGGCCTACCTAACAAGGACGAGGCGCGGATCCACAAGAACGCGCCCAAAGTGTTTCGCGAGTGTAGGAAATCAGCAGTAAATCCTAAGCACGATGCTGGCCCTCCCTTCTCTGTGCCCCAGATGCAGTAGGGCCGGGCGAGCCACTCCTGTGGAGAGGCCGATTCCTGCCCTTCTTCTGCTTGCAATTATGAGCTAATCAAAACCCCGCTGCTCAGCGCTGCCGGCTGCCGAAAACCAGCTCCTTTACCTTCACCATCTGTTCGATCTGCTTTCATTCACTTACTAATCAAATGCATTTTAAGGCAGGGGGGGAACCCGACGAATTCTCCGTGGTTGTTGGCTGCCGGCGCTCTATCACCCTCTCCCACCCCCCGTCTCATTAGCAGTTACACATAACTCAATGCATTCCTTCTTCCCAGTGATGTTGTTTCTCGAGGCACACTCACATCTCAAGACCGTGTTCTGAAATGGGGCTGGTTGTCACCCACACCTGATACACCTTATACCAGAGGTGGGATCCAGCAGGTTCTCACTGGTTCCCGAGAGTAGGTTACTAATTATTTGTGTGTACCGAGAGGGGGTTACTAATTGGGGATTTTGCCACGTGATTTTTGCCTTAGTGACGCCCCTCTGATCAGCAGTAGCGCGCAGAACTTGAAGCAATCTAGCAGGAGGTGCACCGGCGTGCGTGGCAGTCTGCGCCTGCGTGCATTCATTTCCCGCCCAAGGACCGGCGCAGCGGCTGCGTCCTTGCCACAGCCCCGCCCCAGGAATGCCCCGCCCCCGGAATGCCCTGCCCAGCCCCATTGGCGCTACGACACAGTTTGAATCCCACCACCATGGGAACCTGTTACTAAAATTTTTGGATCCCACCACTGCCTTATACTGAGTCAGAGCATTATCTTCTCCGACTCGGGATTATCTTCTCAGACGGGCAGTTGCTGTCCAGGATTTTAGGCAGAGGTCTTTCACAGTAGCTGCTGCCGGGGGGATTCTAATCTGGAGAACTGGGTTTGATTCCCCACTCCTCCACCTGAGTGGCAGAGGCTTATCTGGTGAACCAGATGAGTTTCTGCACTCCTACATTCCTGCGAGGTGACCTTGGGCTAGTCACAGTTCTCTCCGAACTCTCTGAGCCCCACCTGCCTCACGAGGTGTCTGTTGTGGGGAGAGGAAGGGAAAGGAGCTTGTGGGCCACCTTGAGTCTCCTTACAGGAGAGAAAGGTGGGGTATAAATCCAAACTCTTCTTTTTTATCTGGAGATGGTGAGGATTGAACTACAGACCTCCTGTATGTAAAGGAGAGGCTCTTCCACTGAGCCACAGGCCCACTTCAAAGGGCAGGAAGAAAGTGAAGCAGGGAAGGTATTGAGGCTGACACGTTCAATAAGTTTCGAAGGTGTTCATTTTGCGGTTACTCTTTTTTTGTGTGTGATCCCTGATTGGCACGAATAGTCTGTTCTACCTTCCTAGAGAACCTAGTCCTCGCACAAAGAAGGCCTCATTTGTCTTCAACCATGTCAGGGAGGAACCAAATGTGATTGGCTACAAAGTAAGAATAAGAAAATGAAACAGGGGAGGTGTTGAGGCTGACACTGGCAATGAAGGTTTGGATCATTGATGTTAAAGTCAATTACCAGCAGGTTTGAAGAAGAGTTGGTTTTATACCCCACTTTCCCCCACCTTTAAGGAGGCCCCAAAGTGGCTTACAATGTCCTTTAATCTTTGTTCCTGATTACAACTGACATGTGTGTGTTATAGGGTTCCCAATCTCCAGGTGGGGCCTGGAGATTGCTTTTCAACTGATCTCCAAACGACAGAGGTCCGATTCCCTGGAGAAAATGGGGGTGGAGTCAATGGCATTCTATTCCGCTGATGCCCCTCCCCTCCCCAAGACCCGCCTTCCACAGGCTCTGAGACATTTTGATAGGGTGAGGTGAAGGTACCGTAGCAGGACAAGGAACTGGCAACGCTGGGATGGATCCTACCCACTGCACCGAGCAAAGTCGCAAACCTCCTTCAGCCTAAAGAGTCTGAAAGCCAGCGTGGTGTAGCGGTTAAAAGCAGGTGAACTCTAATCTGGAGACTGGGGTTTGATTCCCTACTCCTCCGCCTGAGGGGCAAAGGCTTATCTGGGGAACCATTCCTGCTGGGTTACTACCTTGGGCTAGTAACATTTCATCCAGAACTATCTCAATCCCACCTACCTCACCAGGTGTTTGTTGTGGGGAGAGGAAGGGAAAGGAGCTTGTAGGCCACCTTGAATCTCCTTAACGGAGAGAAAGATGGGGCATAAATCCAAAACTCCTCCTCCTCCTCCTCCTCTTCATCATTTAATATATCATAGCTGTCAGTTATTTAGCTGGTTGTTGGTCTTTCATTACAATTTGAGCCCCATTCAGAGGGCTAGGGCATTGTAATGTATTGGTGTCGTATTTGTGCAGATCCCAGCAGGGCTGATAGGTATTTTGTCCATTTAAAGATGTTTCAAGTGCCACCATAGTATTTTCGGAATGCCGCCCAGGGTGCTGATGACCACTGGAACGACCTGAGCTGGTTTGCGCCATAGTCACTGAATCTTGGTTTTCAAATCATGGTATTTAGTGACCCATTATGATTAGATTTACTATGCTGCTCCTCCCCTTTTGGGCTCTGGGCAGCTCCCATCACAGAAACAACTATCTATCTATCTATCTATCTATCTATCTATCTATCTATCTATCTATCTATCTATCTATCTATCTATCTATCTATCTATCTATCTATCTATCTATCTATCTATCTATCTATCTATCTATCTATCTATCTATCTATCTATCTATCTATCTATCTATCTATCTATCTATCTATCTATCTATCTATGTATATATGTATATATGTGTGTGTATGTATGTATGTATGTATATGTATGTATATGTGTGTGTATACACACACACACACATACATACATACATGTATATACACACATATACATATATACACACACATATACATACATATACATACATACATACATACACACACACACATACATACATACATATACATGCATACATACATACATACACACACATACACACACACACGCATACACACACACACACACACACACACATATATAAGATACTAAAATATCAACAACAATCTCAATATAAACATAATACATATTACAGCAACAAGATGGCGATCAAGAAAACAAAGAGGAAGAGTTTGGATTTATACCCCACCTTTCTCTCCGGTAAGGAGACTCAAGGTGGCTTACAAGCTCCTTCTCCTTCCTCTCTCCACAACAGACACCTGGTGAGGTAGGTGGGGCTGAGAGAGTTTGCGAGAACTTAGCCCAAGGTTACTCAGCAGGAATGTAGGAATGCAGAAACACATGTGGTTCACCAGATAAGCTTCTGCCACTCAAACGGAGGAGTGGGAAATCAAACCTGGTTCCCCAGATCAGAATCCACCTGCTCTTATCCACCACACCACACATTGATGGCACTGATGGTCAAATTCAATAAAAGAGGAGGGGAGGCGGGGGAGACTAGATGGTATCATAATGGCTGCCTCAACCATATTTGGTATTACCACCCAGAGGGGAAACAAAGGCAGATCCAAAGAAGCCACTGCAGCACAACAAAGCAAAAGCTTGTCTGGGCTCAACATTAAATGGAGAGAACTGGGCCCTTTCCTCAAACTCATGGAGGACTGGCAGCAGAGGTGGGATCCAGCAGGTTCTCGCCAGTTCCCGAGAGTGGTTTACTAATTATTTGTGTGTGCCGAGAGGGGGTTGCTAATTGGGTCTGCTTTTCCGTTAGAAATTCCATTAGGTCCAAAAATCATAAAGGCCTGTTGTTTCCTATGTGGCTGGTTAGCAAAGGTAGAAAACGGGATAATTCTCCCTGTCGGGCGGTTTTAAAAACATGTTTTAGAAAATATGGTAAAGTTCCTTGTTTAAGGAAAGTATCCTTCTTTTGATTTCTAGAAACAAAATTAAGTATTTGAAAGTATTAAGTATTTGACAGGCAGTTAATTAGAGGAGAAGTAGTTGTTTCTGTTGGCAGTAGACAATAGGACTTGCTATAGAGTTTAAATTATGGACAGAAAGATACCAGCTGGAAATTAGGAACTTTTTTTTTACAGTAAGAGTTTTTTACAGTAACAGAGAAATTATTAATGCCCCGCCCCCGGAATGCCCGGCCACGCCCCCGTCGTGCCCCGCCCAGCCCCATTGGCGCTACACCACTGTTTGAATCCCACCACCATGGGAACCTGTTACTAAAATTTTTGGATCCCACCGCTGACTGGCAGTACTTTTAGGATGGATGGACACCGTCCTGGGTCATGGAGGGGATCAGGTGTGGTAGATCCAAGAACAGCTTGGCCGTGCTGAACATTAAATGCACTGGATGGTCCTCCAGATGTACCCCTTCTGCTCTCCAGTCCCTGCGCAGGCTCCTGTCTCCACGCTCCGAAGCTGCTACTGACCTGCGGACCCCGAGTCTCCAAGGGCCGGCCTCGGCTGTCAGCTCTCTGACAGCCGCTGCCGCTTCTGCTCTCTTCCTCGGAATAATCTCAGCCTCCTTTACGAATCTGTTGGGAGCCAGATGCTGCCGCTGCTGCTTACGGAGTGGGGAGAAGTGTCTGGCTTCGCAAGGGCTGGGTCCACCCGGGCTGCTGCTGCCGCCGTTAACTTAAGAACATAAGAACATAAGAACGAGCCTGCTGGATCAGACCAGAGTCCATCTAGTCCAGCTCTCTGCTACTCGCAGTGGCCCACCAGGTGCCTTTGGGAGCTCACGTGCAGGATGTGAAAGCAAGGGCCTTCTGCTGCTGCTGCTCTTGAGCACCTGGACTGTTAAGGCATTTGCAATCTCAGATCAAGGAGGATCAAGATTGGTAGCCATAGATCAGTGATGGTGAACCTTTTCAAGACCGAGTGCCCAAATTGCAACCCAAAACCCACTTATTTATCGCAAAGTGCCAACACGGCAATTTAACCTGAATACTGAGGTTTTCGTTTAGAAAAAATGGTTGGCTCCGAGGCGTGCATTACTCAGGAGTAAGCTTGGTGGTAGTCGGTGACTTTGCTTTGAAGCAACCGTGCAACTCTTCCAACAGGTGAATCATGACCCTAGGAGGGTTTACTCAGAAGCAAGCCCCATTGCCAGCAACCGAGCTTACTCCCAAGTAAAGGATCATGCTTTAGTTCTCATGAAAATCAGTGAGGTTTAACAGCGCTTAACAGGGTGACCTACACTGCTCCCCCAAAACTAGGTCTTAGGTTTAATGCTAATAATCGAGCCCAGTGGCCCAGGCCAGCATAGATATGTGTGTGGGGGGGGGGCGACTCTGTGTGTGCCCACAGAGATGGCTCTGAGTGCCACCTCTGGCACCCATGCCATAGGTTCGCCACCACTGCCATAGATCGACTTCTCCATAAATCTGTCCAAGCCCAACTTGCGGCAGCTGGGCTCTTCCCTGCCCTGGAAGAATAAACGCCAAGGCTTGAATCAGAACTTGATAGAATGCATAGAGAAAGGAGTGTGTGGCCTGACCCCTAGAAAGGTTGCCAACTTCCAGATGGGCCCTGGAGATCGCCTGGAATTACAATTGATCTCCAAAAGGCAGAGGTCGGTTGCCTTGCAAGAAATTGCAGCTTTGGGGAGTGGAATCTACAGCATTAAATCCTGCAGAGATCCCTCCTGTTCCCCAAAACCAGTGGTGGGATCCAAAAATTTTAGTAACAGGTTCCCATGGTGGTGGGATTCAAACTGTGGCGTAGCACCAATGGGGATGGGCGGGGCACGACAGGGGCGTGGCAGGGCATTCTGGGGGCGGGGCATTCCTGGGCGAGGCTGTGGCAAGGATGCAGCCACTGCGCCGGTCCCTGGGCGGGAAACGAATGCACGCAGGCGCAGGCTGCCACGCACGCCAGTGCACCTCCTGCTAAACTGCTTCAAGTTCTGCGCGCTACTGCTGAGAGGAGGGGCGGAACGAAGGCAAAAATCACGTGGCAAAATCACCAATTAGTAACCGCCTCTCAGCACACACAAATAATTAGTAACCTACTCTCGGGAACCTGGGAGAACCTGCTGGATCCCACCTCTGCTCCAAACCCACCTTCTGTGGGCTCTTCTCCGGGACCTCCCAACCCGGAATTCACAACTCGGTTGAGTAGTAGTTACTTTTAGGGACAACCTTTTATAGGCCCAATTGCTTCACGAGGAAAGGGAAATTACTATTTTAGTAGATTTGGGCTGCCAGTGGCCAGTCTGTTTTTTATGGGCTATGTTTTAACGAGGGGCTAGAATTTTGTTACGGTTGGATTTTAATTAATACCTTTTAATGTCTTGTTTTTATGGCTGTTATTTTGTGAGGTACCTCAGGCAGGTTCCTGAAGCAGCGTCATAAAAGAATTCTAATTTTTTAAAATTGCCATTGGAGCCAGCGTGGTCTTGGAGAAGAAAAAGGTGACAAAGAAGAAGGTTTTCAACCCCGGTTTTCTCTACCTTTACGAAGTCTCAAAGATGCTTACTGACTCCGTCCCTTCCTCTCCCCACAACAGGCACCTTGTGAAGTAGGTGGGGCTGAGAGAGTTCTGAGAGAACTGTGACTGGGCCACGGTCACCCAGCAGGAATGTAGGAATGCAGAAACACATGTGGTTCACCAGATAAGCCTCTGCCACTCAGGTGGAGGAGTGGAGAAACAAATCCAGTTCACCATATCGGTCTCCTGCTCGAGTAGAGGAGTGAGGAATCAAACCCAGTTAGAGGATAGAGTTTGCTGCTCTTAACATCTATGCCACGGTGGCTATCGATGGGTAGAAGAAGAAAAGTTTGGCATAGCTTGGATTTATGCCCCACTTTCCTCAGTCGTAAGGAGTCTCAAAGCAGCTGACAAACTCCTTTCCCTTCCAGCAGCAATGGCGTAGTGGTTAAGGGCAGGTGCATTCTAATCTGAAGGAACTGGGTTTGATTCTCCGCTGTGCCACCTGAGCTGTGGAGGCTTATCTTGGGAATTCAGATTAGCCTGTACATTCCAACACATGCCAGCTGGGTGACCTTGGGCTAGTCACAGTTCTTCTGAACTCTCTCAGCCCCATCTACCTCACAGCATGTTGGTTGTGAGGGGGGAAGGAAAAGGAGTTTGTATGCTCCTTTGAGTCTCCTTGCAGGAGAGAAATGGGGGATATGAATTCAACTCTTCTTCTTCTTCTTCTCCTGATTAGACTCTTCTGCTCATGTGGATGAGTGGGGAATCGAACCCAGTTCACCAGATTACAGTCCCACACTCTTACCCACTACACCACGCTGGTTAGAGTGCTGGATTAGGATCAAGGACACCCAGCGTTGAATCCCCACGGCACAGTGGGAGCTTGCTAGGTGAGCTTGGGCCAGTCACACACTCTCTGGCTATCCTACGTCATAGAAGGAGAAGGAGGAGGAGGAGAAGGAGAAGGAGAAGAAGGAGGAGAAGGAGAAGGAGGAGAAGGAGAAGGAGAAGAAGGAGAAGAAGGTGGAAGAGGAGGAGGGGGGGGGGGGGTGGGGGGGGGGGGGGTTGGGGGGGGGGGGGGGGGGGGGAGGGGGGGGGGGGGGGGGGGAGGAGGTGGCAGGGGGGG
The DNA here is from genome assembly GCF_021028975.2 of Sphaerodactylus townsendi. Classification (NCBI taxonomy): domain Eukaryota; kingdom Metazoa; phylum Chordata; class Lepidosauria; order Squamata; family Sphaerodactylidae; genus Sphaerodactylus; species Sphaerodactylus townsendi. The sequence goes on from NC_059432.1 coordinate 107,043,944, forward strand.
GGGGGGAGGGGGGAAGGGGGAGGGTGGGGGGGGGGGGGGGTGGGGGGGGGGGGGGGTTGGGGGGGGGCGGGGTGGTGGTGGGGTGTGTGGGGTGGGGGGGGGGGGGGGTGGGGGGGGGGGGGGGTGGGGGGGGGGGGGGGTGGGGGGGGGGGGGGGGGGGGGGGGGGGGGGGTGGGGGGGGGGGGGGGTGGGGGGGGGGGGGGGTGGGGGGGGGGGGGGGTGGGGGGGGGGGGGGGTGGGGGGGGGGGGGGGTGGGGGGGGGGGGGGGTGGGGGGGGGGGGGGGTGGGGGGGGGGGGGGGTGGGGGGGGGGGGGGGTGGGGGGGGGGGGGGGTGGGGGGGGGGGGGGGTGGGGGGGGGGGGGGGTGGGGGGGGGGGGGGGTGGGGGGGGGGGGGGGTGGGGGGGGGGGGGGGTGGGGGGGGGGGGGGGTGGGGGGGGGGGGGGGTGGGGGGGGGGGGGGGTGGGGGGGGGGGGGGGTGGGGGGGGGGGGGGGTGGGGGGGGGGGGGGGTGGGGGGGGGGGGGGGTGGGGGGGGGGGGGGGTGGGGGGGGGGGGGGGTGGGGGGGGGGGGGGGTGGGGGGGGGGGGGGGTGGGGGGGGGGGGGGGTGGGGGGGGGGGGGGGTGGGGGGGGGGGGGGGTGGGGGGGGGGGGGGGTGGGGGGGGGGGGGGGTGGGGGGGGGGGGGGGTGGGGGGGGGGGGGGGTGGGGGGGGGGGGGGGTGGGGGGGGGGGGGGGTGGGGGGGGGGGGGGGTGGGGGGGGGGGGGGGTGGGGGGGGGGGGGGGTGGGGGGGGGGGGGGGTGGGGGGGGGGGGGGGTGGGGGGGGGGGGGGGTGGGGGGGGGGGGGGGTGGGGGGGGGGGGGGGTGGGGGGGGGGGGGGGTGGGGGGGGGGGGGGGTGGGGGGGGGGGGGGGTGGGGGGGGGGGGGGGTGGGGGGGGGGGGGGGTGGGGGGGGGGGGGGGTGGGGGGGGGGGGGGGTGGGGGGGGGGGGGGGTGGGGGGGGGGGGGGGTGGGGGGGGGGGGGGGTGGGGGGGGGGGGGGGTGGGGGGGGGGGGGGGTGGGGGGGGGGGGGGGTGGGGGGGGGGGGGGGTGGGGGGGGGGGGGGGTGGGGGGGGGGGGGGGTGGGGGGGGGGGGGGGTGGGGGGGGGGGGGGGTGGGGGGGGGGGGGGGTGGGGGGGGGGGGGGGTGGGGGGGGGGGGGGGTGGGGGGGGGGGGGGGTGGGGGGGGGGGGGGGTGGGGGGGGGGGGGGGTGGGGGGGGGGGGGGGTGGGGGGGGGGGGGGGTGGGGGGGGGGGGGGGTGGGGGGGGGGGGGGGTGGGGGGGGGGGGGGGTGGGGGGGGGGGGGGGTGGGGGGGGGGGGGGGTGGGGGGGGGGGGGGGTGGGGGGGGGGGGGGGTGGGGGGGGGGGGGGGTGGGGGGGGGGGGGGGTGGGGGGGGGGGGGGGTGGGGGGGGGGGGGGGTGGGGGGGGGGGGGGGTGGGGGGGGGGGGGGGTGGGGGGGGGGGGGGGTGGGGGGGGGGGGGGGTGGGGGGGGGGGGGGGTGGGGGGGGGGGGGGGTGGGGGGGGGGGGGGGTGGGGGGGGGGGGGGGTGGGGGGGGGGGGGGGTGGGGGGGGGGGGGGGTGGGGGGGGGGGGGGGTGGGGGGGGGGGGGGGTGGGGGGGGGGGGGGGTGGGGGGGGGGGGGGGTGGGGGGGGGGGGGGGTGGGGGGGGGGGGGGGTGGGGGGGGGGGGGGGTGGGGGGGGGGGGGGGTGGGGGGGGGGGGGGGTGGGGGGGGGGGGGGGTGGGGGGGGGGGGGGGTGGGGGGGGGGGGGGGTGGGGGGGGGGGGGGGTGGGGGGGGGGGGGGGTGGGGGGGGGGGGGGGTGGGGGGGGGGGGGGGTGGGGGGGGGGGGGGGTGGGGGGGGGGGGGGGTGGGGGGGGGGGGGGGTGGGGGGGGGGGGGGGTGGGGGGGGGGGGGGGTGGGGGGGGGGGGGGGTGGGGGGGGGGGGGGGTGGGGGGGGGGGGGGGTGGGGGGGGGGGGGGGTGGGGGGGGGGGGGGGTGGGGGGGGGGGGGGGTGGGGGGGGGGGGGGGTGGGGGGGGGGGGGGGTGGGGGGGGGGGGGGGTGGGGGGGGGGGGGGGTGGGGGGGGGGGGGGGTGGGGGGGGGGGGGGGTGGGGGGGGGGGGGGGTGGGGGGGGGGGGGGGTGGGGGGGGGGGGGGGTGGGGGGGGGGGGGGGTGGGGGGGGGGGGGGGTGGGGGGGGGGGGGGGTGGGGGGGGGGGGGGGTGGGGGGGGGGGGGGGTGGGGGGGGGGGGGGGTGGGGGGGGGGGGGGGTGGGGGGGGGGGGGGGTGGGGGGGGGGGGGGGTGGGGGGGGGGGGGGGTGGGGGGGGGGGGGGGTGGGGGGGGGGGGGGGTGGGGGGGGGGGGGGGTGGGGGGGGGGGGGGGTGGGGGGGGGGGGGGGTGGGGGGGGGGGGGGGTGGGGGGGGGGGGGGGTGGGGGGGGGGGGGGGTGGGGGGGGGGGGGGGTGGGGGGGGGGGGGGGTGGGGGGGGGGGGGGGTGGGGGGGGGGGGGGGTGGGGGGGGGGGGGGGTGGGGGGGGGGGGGGGTGGGGGGGGGGGGGGGTGGGGGGGGGGGGGGGTGGGGGGGGGGGGGGGTGGGGGGGGGGGGGGGTGGGGGGGGGGGGGGGTGGGGGGGGGGGGGGGTGGGGGGGGGGGGGGGTGGGGGGGGGGGGGGGTGGGGGGGGGGGGGGGTGGGGGGGGGGGGGGGTGGGGGGGGGGGGGGGTGGGGGGGGGGGGGGGTGGGGGGGGGGGGGGGTGGGGGGGGGGGGGGGTGGGGGGGGGGGGGGGTGGGGGGGGGGGGGGGTGGGGGGGGGGGGGGGTGGGGGGGGGGGGGGGTGGGGGGGGGGGGGGGTGGGGGGGGGGGGGGGTGGGGGGGGGGGGGGGTGGGGGGGGGGGGGGGTGGGGGGGGGGGGGGGTGGGGGGGGGGGGGGGTGGGGGGGGGGGGGGGTGGGGGGGGGGGGGGGTGGGGGGGGGGGGGGGTGGGGGGGGGGGGGGGTGGGGGGGGGGGGGGGTGGGGGGGGGGGGGGGTGGGGGGGGGGGGGGGTGGGGGGGGGGGGGGGTGGGGGGGGGGGGGGGTGGGGGGGGGGGGGGGTGGGGGGGGGGGGGGGTGGGGGGGGGGGGGGGTGGGGGGGGGGGGGGGTGGGGGGGGGGGGGGGTGGGGGGGGGGGGGGGTGGGGGGGGGGGGGGGTGGGGGGGGGGGGGGGTGGGGGGGGGGGGGGGTGGGGGGGGGGGGGGGTGGGGGGGGGGGGGGGTGGGGGGGGGGGGGGGTGGGGGGGGGGGGGGGTGGGGGGGGGGGGGGGTGGGGGGGGGGGGGGGTGGGGGGGGGGGGGGGTGGGGGGGGGGGGGGGTGGGGGGGGGGGGGGGTGGGGGGGGGGGGGGGTGGGGGGGGGGGGGGGTGGGGGGGGGGGGGGGTGGGGGGGGGGGGGGGTGGGGGGGGGGGGGGGTGGGGGGGGGGGGGGGTGGGGGGGGGGGGGGGTGGGGGGGGGGGGGGGTGGGGGGGGGGGGGGGTGGGGGGGGGGGGGGGTGGGGGGGGGGGGGGGTGGGGGGGGGGGGGGGTGGGGGGGGGGGGGGGTGGGGGGGGGGGGGGGTGGGGGGGGGGGGGGGTGGGGGGGGGGGGGGGTGGGGGGGGGGGGGGGTGGGGGGGGGGGGGGGTGGGGGGGGGGGGGGGTGGGGGGGGGGGGGGGTGGGGGGGGGGGGGGGTGGGGGGGGGGGGGGGTGGGGGGGGGGGGGGGTGGGGGGGGGGGGGGGTGGGGGGGGGGGGGGGTGGGGGGGGGGGGGGGTGGGGGGGGGGGGGGGTGGGGGGGGGGGGGGGTGGGGGGGGGGGGGGGTGGGGGGGGGGGGGGGTGGGGGGGGGGGGGGGTGGGGGGGGGGGGGGGTGGGGGGGGGGGGGGGTGGGGGGGGGGGGGGGTGGGGGGGGGGGGGGGTGGGGGGGGGGGGGGGTGGGGGGGGGGGGGGGTGGGGGGGGGGGGGGGTGGGGGGGGGGGGGGGTGGGGGGGGGGGGGGGTGGGGGGGGGGGGGGGTGGGGGGGGGGGGGGGTGGGGGGGGGGGGGGGTGGGGGGGGGGGGGGGTGGGGGGGGGGGGGGGTGGGGGGGGGGGGGGGTGGGGGGGGGGGGGGGTGGGGGGGGGGGGGGGTGGGGGGGGGGGGGGGTGGGGGGGGGGGGGGGTGGGGGGGGGGGGGGGTGGGGGGGGGGGGGGGTGGGGGGGGGGGGGGGTGGGGGGGGGGGGGGGTGGGGGGGGGGGGGGGTGGGGGGGGGGGGGGGTGGGGGGGGGGGGGGGTGGGGGGGGGGGGGGGTGGGGGGGGGGGGGGGTGGGGGGGGGGGGGGGTGGGGGGGGGGGGGGGTGGGGGGGGGGGGGGGTGGGGGGGGGGGGGGGTGGGGGGGGGGGGGGGTGGGGGGGGGGGGGGGTGGGGGGGGGGGGGGGTGGGGGGGGGGGGGGGTGGGGGGGGGGGGGGGTGGGGGGGGGGGGGGGTGGGGGGGGGGGGGGGTGGGGGGGGGGGGGGGTGGGGGGGGGGGGGGGTGGGGGGGGGGGGGGGTGGGGGGGGGGGGGGGTGGGGGGGGGGGGGGGTGGGGGGGGGGGGGGGTGGGGGGGGGGGGGGGTGGGGGGGGGGGGGGGTGGGGGGGGGGGGGGGTGGGGGGGGGGGGGGGTGGGGGGGGGGGGGTGGGGGGGGGGGGGGGGGAGGGGGGGGGGGGGGGGGGGGGGGGGGGGGGGGGGTGGGGGGGGGGGTGGGGGGGGGGGGGGGTGGGGGGGGGGGGGGGGGGGGGGGGGGGGGGGCGGGGGGGGGGGGGGGGGGGGGGGGGGGGGGGGCTCGTGGGGGGGGGGGGGGGGGGGGGGTGGGGGGGTGGGGAGGGGGGGGGGGGGGGGGGGGGGGGGGGGGGGGGAGGGGGGGGTGGGGGGGGGGGAAGAACATAAGAACATAAGAACTAGCCTGCTGGATCAGACCGGAGTCTGGCGTGTGTGGGAGTGTACAGCTGGCGTGTGTGGGAGTGTACAGGCTAATCTGAATTCCCCAGAGAAGCCTCCACAACTCAAGCGGCAGAGCCAGGAATCAAACCCGGTTCCTCCAGATCAGAGTGCACCTGCTCTTAGCCACTGCTCTTAGCCACTACGCCATTGCTGCTCCAATAGCACGATTGGTAATATCAGGATTGGTATCTACAAGCAACATGGAGATATAAAATCGTTCGGTATCACCTGGAAATCTATACAACTGGCAAAATGTAACTAATACATGTAGTTATGTAAAATCAACAGTGGAGAAGCATATGTTGTACTGTTTCTATGCACCCAGATTCACAGGGTAATTTTTTTTCTTGATAAGGATTCTTCCTGGACTTTGGCATGCAGATTGAAAAACCTACATGTTGGGGCCAGGTACAGACTGGGACTGTGTTTATACAAACCCAGGTCAGCTCTCAGGCAGTGGCGTATCACCAGAAAATGGAGCCCGGGGCAAGAAATGGTTTTACGTGCCCCCACCCGTGGGCGGCTGCCCTCCCCCACCTTCTCACAGAAGCGAGGGAGGGGCTCAATCAGGTTTTTCTTGGCTGGGTGACAGGGAGGCCACGTACAGTGGGGGGGGCGTGCTGCTGGTCTCCAACAGGCCTGCGGCAGCTCTCCTCCGACGGCCCTGGAGTGTGTGTGGAGGGGGTGGCATGCCGCTGGTCTCCAACAGGCCTGCGGCAGCTCTCCTCCAACAGTCCTAGAGTGTGGGGGGAAAGGAGGAGTGGGGATTTTCCACCCCCATGTGACTAAATCGGCACCACCCGGGGGACATTTTGTCAGACTCTCCAACGTGGAAATAACAGAGACCGTAGGAAAGTTCTAAAGCAGTTTATTTCTTGCAACACGAAGAGTAACAATAGAAAGCAGGATCTGAGCTAGAGAGCTCAGATCCAGAACCTACCGTGTTTCCCCGAATATAAGACAGTGTCTTATATTAATTTTTGCTCCCAAAGATGCGCTATGTCTTATTTTCAGGGGATGTCTTATTTTTCTGTGTTCTGTTCGTCGGGCATGCTTCCAAACAAAAACTTTGCTATGTCTTACTTTTGGGGGATGCCTTATATTTCGCACTTCAGCAAAACCTCTGCTATGTCTTATTTTTAGGGGATGTCTTATATTCGGGGAAACAGGGTATATCCTTTAAAAAACCCCTTCCCCGTTGCGCCCCACACCAAATGTCCACTACAGCTTCTACAACAATTGCACTACAGAGCCTCAAAGAACCTGGGAACCTTTCACACCTCTGTGTAGATGGGCTGGCGCCAGGAGGCTGCCAGGAAGGGAAGAGGGAAACAGGGAAGCATTTACAGGAGAACATTGGCAATTCACACACCGCAAGACATCTAGGTACGGACAGGCATGGTCCTGACACATTTGACCCCATATGCCCCCTGGGGTGATACGCCCCTGCTCCCAGGTAAAATGCCACAGCACTACATTACACCAAAATGCTTACTCATCTCAGATTTAGCATCAAAGACATGTTTTGGGAGAGGCGGAAGTGTGTCCCCTAACACCTCCCCCCCAAAATCTGCAACGCACAGTTCTTTCCCTCTCTCACAGCAACTGCGCTTCCAATCTATGCCCTCCAGAAGAACTAGTGTACAGCATCTGGGTTCAGTTTGGCAGCTCCTAGACCAGTGGTGGTGAACCTATGGCACGGGTGCCAGAGGTGGCACTCAGAACCCACTCTGTGGGCACGTGCAAACAAAATAAATCCCCCTCCCACATCTAGGCTGGCCTGGGCCGCTGGGCTCGATTATTAGCATTAAACCTAGTTTTGGGGAAGCAATGTAGGTAACCCTGATAAACGCTGTTAAACCCCACTGATTTTCATGCAAAGAGCTAAAGCGTGATCCTTTACCTGGGAGTAAGCTCGGTTGCAGGTAATGGGGCTTGCTTCTGAGTAAACCCTCCTAGGGTCGTGATTCACCCGTTGGAAGAGTTGCATGGTTCCTTCAAAGCAGAGCCACCGACTACCACCAAGCTTACTCCTGAGTAACGCACGCCTCGGAGCCAACCATTTTTTCTAAACGAAAACCTCAGTATTCAGATTAAATTGGCACGTTGGCACTTTGCGATAAATAAGTGGGTTTTGGGTTGCAATTTGGGGACTCGGTCTCAAAAAGGTTCGCCATCACTGTCCTAGAGTGATCCAGTCTGCTCCAGATTGAGACCCAAGCGGAGACCGGTGAGTTGACTGGAGAGTGGTATTAATCTGTGTTGCTCCCAGGATTGACCGTCTTGGGAGTTGATCCTGAGACCCTTCAGTGCCGGGCGCTGGATATATTAGTGATTCCCAGAGAGCCGAATGCCTCGATGATGGCTTTTAGTGTTTTAAAGTCTGGGCAAGAGCCCCGAGCAGAACATTTAGGAAGGAGGGAAGCATTTAATGGACGTGGGGGTGGGGGTGGGGGGGGGGGAGAAACAGACACAGGGCTCAGAGGACGTGGGAGAGAAGCGCTCCGTGTCCAACTCTGAGATTTATTGGATTGTACCGAGAGGGGTTTTTTTAGTTATTTATTTTCTTGCAGCCTATTTTGGGAGAAGGTGCAAAATTGCAGCCGGGCCTCCCTTTCCTCCCGAGATCAAGCTCCATTTTGGAGCGTTGCCTATCCTGGTTTTCACACTTCCCTGCAGACGGGATTTTTCAAGGAGGTGGACGTGTTTTCAGGCACTCTTCACTAAGTGGGTGTGAGTGGGTGACTGAACGCAGCTCCCGGCAGAAGTGCCGAGCCGTCACAGAGTGTAAGTCATAAGTATGTTTTAACTGGGGGGGAGGGGGATGGAGGGGGGGGGAGCTGTTCCCACTTATACGTTGCTTGCCAGCCTCTGTGCCAGCCCAGGAGGGCAGGGTTTCGAGCTGCAAAACCCCAAGATTGTCAAATCCATCACGCTTCCCTTCTCCCACATAGAGAAGAGTATTTCCTGATCCCTGTGACAACAGTTGCCTCCAGTTTTATGCAAAGGGGTTTTTTTTTATGGGACACTTAAAATGCATGATCGCCCCCCCCCCCCCCCCCCTTAAACGCCACTGGCGTTGTCGTAAATCAATGAAAGCGCACTTCCTAAGTGTCTTGTCTAAGATAAGCAGTCTGGATATAGAGCATGTTATGTCCTAACACCTACAACAGTCTGCTACGGGTTTTTTTTTTCAAGCAAATCCATATTGGGAGAGGGAGGAGGAGGAGGAGGAAGAGGAGGAGGAGGAGGAGGAGGAGAAAAAGAAGAAGAAGAAGAAGAAGAAGAAGAAGAAGAAGAAGAAGAAGAAGAAGAAGAAGAAGAAGAAGAAGAAGAGGAGGAGGAAGTGGAAGAGGAGGAGAAGGAGAAGAAGGAGAAGGAGAAGGAGGAGAAGGAGAAGAAGAAGAAGAAGAAGAAGAAGAAGAAGAAGAAGAAGAAGAAGAAGAAGAAGAAGAAGAAGAAGAAGAAGAAGAAGAAGAAGAAGAAGAAGAAGAAGTTCCAAAATGGTTCCAAAATCTATAATGTTGGCAGGTGGTTCACATGTATTCTGATTATAGGGATACTCCAAAAATGGGACAATTTTTAAGGGTCTAATTTTCATAATCAAGTTTGGTGTAGCAGAGGCTAGAAAGCTGTCCAGCACAGAGCACACTGGGTCATCCTATCTCCAGATACTTGGAGGGGGAAATAGCTGCCGTGGGAGGAGGCCTGCCCCCTCTGGCTTGGGAAATTCATGGAGATTTGGGGGCAGAACCTGGGGTCTGGGGAAGGCAGTATTTGGGGAGGAGGGAGGGGGGTTCAGCGGGGATATGATTCTGTGAAGACTACCTTCCGAAGCTGCCTATTCTACCAGGGGAATCGATCTCTGGAGATGCATTGTAATTCCCGGAGATCTCCAGCCACCAACTGGAGGTTGGCACCCTTGTGTGGGGGTGAAGATTGTGGTTGCATCTAGAAGTTACATGTAGTATTCACTCCCCTCCTCCCCTGACCCCCAGTTGCAAAAGCACTACCTAAAGGGGAGGAGGAGGAGGAGGAGGAGGAGAGTTGGATTTATATCCCCTTAGATCACCAGCCTTCGATTGCTACCAGTCCCGCACTCCGCAGGGAGTTTCAGACAGTTGGGGGAGTCTGCAAATGCACCCCAAAGAGGCACCTGGAACTGGAGACCCCCCTGTCTCCCCCTAGATACACCAGTGACCAGGAGATCATCATCATCTTTATGATTGAAGACTCATTGAAACAGGAATGTGACTGGTTTTCCTATTGGGATTTGGACTTTGTGGCCCTTTGCACAGCGCCTGCAGTCTAAAGCTCGACCCAAGCCTCACTGAGGCCTGGATCAAACTGAGCACCAGAGTTGACCAGGTTCAGAATTATACTCTTGGCTCTGCCCTGCCCCCCGAGCTCCACCTCCAGTCAGGCGGAGCTTGGGGCGGAGCCCAGGGTGAGCCCCAGGGGCCGTTCAACCCTGTGCACCTGACCCCCTCGCTATTGATCTTCCAGAGGCAGTTGAAAACAGTTTCATTTCAGACTGAATTTGGCAAAGTTTTTCTTTATTGGAACAGCAGTGGCATAGTGGTTAAGTGCAGGTGCACTCTAATCTGGAGAACCGGGTTTGATTCCCCGCTCTGCCACTTGAGCTGTGGAGGCTTATCTGGGGAACTAGATTAGCCTGTGCACTCCAACACACGCCAGCTGGGTCACCTTGGGAGAATTACAGCGCTTCAGAGCTCTCTCAGCCCCCTCCCACCTCACAGTGTGTTCGTTGTGGAGGGGGGAGGGAAAGGAGATTGTAAGCCTCTTTGAGTCTTCTTAGAGGAGAGAAAGGGGGGATATAAATCCAAACTCTTCTTCTTCTTCTTCTTCTTCTTCTTCTTCTTCTTCTTCTTCTTCTTCTTCTTCTTCTTCTTCTTCTTCTTCTTCTTCTTCTTCTTCTATGTGTGTGTGTGTGATGGTTGTTTTAGTGACAGGTAAGCCACTTGGAGTTCTTCAAGGTAGCAAGGCAGCGAAATAAAGTGTTGCTACACATCGGAGATGAAAAAAATGCCATGACGTATGTCACACTTCGTGCATCTGTATGGCTGGCGTGCGCTCCTGTGAGCCGGTGCCTGTGGGGGAGGAGACGTTCTTCCATCAATTATGTGGAAGGTGGTTTGCAGCCGCTTGCTTATTTTGATGACATTTTGTACAAAGCAATAACACGAACAATTTGTTCTGTGTTTTAGCTCCGAAGAGCTCGTCGGAAGAGTAGGATGCAAAGGAGCAAGGCACGCCAATAAAGACACCTGAATTCTAAATGAACAAGCACTTCCACCTTTGGAGGAGGTAACTGGGGTATCTGAAGGAGAGGCTGGGAGGGGCCTACGTTCCACCGCCCCGGGTTCCAAGGAGTTCGACGCTGCTCCTGCCGATAGGCTTTGTGCAACAAACAAAAAAGTCCTTGTGATCCATTAAGGCCCACGCCGGTTCTTTCTAGGCCAGCATCGCAATCCCCGGAAGGACCACTTATCCCCAAGTCTGCACTTGTACTTTCCATTCTCTTTTGCCACGTTGGATGCTTGTCCTTGACAGTCGACTGCTCTTAGGCCGGCTCTCCCGCTGATGGAAACATGATTTGAAGCTGAGGGGAAAACAGAGCGCGCGCACGGCAGCCAAGGACCTCTGGACTCGCAGTTGCCAACTCCAGGTTGGGAAATTCCTGGAGACTTTCAGGTCGAATCCTCACTTGAAATTTGCACGCAGATTCAAACCTGTTTGCTGTGAAACTGTGTCCTCTTCATCGGAGTTTCTCCCTCCCCACTGCAGCGAGCACACAGCAGACACACCCAGTTGCAGAACTCTTCACAATCCCCACTACCAGGCTAGCTCGCTTCGTCGGTCTCTCCTGATTGGCTGGCGTGCCTTGATGGGGCGGGACCTTTTCCCACTGCGGAAACATACATTGTAGGGGTGTGATAAAAAAACCAGTGTGTAAAAGTTTAACGTTTAACTGTTTAACTGTGCAAATAGTTAATCGTTACCTGTGTAAACCACAAACGATTCAGTTACACATTTGACTGTTTGACGTTTACGTCCCCTTCTGCTGGCCGATTGCAAGAGCGGAAATGAAACCAAGGAAAGGCTGCACACGCATCGCAGTGCTGATTGGTTGCCCAAATTCCGCATCACACTCCAGAGCAGGAAACGAGTCAGGGTTTCAACTCTCATCCCTCCCCTCGGATCAGCTCTGAACCGTGTTAATGGGGCCTATGCCACTTGCAACCAGGTCCTGCCGGAACGCAGATTAACGGGGAGAACGAGCGCCAGAAACGGAATCTGCCACGCAAGCAATGGGGAGGTTGTCCCTCAAACCTGGTTAGTTTGTGTTCTGAAACCTGGCTAAGACGGTAGTGGGGATTCGACCTCAGTGTGGAGGCTTGGGAGGTCGAAGTTTGAGGAAAGGAGGAACCTTGGCGGGATATAATGACATACTGTTTACCCTGCAAGGCAGCCTTTTCTTCCAGTGAAACTGATCTCTCTAGTCTGAAGATCAGTCATAATTCTGGGAGATCTCCAGGCTCTTCCTGGAGATTGGCAACCCTATGGTAAAACTTTTCTGGAGCCGGGCCATCTCTTGAGTATGTCCAAAGTTGCAGAGGTAACCCAAGGGGGAGATGACTGCACCAAGACTCCATATCTCTGAGGATCCCGACATGGCTGATTATACACTCTGCCCCATACTGAAGGGAGATTCTGTTTGGGGCAGAGCTTCTGTTACAGATGCCGTTTCCCCCCTCTCACTCTCACTGTGCAGCAGATCCCATAATCTCTGCTGTTTCTAGGAGTGGGCAAAGAGCGACCTATTCCCCAGCTTTGCAGGAAAGGTGAAAGGAATGGCCCTGCATTACTCTTTGTTTCAGGCTTTTTTGTCCGTCCCCCCCACACACACACACACTCCTTTTCCATCCTCCCTAGTGATTAGTAGGGCTTTTAAAAACTTTATTTCAACTTCAAGCATTTGTACCATATCAGATCCATTGAAATAATGATAGATCTAATACAGGAATACATCAAAATAACAAGCCTCTCTCTCCTCCCGGGGCAGCAGCAGCAGCAGCAGCAGGAAGTATATGTGTCTATGTGGACATGAGGAGAGAAAGAATATCAGTTTTAGGACATGGTCCCCTCCTTTAGAAGAGTTGGCCCCCAAAATTGCTTTGCCTCTTTCATTTGGGGAGGATTAATTTTGGAAAGGGGCGACAAAATATATAACAGCAGTTTCAATGTAACCGCAGTTTAAAGGGCTTTAACAAAGCCAGAAATCTTGTGACTACTGGGTGTGGTGAGATGTGTCCCTTTAAGAGTGAGCTGGTGGATAAAGTTAAGAGAACCAGGAAGCGCAGTTAGAACTGAGACCCAGGAAAGTTCAGCAGGCAAGTTGCATGGCAGTCAAGCGGGGTGCCTTCTCATACATAAACAAAGAAACATGAAAAGACCTCACTACTGCTCCACTACACGGCGAAGAGCCCCGAGGAAAGTGTTCCGTGCATAACAGGCCTATATTGCCTAAGGATAACGAACAAGCACACTTACTCCTGATCTTTAGAGGTCTGCTTTACAGATTAAAATTGCTTTTCATGTAAATCAGAATTCATGGCCATTAATTAATCAATCATCTTAGCCTGGCAGAACAGGGTTTGCAAAAGCCAGGTACTAGCTGTATTCAATAAAACTTCTGATCAAGTCCGTTTATTGACTTCAGTCTAACGCCCTGACATTAACCCTGTATGTCATGCTGCCAATGAAGACAGCAGTGTCAAAGTGGACCAGGGGTCTTCAAACTATGGTCCTCCAGATGTTCATGGACTACAATTCCCATCAGCCCCTGCCAGCATGGCCAAGTGGCAGGGCTGATGGGAATTGTAGTTCATGAACATCTGGGGGGCCATAGTTTGAAGACCTCTGATGTGGACACTTAGGAGCCCAGCACTGTGGAAGTTTAGCCACGCCACCTATTTGTGAAGTGTTCCAGGAACCTTCAAATCCCGTGTGGCTAGAGTTTGAAGGAACAAGTGAACCCAACAAGAGGGATAATGCTTCTTTCAAGCCATGCCTCTTTCAAGCATCTCTAGGCAAGAGTCAATGCAAAGCATTCACTGGTGCCAGTGAAATTCCCAGACGTCCCACATCAACATTTCACATCCCTTTTCCCATCTCAAGCAAAGTCACTGGGGAACAGGATTCTGGGATGCCTCGCTGACTCACAGGCGCCATTGGTCCAGGATGGAGAGAGCTTCCCGCCTCCCCAGAAGGCAACTCCCGGCCTCCATTCTCTTTACTGTTTCCCACAAAGCCCGAAGTTGGGTTGATGATTTACCGTCTGCGGGTTTCCTAAGCTGAGGTGTTTCATCTCTTCCTGCCAATCCTGTCTCTGTCAAGGCTATGTTCAGACTGCCCGTAAAAGCAACTTTTGGAAAGGAGGAATTTTTCCATTGTCAGATATGAGTGCGTTTCTCCCCCTCGCCCGGCTTCCTGTCGACAACGCGGGGTCCTTGACGTGTATTCGCCCAGCGGGGAGGCTGCAGAGCAGAATAACTGCTTCAGGAGAACAAAGAGTCGGTGACGAAATGGGTGGCGAGAGATTTAGGGCCTGTCTACCTATAGAGACTGCCAAGAAAACCACTTCAACCGCACAGGAGCCCCAGTTGAAAAAGCTGGCGCTTCCGCGTCACATGGAGAGCCTCCATGACGGCAGCTACCGGAAACCTTTAAAGCAAAGAAGAACATGAAAAAGGCATAAAGATGTGAGGAATCAGAATTCCCTACACACGCACTCACGCGGACGCACACGTCTGGTAGTATACAATCTGCTTCTTTCAAAAGGAAACTCACAATAACCAGAGTAGCCCAAACTCTGAAGCAAGTCAATGCTGAAATGAAACATACCTGCACAGATATTGGTCAAGATCAGGGGTCTGCAACCTGCGGCTCTCCAGATGTTCATGAACTACAATTCCCACAAGCCCCTGCCAGCATTGGTCCTGCTGGCAGAGGCTGATGGGAATTGTAGTCTGTGAACATCTGGAGAGCCACAGGTTGCACACCCCTGGTCTAGATATCCAAGCCAGGGGTCTGCAACCTGCGGCTCTCCACTTGGCCATGCTGGCAGGGGCCGATGGGAATTGTAGTCCATGAAGATCTGGAGAGCCGCAGGTTGCAGACCCCTGACCCAAGCAAACAGTTCAGAGAACATAAATGTGCAGAAAACTCAAAACTACCAGGCCACGGCCACACCGCCTGCAAAACCCACGACAGCCAGTTGATTCCAGCTGTGAAAGCCTTTGACAATACAAACTCAACTGCGCTTATACAGGGTTGCCAACTTCCAGGTGAATATCCACCATAGTAAAGGTGTGTGTGTGCACATCAGTAGTAGTGAAATTAGAAAATTCTGCACCGAAAAGCATGCAGTACCCAAGTACTGTGTTTCATACGTCTTAAAGTATTGAGTATTCAAGAAACAATCTTTCACTTCTTTTTATATGTTCCAGATGGTACTTGGGTCTACAACCTTTTTGGTGCAGGATTTTCTGATTTCACAACTTGGGTCTACAACCTTTTTGGTGCAGGATTTTCTGATTTCACAACTTCCAGATGATCTCCTGGAATTACAACTGATCTCTGGTGTACATAGACCAGTTATATTGGATGCAGGGTAGCCAGATCCATCCAAGCAACTGGTGGGGGACATCAGCGACAAAATGAGGTCACTTCCAGTCTGCACTGGAAGTGAGGCCATCATGTTGCCAGTGACAACAGCCATACTCTGGCAAAAAGTCTGTGATCACAATGGCTTCTACCATAGAGTTTTTTGCCCAAAGGCCAGAATGTTGTTGCAACAATGGCCTAAACCTCTCTCCCCCTGCTGGTACATCCCTCCCACCAGCCAGCTGATCGGCAGTAGAGGCTGGGCATCCCCACCCCAGTCAAGGAGCTGACGATCTTACTTGGAGGAAATGGCTGCTTTGGAAAGTGGACTGTATGTCATTAGCTGCTGTGAGCCAGACCATGGTCAGGAAAGAGTGGGGTAGAAATTCAATGAATGAATGAATGAATGAATGAATGAATGAATGAATGAATGAATGAATGAATGAATGAATGAATGAATGAATGAATGAATGAATTGGTATTTCCTACCTCAAAGCTGGTAGCTAGGGTCAGTTAAGTTCCTTAGGGTCAGAATAGTGATATTTTGTGGTGGGAGGGGAGAATCTGCGTTGTGGTGATTGCCTGTTGCTAAAGAAGAAGAAGAAGAAGAAGAAGAAGAAGAAGAAGAAGAAGAAGAAGAAGAAGAAGAAGAAGAAGAAGAAGAAGAAGAAGAAGAAGAGGAGGAGGAGGAGGAGGAGGAGGAGGAGGAGTTTGGATTTATATCCCCCCTTTCTCTCCTGCAGGAGACTCAAAGGGGCTGACAATCTCCTTGCCCTTCCCCCCTCACAACAAACACCCTGTGAGGTAGGTGGGGCTGAGAGAGCTCCGAGAAGCTGTGACTAGCCCAAGGTCACCCAGCTGGCATATGTGGGAGTGCACAGGCTAATCTGAATTCCCCAGATCAGCCTCCACAGCTCAGGCGGCAGAGCGGGGAATCAAACCCAGTTCCTCCAGATTAGATACACGAGCTCTTAACCTCCTACGCCACTGCTGCTCCTTATTTGGTTGGATAAAAATCACTGATTTCTTTTTCTGATAATTTACTATCCAGTTAATCAGACGGTGGGGCAAAATCCCCCCTTCAAATGTTCTGCTGCGTTTTCCCTTGTCTTGTCTGGTCTCTGTCAACAAAATCCTAGGCAGAGTTACCCACTTCTAAGCCCATTGATTTCAGTAGATTTAGAAGGGCGCAATGCCATTTAGGAATGACAGTATCTCAGACAGCAGATGATCTCAGACAGCAGATAAATTTTTACTGAGATCTCTCACAGGTAGCAGAATTACAGATGAGGTTCCACACGGCACTGAATATACCACTATATCCCCATCACTGCAACATCTTATCAATAGCAATGGTAATTGAGAGTGTTACCCATCTTGAACCTATCGCTAAGCCTCCCATTTATCCGGCCAGATTAGGGATGTATCTGCCCTCCATCCCAATTTCCTGTCCCCAATGATTAAGGGGAGGGAGAAAAAAATGCCTCCTCATAGCTAGACTCTAGGAATGTCTCCCTTGTCTCTATGGAAAGGACCATAGAGACTAATAGTGCAATCCAGAACAGAGTGACTCCAGTCTAAGCCCACTGAAGTCAATGGGCTTAGGCCAGAGCAACTCTGTTTTGGATTGCGCTGTAAGAAAGATTGGCCATGCTGGCAGGGGCTGATGGGAATTGCAGTCCATAACATCTGGAGTGCCAAAGGTTCGCCACCACTGGTCTAGGACATTACTCACAAGTGTCATCACTCTCAAATCTCTGTCCTCCCCAGGAACAGCCCCCAAATTTCCCAGTATTTGTCAAGTCAGTGGTGGAAATAGTTTACATGTGTACCCTCGCAATATGAAATGGGATACCATCCTTTCCAACTGATCTTTGTATATGTGTATGTTAATTTAGTATGTCAGTTTTATGTTTGTAATTGGTTTTATCTTGTATAGCTTGAACATATGTATTGTACACCGCCCAGAGCCCTTCGGGGGTGGGCGGTCTACCAAATTGAAATAATAATTAAACAAATAAATAAATAAAACCAGGCTGCCTCCCTTCCCTGCCATATTTAATCCCCTGTTCGTGCAGCACTGCTTGTTTCTACTATGCCAGTGATGGCGAACCTTTTTGAGACTGAGTGCCCCAATTGCAACCCAAAACCCACGTATTTATCGCAAAGTGCCAACACAGCAATTTAACCTGAATACTGAGGTTTTCATTTAGGAAAAACGGTTGGTTCCAAGGTGTGCGTTACTCGAGAGTAAGCTTGGTGGTAGTTGGTGGCTTTGCTTTGAAGCAACCGTGCAACTCTTCCAATGGCTGAATCACGACCCTAGGAGGGTTTACTCAGAAGCAAGCCCCATTGCCAGCAACCAACTTACTCCCCGGTAAAGGATCGCACTTTTGTTCTTTGCATGAAAATCAGTGGGGTTTAACAGCGCTTCACAGGGTTACCTACACTGCTTCCCCAAAACTAGGTCTTAGTTTTAATGCTAATAATCAAGCCCAGCGGCCCAGGCCAGCCTAGATGTGTGTGTGTGGGGGGGGCTCTGTTTGTGCGTGCCCACAGAGAGGGCTCTGAGTGCCACCTCTGGCACCCATGGCATAGGTTTGCCACCACTGTGCTATACTCTGTTCAATTCCAAACAGCTTCAAGGAACTCTTTGCTTAGTTCACATGATCTATCAGTTGTGCTGGTTCACTGTTAAACACCGACAGCACTGAAAATAAAGCCAGCCTTTCCAAGCCCACTTTACTGCAATAGTCGGTTGAATTAAACGTTCCGCGATCCCATTTCCTTTTTGCAGTCACAGCTGCTGAAGAATAAAAGGGCGTGGAGGATCGCATTGCAGGGCTTTATAAAGCGCAAGCCAGCAGGAATGGGTGAGGTATGACCAACCCAGGAGCAGTGGCGTAGTGGCGTAGTGGCTAAGAGCAGGTGCACTCTAAGAGCAGGTGCACTCTGATCTGGAGGAACCGGGTTTGATTCCCAGCTCTGCCGCTTGAGCTGTGGAGGCTGATCTGGAGAATTCAGATTAGCCTGGGCACTCCCACACACGCCAGCTGGGTGACCTTGGGCTAGTCACAGCTTTTCGGAGCTCTCTCAGCCCCACCCACCTCACAGGGTGTTTGTTGTGAGGGGGGAAGGGCAAGGAGATTGTAAGCCCCTTTGAGTCTCCTGCAGGAGAGAAAGGGGGGATATAAATCCAAACTCTTCTTCTTCTTCTTCTTCTTCTTCTTCTTCCTGGCAGGAATACCAATGGCACTTGTCAATACCAGTCAGACTCTCGATGCCATTCTGTCCAAACCCACGAACAAAAACAACAGTAGAACAAACTGGAAAACGTTTCGAGGCTGGAAATAGAACATTTGGGAATTTAAAAAAAAACCAATGCGGAACTCCACGGAGGAAATGTTTTATTTCCTGCCTCCAGACGTTTTACATGAATTGTGTGGAAGAGCCCACATTGTCTCCAGGGGAAAGGATCTCTGTAGTCTGGAGATCAGTTGTCATTCTGGGAGATCGCCAGCCCTGCTCTGGAGATTGGTCACTCTAACGATCCAGTTCAGGGGCAAGAAGAGACTAGAGCACGGACAAGGAGGTAAACAAACAAGGCAAAAGGTATTATGCTATGAATAAGGTATTGGTGTGTAGGTAGAGTTGCCAGCTTCCAGGGGAGGCCTAGAGATCTCCTGCTTTCACAAGGGATCTCCAAGTGGCACGGATCACTTTCCTGGGGAGAAAAACGCTCTCCTTCCATCGTCAAATATGACTTTTGTATTCCGTACAGCCAGTGGTGGGATCCAAAAATTTTAGTAACAGGTTCCCATGGTGGTGGGATTCAAACTGTGGCGAAGCACCAATGAGGCGGGGCGGGGCACAATGGGGGCGTGGCCGGGCATTCTGGGGGTGGGGCATTCTTGGGCGGGGCTGTGGCAAGGATGCAGCCGCTGCGCTGGTCCTTGGGCAGGAAACGAATGCACGCAGGCGCAGGCTGCCACGCGCGCCAGTGCACCTCCTGCTAGACTGCTTCAAGTTCTGCGCGCTACTGCTGAGAGGAGGGGCGTAACTAAGGCAAAAATCACATGGCAAAATCACCAATTAGTAACCCCCTCTCGGCACACACAAATAATTAGTAACCTACTCTCGGGAACCTGCGAGAACCTGCTGGATCCCACCTCTGCGTACAGCTTTTCACATCTAGATTTTAGTAAGCAGCCTTTTAGGTTTTATAGGTGTGCTTTAGTGATTTTTTTTTAACGGTATGGTTTTATTGTATTTAATGTAATTGTATTCGTGTTGCAATTTTGCAAGTGTCACAATTCAGTTACGAAAGGGTTAACTGTTTGTATGTAAACTAGTTAGTGAGGTCACAGTTTTTTATGACCTAGAGTATTGATTAGCCATCGGTCAGTAAATCGCCATGTGTATCAGAGGTTATAAAGTGACCCTGTTTTCTTTGTTTGGACAGACCACAATAGAGATAGAGAGACAGAACTAAAGTGCCACAAGGCTAGATAACAAATAGCTACAAGATGTAGTCTAGTGTGATTTCTACTGTAAATATGCAACAGGATAGCATTCTATTGTTATTTTCATCCCCTGTAACCCTTCCTTTTAAGTTAGCAAGTAAACTATTTTTTATATAAAAGCAACTCAACGTAATCTCTGGCAATCTCCTTTATCCCCTGGAGGGTGTTTCCGTGCTCTGCTACTAAAATATCTCTTCTCATATTCAAAAAACCCTCAGTTCGGTTTTATTGTTCTTGATTTTATATTGTAATTTATTATTGGATTTCATTGGGGCTTTGTAAGCCGCCTTGAACACAACTATAGAAAAGCAAGTGTTACTAGTTAAAATGGACGAATAACAGTGACGATTGGTTGAAGTTGTAATTGTTTGAATATATGTATGGTTATAGCAAGACAAACCCTGGTAAGGGGCTCGATTTATATATTTCACTATTTTAAAAAATTTAAATTATGTCAAATGGTTATTTGAATGTATTATATAATTTGAAACTTAATAAACATTTATTTAAAAAAAAAAAGAAAAGAAAAGCAGAGTATACATAATTTCAATGGCTGCTTTGGGAGTAGATTCTATTATGATTTTATCCCCTGCTGAGCCCCCTCCCCACACTGAATCCCATCATCCCCCCGGCTCTCCCCTACATTTCCCGGAATTTCCCAACCCCAGCTCAGGTAGGGGTGCTTCCACCCACGCCCTACCTGTCAGACTGATGGGAAACCAGGTAGAAAGATCACATTAGCCACGGAGGAAATGGAAACGCAGCAGCAGCGGATACGGGGATTAACGAGGGAGATTCGCACACGAACCCATAAACAGAGAGATGTGATGTGTTCCTGGTGGGGAGGAAAGATTGTTGTGGGAAAAGAGACAGGGTTGGGAGGAAGCAACTAAGGGCTCTGCCCTTTCAGGCCCACCTGCCTGCTCCCCGCTCCCTGGAGCCCTGCCAGCCCGTTTTCCACAGCGCCCTTGAGACTTGGTGGAAAATATCCAGGGATCAATATGGAAACTACGATTTATGGATCCCGCTGCACACTTTTCGGCATCCTTTAATACCCTTGAGGAGGAAGTGTTTACAAGAACCGCCTCAGGCATGCTTTTGAGTCGCTCTGTCTCTGCCGGATCTTGAGCTAGGAGCCTTGCGTTTTGCATGCTAGGCTACAGAGCAGAGGAAAGAAGAGGAGGAGGAGGAGGATGGATTTAAATCCCACCTTTCTCTCCTGTAAGAAGAAGAAGAAGAAGAAGAGTTTGGATTTATATCTCCCCTTTCTCTCCTGCAGGAGACTCAAAGGGGCTGACAATCTCCTCGCCCTTCCCCCCTCACAACAAACACCATGTGAGGTAGGTGGGGCTGAGAGAGCTCCGAGAAGCTGTGACTAGCCCAAGGTCACCCAGCTGGCGTGTGTGGGAGTGCACAGGCTAATCTGAATTCCCCAGATCAGCCTCCACAGCTCAGGCGGCAGAGCGGGGAATCAAACCCGGTTCCTCCAGATTAGATACACGAGCTCTTAACCTCCTACGCCACTGCTGCTCCAAACTCCAAACTAAAGAGGCTCAAGGAAATGATTCTGTGAAGACTACCTCCCAAAGCTGCCCATTCTTCCAGGGGAATTGATCTCTGGAGATGCATTGTAATTCCCGGAGATCTCCAGCCACCAACTGGAGGTTGGCACCCTCGTGTGGGGGTGAAGATTGTGGTTGCATCTAGAAGTTACATTTAGTATTCACTCCCCCTGACCCCCACTTGCAAAAGCACTACCTAAAGACAAGGGGTTCCATATGCTCGTGGGGCTCCCTAGTTAAGAAACTGGATGCCTGAAATGAAGAAACTGAAAGTAGCCTGTTCCAAGAAAGTTATCAGACCTCCCACATTAACCAAGGGGAAACACTTGGTTTTTTCCAAACAAAGAACCACCACCACCTCTTCCAAGAAATATTTCTATTGTGCTGGCTATTTTTACGCTTGTACGCTTGCATTTTAGCAATTGAATACGTCGTTTGGTTAGTCAAACTGCATGGAGCCTTCAAGAGAAAGTGGAGTATATCTGAATAATCAAATGGCACAAGGAAGACTGAGCATATTGCTGAACCAAGAAGAAGAAGAAGAAGAAGAAGAAGAAGAAGAAGAAGAAGAAGAAGAAGAAGAAGAAGAAGAAGAAGAAGAGGAGGAGGAGGAGGAGGAGGAGGAGGAGGAGGAGTTTGGATTTATATCCCCCCTTTCTCTCCTGCAGGAGACTCAAAGGCGCTTACAATGTCCTTGCCCTTCCCCTCCACAACAAACACCCTGTGAGGTAGGTGGGGCTGAGAGAGCTCAGAGAAGCTGTGACTAGCCCAAGGTCACCCAGCTGGCGTGTGTGGGAGTGCCCAGGCTAATCTGAATTCCCCAGATAAGCCTCCACAGCTCAGGCGGCAGAGCTGGGAATCAAACCCGGTTCCTCCAGATTAGATACACGAGCTCTTAACCTCCTACACCACTGCTGCTCCTAAGAGGTCCAGGATGTTGAGGGTAGCTGAGAGTCAGGTCAAGGTGAACAGGGGATGGGAGGGGGGACTTCCAATCTCCAAGGAGGGCCTGGAGTTCTCCTGGAATTGCACACTACCAAGGTCCGTTCCCCGGAAGGAAATGGCAGTTTCGCACTGTGGACTCCATGACATCACATCCCTGCTGTGGCCCCGCCCTTCCCCAAATCCCGTCCTTCCCTGGCCCCCTCTCCAAATCTCCAGGAGTTTGATGGGGCAGTCGGCCTGGTGAAATGTCCAAGATTTTATAGCCCCTTTGAGGATGGGGCGCACGTGTGCCTTGGTCCGTGAATAAGGGAAGGAATTCCAAAGCACTTATTCCACGGCAGTGTAATTCTCGAACTCATATGTGTATGTTAAAACTCCCATAACATCCTTTTTATTGTATTTTCGGCCTCTGTGGCTCGTCAAAAGAGGCACTGAAAGGCCCAGCAATCCAGGCAGGGGGGAGGAGGGGCGTCCGGCGCTGAATGGGAATGGGTTTCAGCTGGGAAATTCCTCGCTGGTGTGAAAAATAAATATCCATCAAAGTGAAATAAGGCAGGACCAGAGGTCTGGCCGGGCCCCCGCTGGAAAACCCACGCTTCTGAAGCAGCAGCCTCAGATGTTCGCCTTTCCCCGGCCTCCGGCTTCTCCGGTTTCCTGACATCCAAACAGGATGATGTACCAACTCTGTCCCGGATTCTGACAGCAACATGATCCTTGCTGGATCAGACCGGTGGTCCATCTCGTCCAGCATCCTGCCTCACAGAGCGGTCAACCAGTTTCTGTGGCGGTCCAACGGCAAGGCATAGAGGCTGAGGCCTTCGTAAGAATGTAAGAGCCTCGCTGGATCAGACCAGCGAGGATCCATCTAACCCGGCATCCTGTCTCAGACAGTGGTCAACCGGTTCCTCTGGAGGTCCAACAATAGGGCATAGACGCTGAGGTCTTCATGAGAAGAGCCCTGATGGATCAGACTAGTGTAAGGTGACCTTTGTAAACTGGGACCCGGGTGGGCGGCCGGCCACAGAAGCGCACTGCCTGCCACAGGGCAGGAAATCGGGGAGCGCCCCAGAAGGCAGTGCGGCAGCCTTCCAAAAATCGGGACGGTTCAAAAAACAAATTGGTTTAAGGTGGGACTGTTCAAAAAACAAATTGGTTTAAGGTGGGACTGTCCCGCCAAAAGCGGGACGTGTGGTCACCTTGGACTAGTGGTCCATCTAGTCCAGCATCCTATCTCACACACTGACCAACCACTTCCTCTGGAAGTCCAACCACGTGGCATAGAGATGATGGCCTTCATAAGAACATCAGAAGAGCCCTGCTGGATCAAATCAGCGAGGGTCCATCCAGTCCTGTGTTCTATCTCACAAAGTGGCCAACCTGCTCCTCTGGAGGGCCAGCAACAGGGTCTAGGGACTGAGACCTTCTGCCAATGAAAATGCTGGGGGGAAGAATTAGGACTAATAAAAGGAAACGTTTCTTCACGCAACAAATGATTGGTGTTTGGAAGATGCTGCCACGGGAGGTGGTGATGGCCACTAACCTGGATAGCTTTAAAGGGGGCTTGGACAGATTTATGGAGGAGAAGTCGATCTACGGCTACCAATCTTGATCCTCCTTGATCTGAGGTTGCAAATGCCTTAGCAGACCAGGTGCTCGGGAGCAGCAGCAGCAGCAGCAGCAGCAGGCCATTGCTTTCTCATCCTGCAAGTGAGCTCCCAAAGGCACCTGGTGTGCCACTGCGAGTAGCAGAGAGCTGGACTACATGGACTCTGGTCTGTTCCAGGAGGCTCGTTCTTATGTTCTTAATGCTGCCCACCACCTTGCCCAGCACTGGGACTCGGAGGTCGACTGTCTCCAAATATTCTCCCTAGTCACCATAGCTAGTAGTAGCAGTTAAGAGAGGCAGACCTGGATAGCTTTAAAAAGGGCTTGGACAGATGTATGGAGAAGTCCATCTCTGGCTACCAACCTTGATCTGAGATTGCAAATGCCTCAGCAGACCAGGTGCTCAGGAGCAGCAGCAGCAGAAGGCCCTTGCTTTCACATCCTGCATGTGGACTCCCAAAGGCACCTGGTGGGCCACTGCGAGTAGCAGAGAGCTGGACTAGAGGGACTCTGGTCTGATCCAGCAGGCTAGTTCTTACGTTCTTATGGACTCTGATCTGGAGAACCAGGTTTGATTCCCCACTCCTCCACATGAGCGGTGGACTCTAATCTGATGAACTAGACTTGTTTCCCTGCTCCTCCACATGAAGCCTGCTGGGTGACCTTGGGCCAGTCACAGCTCTCTCCAAACTCTCTCAGCCCCACCTGCCTCACAAAGTGTCCGTAGTGAGGACAGGAAAAGGAGGGGCTCGTAAGCTGCTTTGAAACTCCTTACGGCAGAGAAAAGTACAAAATCAAAAACCATCTCTTCTTCTCCCTCATTTGCCGCCAGAGATCCTTCATCCAGATTTTTGGACCTCCTTTATTCACCGCAAATAGACTCTCTCGGCGAACCGTGCTGGCAATCATTTTTATTTTTATTAATGATGTAATTTGCAGGATTAGAGTCCCTTTATAAATTCAAGCATTAATAAATG
Source organism: Sphaerodactylus townsendi (assembly GCF_021028975.2). NCBI lineage: Eukaryota > Metazoa > Chordata > Lepidosauria > Squamata > Sphaerodactylidae > Sphaerodactylus > Sphaerodactylus townsendi. The sequence goes on from NC_059432.1 coordinate 107,068,233, forward strand.
GCTTTCCGCCAACTATGCAAAACTGAATTATTCAAGAGCGCTTTCCTGTGTGGGTAATAGGGTTGCGTTGTACCAAATGGTCCACAAACTTGCTTGGATAAATTCTCCCGGACTGTGGTCTACGCTGCTGTGTAACACTTACTGTAACTAGGATCCTGTGATGTAATTCCTGCCCCACTTAATGAATCAAGTTTGATTCCCTGCTCTGCCGCTTGAGCTGTGGAGGCTTATCTGGGGAATTCAGATTAGCCTGTGCACTCCCACATACGCCAGCTGGGTGACCTTGGGCGAGTCACAGCTTTTCGGAGCTCTCTCAGCCCCACCCACCTCACAGGGTGCTTGTTGTGAGGGGGGAAGGGCAAGGAGATTGTAAGCTCCTTTGAGTCTCCTACAGTAGAGAAAGGGAGGATATAAATCCAAACTCTTCTTCTTCTTCTAAACTGAGGACCTCAGATTCTCCCTTTAAATCCATGCCGAAGGGGGTGGATTTAAAAGGAGAATCTGGGGAAATTTGGGGGGTGCCTGCTGTCAGGGGTGCAATTGTTAAGCTAGCAGCACCAAACTTTTAGGGTATCTTTAGGAGACTCTCCTAATTATACCACCCAGGTTTGGTGAAGTTTGGTTCAGGGGGTCCAAAGTTATGGACCCTCAAAGGTGTAGCCCCCATCTTCTACTAGCTCCCATTGGAAACAATGGAGGATGGGGGCACCCCCTTTGGGAGTCCATAACTTTGGACTCCCTGAACCAAACCTCACCAAATCTGAGTAGTATCATCAGGAGAGTCCCCCAAACAATCCCTGAAAGCTTGGTGCTTCTAGCCTAAACAATGCGCCCCCTGCAAGCCAAAAACCGAAAAACACTAAAATGTTTTAAAAACCCACAAATGGGTGGGCGGAGCTTTGGACATGAATGGGGGGGGGGGTTTGAACCCGAGAAACCCCCCCCCCCTTACCTACATCCTTGGCTACAGCTCTTGCCGGGGGTTCCAAATGCCTGGAATCCTAATGCAATACTTGCTGAATGTCCCTTTCAATCGATTGCACCAGCTCACTTGGTGCCATCTGCCTTCAGTCCCTCTGAGAAAGGCGGACTGTAAACAATGTAAATCAATAACATGAAACGAACCGACAATTGCTTTCTTTTCTTTTAAAAATGCTGATTCTTTTTTTAAAAAAATGCTTTAAAAAAAGGGAGGACAGAAACCTCAGTGGAGGGGGCTTTCAGAGCCCCCTCTTCCAGGGGAGCGAGGGGGTTTTCAGAGAAACGACAGCAAGGCCCAGAGGTGGGATCCAGCAGGTTCTCACAGGTTCCCGAGAGTAGGTTACTAATCATTTGTGTGTGCCGAGAGGGGGTTACTAATGGGTGATTTTGCCACGTGATTTTTGCCTTTGTTACCCCCCTCCTCTCAGCAGTAGTGCGCAGAACTTGAAGCAGTCTAGCAGGAGGTGCACCGGCGTGCGTGGCAGCCTGTGTGCATTCATTTCCTGCCCAAGGACTGGTGCAGCAGCTGCGTCCTTGCCACAGCCCCACCCAGGAATGCCCCGCCCCCGGAATGCCCAGCCATGCCCCCGTCGTGCCCTGCCCAGCCCCATTGGTGCTATGCCACAGTGGCATAGGAGTTAAAAGCTCGTGTATCTAATCTGGAGGAACCGGGTTTGATTCCCAGTCCCGCTTCTGAGCCGTGGAGGCTTATCTGGGGAATTCAGATTAGCCTCTGCACTCCCACACATGCCAAAGGTGCACCTTGGCTAGTCACAGCTCGAGGTCTCAGCCCCACCTACCTCTACTGGGTGTTTGCTGTGAGGGGGAAGGCAAGGAGATTGTAAGCCCTTTTGAGTCTCCTACAGGAGAGAAAGGGGGGATATAAATCCAAACTCTTCTTCTTCTGAATCCCACCACCATGGGAACCTGTTACTAAAATTTTTGGATCCCACCACTGGCAAGGCCCCACTGCCCCCGTCCACCCTCACAAGAAGTTTCTCCACGGCAGGTAAGTGGGTAGTGGGGGGCACAGCGGGAGGGGGGCACACAGCAGGGGGACACACTGGCTGGTAAATTATTAGAATCCAACCACTGCATAGAGTCCACCCTCCAAAGCATCCATTTTCTCCAGGGGACGGATCTCTATAGTCTGGAGGTGGTCACTGTCCTAGCCAGTTCAGAATAACTAAGTGGCCCGTTCGCCTTTTCATTCTTATGCATATATTACTGTGGCCTTCGACACATAGGGGGTGGGGGGAAAGAGGAATCTTGTTCCAGTCTCGGGGTAGGGAGAATTATTTGAACAGCCAATCATCTCTCTCCTCTGGCCAGCTCCCCCTCCCCAATTCATGCACAGGTTCCCATAGAACTGGATCCAGCTTTCCTCCAAATTTATAGCTCATCCAGCCCGCTCTGTGAACTCCTTCTAGCTTTCCCGCATGTATTTCTCACAAATCTGTCTCGGATTCTTCCTGTGCGAGGGTGAGTGAGAGGGGGGAAGGGTGGGAACATGTCCTTAATCTCTAACGTCGAGGGATGCCGGGTGACAGAAATGATGTCAGACTATGTGCTGATGTCACATCCAGGAAGAAGATGAGTCTGGATTTATATGCCCACCTTTCTCTCCTGGAAGGAGACTCAAAGGGGCTCACAAACTCCTTTCCCTTCCTCAACCTTTGGTGCCCAGTATTTCTTTATCAAATATCAAGCCAACAGAAGAGAGTTTTAAGTAGCTTTATGTGTACAGAAAACGGAGCTGTCCCTACATGGGCAGACTCTGCCAAAACAGTATATCCACAGCATGTTTATTCCTTTATCCCGAATTTGCCATATCCTCTCTGATCCTGCATTACATAAGGTCAGAAATTATGGAGTTATACAGGGTTATCAGCCCTTGCCAGCATGGCCAATTGGCCATGCCGGCAGGGGCTGATGGGAATTGTAGTCCATAACATCTGGAGTGCCAAAGGTTCGTCACCACTGGGCTAAGGGTACTTAGAGTCACAACTTTCCCGGCCGCCTATTTACATGTTGCTCCTTAATAGGTGGCCCCTCCAGTGGTGGGAGTCAGCTGGTTCGCACCACTTCGGCAGAACCGGTTGTTAAAAGAATGCTTGTAAACAAACAGTTGTTAAATTATTTGAATCCCACCATTGGAACCGGTTGCTAAATGATTTGAATCCCACCACTGGGCCCCTCCCATAATCTTCCTGTATGTTCATTATAATACAGTTTGTCAACATTGCAGGAGGAGAAGTTAATATGTATTAGCCTATTAAGCCTGCTCAATACATGCAATCTGATACAAGCCTTGCCCTTCAGACTAATCATCCAGCTGTCTTATTCTGTCCTGCCACAAGCATCCTTCTTTATGACTTCATCTCCTCATTCCTAGTAGAAAACACATTTCTCATTTATCAAATCCCCACAACAGACACCTTGTGAGGTAGCTGGGGCTGAGAGAGTTTTGCGAGAACTGTGACTAGCCCAGCCGGCTTTGTGTGCAGGAGTGGGGAAACAAATCCATCACACAAGAGTCCTCCGCTCATGGGGAGGAAATGGGGAATCAAACTCGGTTCTCCAGATTAGAGTCCACCACTCTCAACCGCTCTCAACCACGCTGACAGAGAATGTTGACAGAGAGAAATTTTTCTCTCTTTCTCACAATACTAGAACCAGGGGGCATTCATTGAAAATGCTGGGGGGAAGAATTAGGACTAATAAAAGGAAACACTTCTTCACGCAACGTGTGATTGGTGTTTGGAATATGCTGCCACAGGAGGTGGTGATGGCCACTAACCTGGATAGCTTTAAAAGGGGCTTAGACAGATTTATGGAGGAGAAGTCGATTTATGGCTACCAATCTTGATCCTCCTTGATCTGAGGTTGCAAATGCCTTAGCAGACCAGGTGCTTGGGAGCAACAGCCGCAAAAGGCCATTGCTTTCACCTCCTGCATGTGAGCTCCCAAAGGCACCTGGTGGGTCACTGCGAGTAGCAGAGAGCTGGACTAGATGGACTTTGGTCTGATCCAGCTGGCTTGTTCTTATGTTCTTATGCTGGACCACGCCCATTTTCTAAAAGCAATTGGCAAGCACTCGGGAAAGTGTCAGTACGTGCCGTGGCACCCACGAGGACCACATTTGGGACCCCAGCTCTATGGTATTACTATAGAGTTTCTCAGTGTCAGGAGATATCTGTCGTCACATCTAGGTTTCTGCTTGCATCTTCTCTTGACACACAGTCCAGAGTAATTTCAGCCCCCTTTGTTTCCCTGCAGGTCCAATATGGAAGGGTGGGCGAAGGAAACCACCAGGTTATTCCCATCTAGGCTTATTGAGATCAGCGTGGTTGGAAGGGTGTCACTCAATTGAGGATTGCGCTGACAACATCCTAAAGCTTTTGGGAAGGGAAATGTACTCAAAAGGAGCATGCCATCACATGGGAAAGTTTGTACCATGTCCCTTGGGTGCACCTGGGCTGGAACTATGATGGGGCCGCCTTGCAGTGGCGAGGGAGGTTAAGAGCTCGTGTGATATCTAATCTGAGGCAGCTGGTTTGATTCCCAGCTCTGTCAGCTTGAGCTGTGGAGGTTTCTCTGGGGAATTCAGATTAGCCTGTACACTCCCACACACGCCAGCTGGGTGACCTTGGGCTTACTGGCCACAGCTTCTCGGAGCTCCTCTCTCTCAGTGCTCCCACTCTACCTCACCCTGGCCAGGGTGTTTGTTGTGAGGGGGGAAGGGCAAGGAGATTGTAAGCCCCTTTGAGTCTCCTACAAGGAGAGAAAGGGGGGGATATAAATCCCAAACACTCTCTCTCTCTCTCTCTCTCTCTTCTTCTTCTTCTTCTTCTTCTTCTCTTCTTCTTCTCCTCCTCTTCTCTTCTTCTTCTCTTCTTCTCTTCTTCTTCTCTTCTTCTTTTCTCTTCTTCTTTTCTCCTTCTCCTTCTCCTTCTCCTTCTCCTCCTCCCTCCTCCTCCTCTTCTTTCTTCTCTTCTTCCTCCTCTTCTTCTTCTTCTTCTTCTTCTTTCTTCTTCTTCTTCCTTTCTTCTTCTTCTTCTTCTTCTTCTTCTTCTTCTTCTTCTTCTTCTTTTTCTTCTTCTTTTTTCTTCTTTCTTCTTTCTTTTTCTTTTTCTTCTTCTTTCTTTTTTTCTTCTTCTTTCTTTTTTTCTCCTCCTCCCTCCCTTCCTCCTCCCTCCTCCTTCCTCCTCCTTTCTTCTAACAGAGTCACGACTATCATTCCAAGACTGGGGAAGATGTTCTCAAACCAGTTAGCTTTCTGACATCATTTCATGTGGAGAAAAATTTGTGCTTTACAGCTCTTGCCACTGTAGTAAAATACTGTGGTTTGAACGTGCTGAGATGCCGTTATGCTTTTTGGACGCTAGAAAAACTGGTGGAATTTCCTTGTGAATTTTATTACTGTGCTTTTATGACTGCTGCAGCAGATGTAATTATGCTTTTCTTTATTTGTGTTATTTATTGTCTGCCTTTCTCATTGAGACTCAAGACAGATTACACCGTGTAAGCCAATACAGTCAACAGGACGGCGATAGGAGATGCTAGTCCTCTCCGCACAAACCATTTAACACTTTTTGAGGTGGGAAACATTTCCTTCACGAAGTTCTGCGTTGAATTTTTCCCCCTTTGGTTTCATTTTTTTCCAGGCTGAAATTTTTTAAAAAATGAATCCTTTTTTACAATGATTTTTTGGGTGAAACGTTTTCAAAACATCTTCCTTTGCCGTGCAGAATATTCAAAACGTTTCAACTTTCCTACTGCCATTTTCCATGCCTCTGTGCAAACCCTGAACTTTCCTCTCAGTGCCATTTTCTCGCATTCCTTTAACTCACTCCATTCCCACTCACCTCTTTATGTGCATCGGTTCTGTGGTTTTTTTTATTTTTGGTTAAATCTTCAAAACTCTATGATGCGGCTGGCCTCCATGCGGGCCAGGACTTTTCGCACTGGTCTCGCCTGCGTGGAACACCCTTCCTCCAGCTTCGTCCGGCCCTGCAGGATTCTGCGTGAGTTCCGCGGGCCTGTAAGACTGTGTTGTTCCAATCGGCCTTTGAGTGTCCAGCTGCTGGGACATGGTGCCCTCACTGCCCTGGCGCCTCTTAAGGAAGAGCATCAGGTCCCCTCTATATTGAGGTCTCCACCGCCCCATGTAGGTTTTACATTGGGGTCGACTTTGTTATTATGTATTATGGTTTATCGCTGTTTTATGAGTTTTGGTTATTTTATGGGATGGAGCCTGTATTTATATTTGCATGATTGTTCTATTGATGTTTCGAGCAGTTGTTCACTAATCTCGATTCTCTTCGATCGGGCAGTATATAAATTTAAGAAATAAATAAATAAATAAATAAATAAAAAACGACAAATACACACAATAACAGAGAATCCATTCATTGACTCTTGAAAGCATCAAGTCTTCAAATGGCTTTAAAAAGGAGAGAGGGAAAATCCCACACGGTAGCCATGAAACATTTCAAGGGGGTCAGCGCAAATAAATTAAAAAGGGGGATTCAAAACGTTTTGCAGATGTTCTTCAAACATTTTAGGTGACTTGTGTGGAAAGGGCCTCTGTCAAGTCACAGCCAACTTATGGTGACCCCTTTAAAGTTTTCAAGGCAAGAGAGGAACAGAGGTGAAAGAGATCTGGGAGTCTTAGCGGATCACAAACTGAGCATGAGTCAGCAGTGTGATGCGGCACCCAACAAAGCCAATGCAATTCTGGACTGCATCAATAGGATTATGAAGTCTAGATCTATTCTGCATTGGTCAGACCTCATCTGGAATACTGTGTCCAGTTCTGGACATTGCAATTTAGGAAGGATTTTGACAAGCTGGAACGGGTCCAGAGGAGTGTGACCAAAATAATCAAAGGTCTGGAATCCATGACCTACAAGGAGAAAGAAAGCTGGGCATGATTAGTTTGGTGAAGAGAAGGTTCAGAGGTGACATGATAGCCATGTTTAGATATTTGAAGGGATGTCATATTGGTGAGGGTCCCCTGATGATGACCCTGTGAAGTAGGTTAGGCTGAGGAAGGGCAACTAGTTTAGTGTCATCCAGAGAGCTTCACAGGTAAGCAGGGGATTCGAATCCAGGTCTTCTCAGATTGTAGACATATATTCTGCCAACCTCAGCCCATATCTGTGTATTCTGCCCCTCCCCTGGGCAAAGTCAGACACCTTCCCCAGCTTAAGATGTCTTCCTCTAATTTAAGCAGTGGCGTAGTGCCAAGGGGATAGGGGGTGCAATGCACCGGGCACGCACCAGGGCGGGGGCATGGCCGGAGTGTGGCAGGGGCATTCCAGGGCGTGGTGGGACGAGCGGGGGCATGGCAGGGGCAAAGGGTGCACATGTGCCCTGGGCACAGTTCCCCCTAGCTTCGGCCCTGAGTTTAAGTGGATCTTTTCCTAACCTGAAGGCCACTGTCTCTTTCTTCTCCTGTGTGTGTGTGAGAGAGAGACGTAAAGTCCCAGCTGACCCTGTAAAGTTTTCAAGGTGAGAGTCATTTAGAGGTGGTTTGCCTTTGCCTGCCTCCGCACAGGTTGAGAGCATTTGGACAGAGCTGTGACTGGCTCAAGAAGTGGGGAATCGAACCCGGCCCTCCCGATCGGAGTCTGCCGCTCTCAGCCATGACATCACTTGGCTCATTTCCCCCATCCTCGTGGAACTGAAACAGCATCCGCAGACGCCAGAATGCAAATGAGAAACGTTCCTACGTTTGATCCAAATGGCATTAATTTTCTGATCTGGATGATTTGCAATAGCTGTGTGATGGAACAGGGTACATCTGGTTCAGATTTTGATCCTATTTATATTTGATGCTATTTACATTTGATTCTGTTTGAATGGACATCTCCTCCACCACCAAATTCCAGGCCACACGTTCCCCCCCCCCACGCCTCATTTTTCAGTGTAATCTTGGACTCCCCTTTTCTGCCCTGGAACATTTCATACATTCATTTTGATGAGCCGGAAAGATCCCTAGCCCACCTGTCCCGTAAAATGTCCCAGGTAACTGAGTGACAACATATTACAAAATGCACAATACTTTCCCATTATAAGGACCATAAAACCTTTAAAAATGGTGGCAGCCAACACATTAGAGTTGATTGCTTGGAAACAAGAGATGGTGCCGATCAGTTATTATGGAGAGCGTGGAGGAACATAAATAGGATACCCCCCCCCCCCCTGGGGGGGGGGGGGGGGGGGGGGGGGGGGGGTGGGGGGAAGGGGGGAGCGGAGGGGGGGGGGGGGGGGGGGGTGGGGGGGGGGGAGGAGGGGGGGGTAGGGGGGTGGGGTGGGGGGGGGGGGGTGCGGGGGGGGGGGGGGGTTGGGGGGGGGGTGGGGTGGGGGGGGGGGGGGGGGGGTGGGGGGAGGGGGCAGGGGGGGGGGGGGGGAGGGGGGGGGGGGGGTTGGGGGGGGGGGGGGGTGGGGGGGGGGGGGGGTGGGGGGGGGGGGGGGTGGGGGGGGGGGGGGGTGGGGGGGGGGGGGGGTGGGGGGGGGGGGGGGTGGGGGGGGGGGGGGGTGGGGGGGGGGGGGGGTGGGGGGGGGGGGGGGTGGGGGGGGGGGGGGGTGGGGGGGGGGGGGGGTGGGGGGGGGGGGGGGTGGGGGGGGGGGGGGGTGGGGGGGGGGGGGGGTGGGGGGGGGGGGGGGTGGGGGGGGGGGGGGGTGGGGGGGGGGGGGGGTGGGGGGGGGGGGGGGTGGGGGGGGGGGGGGGTGGGGGGGGGGGGGGGTGGGGGGGGGGGGGGGTGGGGGGGGGGGGGGGTGGGGGGGGGGGGGGGTGGGGGGGGGGGGGGGTGGGGGGGGGGGGGGGTGGGGGGGGGGGGGGGTGGGGGGGGGGGGGGGTGGGGGGGGGGGGGGGTGGGGGGGGGGGGGGGTGGGGGGGGGGGGGGGTGGGGGGGGGGGGGGGTGGGGGGGGGGGGGGGTGGGGGGGGGGGGGGGTGGGGGGGGGGGGGGGTGGGGGGGGGGGGGGGTGGGGGGGGGGGGGGGTGGGGGGGGGGGGGGGTGGGGGGGGGGGGGGGTGGGGGGGGGGGGGGGTGGGGGGGGGGGGGGGTGGGGGGGGGGGGGGGTGGGGGGGGGGGGGGGTGGGGGGGGGGGGGGGTGGGGGGGGGGGGGGGTGGGGGGGGGGGGGGGTGGGGGGGGGGGGGGGTGGGGGGGGGGGGGGGTGGGGGGGGGGGGGGGTGGGGGGGGGGGGGGGTGGGGGGGGGGGGGGGTGGGGGGGGGGGGGGGTGGGGGGGGGGGGGGGTGGGGGGGGGGGGGGGTGGGGGGGGGGGGGGGTGGGGGGGGGGGGGGGTGGGGGGGGGGGGGGGTGGGGGGGGGGGGGGGTGGGGGGGGGGGGGGGTGGGGGGGGGGGGGGGTGGGGGGGGGGGGGGGTGGGGGGGGGGGGGGGTGGGGGGGGGGGGGGGTGGGGGGGGGGGGGGGTGGGGGGGGGGGGGGGTGGGGGGGGGGGGGGGTGGGGGGGGGGGGGGGTGGGGGGGGGGGGGGGTGGGGGGGGGGGGGGGTGGGGGGGGGGGGGGGTGGGGGGGGGGGGGGGTGGGGGGGGGGGGGGGTGGGGGGGGGGGGGGGTGGGGGGGGGGGGGGGTGGGGGGGGGGGGGGGTGGGGGGGGGGGGGGGTGGGGGGGGGGGGGGGTGGGGGGGGGGGGGGGTGGGGGGGGGGGGGGGTGGGGGGGGGGGGGGGTGGGGGGGGGGGGGGGTGGGGGGGGGGGGGGGTGGGGGGGGGGGGGGGTGGGGGGGGGGGGGGGTGGGGGGGGGGGGGGGTGGGGGGGGGGGGGGGTGGGGGGGGGGGGGGGTGGGGGGGGGGGGGGGTGGGGGGGGGGGGGGGTGGGGGGGGGGGGGGGTGGGGGGGGGGGGGGGTGGGGGGGGGGGGGGGTGGGGGGGGGGGGGGGTGGGGGGGGGGGGGGGTGGGGGGGGGGGGGGGTGGGGGGGGGGGGGGGTGGGGGGGGGGGGGGGTGGGGGGGGGGGGGGGTGGGGGGGGGGGGGGGTGGGGGGGGGGGGGGGTGGGGGGGGGGGGGGGTGGGGGGGGGGGGGGGTGGGGGGGGGGGGGGGTGGGGGGGGGGGGGGGTGGGGGGGGGGGGGGGTGGGGGGGGGGGGGGGTGGGGGGGGGGGGGGGTGGGGGGGGGGGGGGGTGGGGGGGGGGGGGGGTGGGGGGGGGGGGGGGTGGGGGGGGGGGGGGGTGGGGGGGGGGGGGGGTGGGGGGGGGGGGGGGTGGGGGGGGGGGGGGGTGGGGGGGGGGGGGGGTGGGGGGGGGGGGGGGTGGGGGGGGGGGGGGGTGGGGGGGGGGGGGGGTGGGGGGGGGGGGGGGTGGGGGGGGGGGGGGGTGGGGGGGGGGGGGGGTGGGGGGGGGGGGGGGTGGGGGGGGGGGGGGGTGGGGGGGGGGGGGGGTGGGGGGGGGGGGGGGTGGGGGGGGGGGGGGGTGGGGGGGGGGGGGGGTGGGGGGGGGGGGGGGTGGGGGGGGGGGGGGGTGGGGGGGGGGGGGGGTGGGGGGGGGGGGGGGTGGGGGGGGGGGGGGGTGGGGGGGGGGGGGGGTGGGGGGGGGGGGGGGTGGGGGGGGGGGGGGGTGGGGGGGGGGGGGGGTGGGGGGGGGGGGGGGTGGGGGGGGGGGGGGGTGGGGGGGGGGGGGGGTGGGGGGGGGGGGGGGTGGGGGGGGGGGGGGGTGGGGGGGGGGGGGGGTGGGGGGGGGGGGGGGTGGGGGGGGGGGGGGGTGGGGGGGGGGGGGGGTGGGGGGGGGGGGGGGTGGGGGGGGGGGGGGGTGGGGGGGGGGGGGGGTGGGGGGGGGGGGGGGTGGGGGGGGGGGGGGGTGGGGGGGGGGGGGGGTGGGGGGGGGGGGGGGTGGGGGGGGGGGGGGGTGGGGGGGGGGGGGGGTGGGGGGGGGGGGGGGTGGGGGGGGGGGGGGGTGGGGGGGGGGGGGGGTGGGGGGGGGGGGGGGTGGGGGGGGGGGGGGGTGGGGGGGGGGGGGGGTGGGGGGGGGGGGGGGTGGGGGGGGGGGGGGGTGGGGGGGGGGGGGGGTGGGGGGGGGGGGGGGTGGGGGGGGGGGGGGGTGGGGGGGGGGGGGGGTGGGGGGGGGGGGGGGTGGGGGGGGGGGGGGGTGGGGGGGGGGGGGGGTGGGGGGGGGGGGGGGTGGGGGGGGGGGGGGGTGGGGGGGGGGGGGGGTGGGGGGGGGGGGGGGTGGGGGGGGGGGGGGGTGGGGGGGGGGGGGGGTGGGGGGGGGGGGGGGTGGGGGGGGGGGGGGGTGGGGGGGGGGGGGGGTGGGGGGGGGGGGGGGTGGGGGGGGGGGGGGGTGGGGGGGGGGGGGGGTGGGGGGGGGGGGGGGTGGGGGGGGGGGGGGGTGGGGGGGGGGGGGGGTGGGGGGGGGGGGGGGTGGGGGGGGGGGGGGGTGGGGGGGGGGGGGGGTGGGGGGGGGGGGGGGTGGGGGGGGGGGGGGGTGGGGGGGGGGGGGGGTGGGGGGGGGGGGGGGTGGGGGGGGGGGGGGGTGGGGGGGGGGGGGGGTGGGGGGGGGGGGGGGTGGGGGGGGGGGGGGGTGGGGGGGGGGGGGGGTGGGGGGGGGGGGGGGTGGGGGGGGGGGGGGGTGGGGGGGGGGGGGGGTGGGGGGGGGGGGGGGTGGGGGGGGGGGGGGGTGGGGGGGGGGGGGGGTGGGGGGGGGGGGGGGTGGGGGGGGGGGGGGGTGGGGGGGGGGGGGGGTGGGGGGGGGGGGGGGTGGGGGGGGGGGGGGGTGGGGGGGGGGGGGGGTGGGGGGGGGGGGGGGTGGGGGGGGGGGGGGGTGGGGGGGGGGGGGGGTGGGGGGGGGGGGGGGTGGGGGGGGGGGGGGGTGGGGGGGGGGGGGGGTGGGGGGGGGGGGGGGTGGGGGGGGGGGGGGGTGGGGGGGGGGGGGGGTGGGGGGGGGGGGGGGTGGGGGGGGGGGGGGGTGGGGGGGGGGGGGGGTGGGGGGGGGGGGGGGTGGGGGGGGGGGGGGGTGGGGGGGGGGGGGGGTGGGGGGGGGGGGGGGTGGGGGGGGGGGGGGGTGGGGGGGGGGGGGGGTGGGGGGGGGGGGGGGTGGGGGGGGGGGGGGGTGGGGGGGGGGGGGGGTGGGGGGGGGGGGGGGTGGGGGGGGGGGGGGGTGGGGGGGGGGGGGGGTGGGGGGGGGGGGGGGTGGGGGGGGGGGGGGGTGGGGGGGGGGGGGGGTGGGGGGGGGGGGGGGTGGGGGGGGGGGGGGGTGGGGGGGGGGGGGGGTGGGGGGGGGGGGGGGTGGGGGGGGGGGGGGGTGGGGGGGGGGGGGGGTGGGGGGGGGGGGGGGTGGGGGGGGGGGGGGGTGGGGGGGGGGGGGGGTGGGGGGGGGGGGGGGTGGGGGGGGGGGGGGGTGGGGGGGGGGGGGGGTGGGGGGGGGGGGGGGTGGGGGGGGGGGGGGGTGGGGGGGGGGGGGGGTGGGGGGGGGGGGGGGTGGGGGGGGGGGGGGGTGGGGGGGGGGGGGGGTGGGGGGGGGGGGGGGTGGGGGGGGGGGGGGGTGGGGGGGGGGGGGGGTGGGGGGGGGGGGGGGTGGGGGGGGGGGGGGGTGGGGGGGGGGGGGGGTGGGGGGGGGGGGGGGTGGGGGGGGGGGGGGGTGGGGGGGGGGGGGGGTGGGGGGGGGGGGGGGTGGGGGGGGGGGGGGGTGGGGGGGGGGGGGGGTGGGGGGGGGGGGGGGTGGGGGGGGGGGGGGGTGGGGGGGGGGGGGGGTGGGGGGGGGGGGGGGTGGGGGGGGGGGGGGGTGGGGGGGGGGGGGGGTGGGGGGGGGGGGGGGTGGGGGGGGGGGGGGGTGGGGGGGGGGGGGGGTGGGGGGGGGGGGGGGTGGGGGGGGGGGGGGGTGGGGGGGGGGGGGGGTGGGGGGGGGGGGGGGTGGGGGGGGGGGGGGGTGGGGGGGGGGGGGGGTGGGGGGGGGGGGGGGTGGGGGGGGGGGGGGGTGGGGGGGGGGGGGGGTGGGGGGGGGGGGGGGTGGGGGGGGGGGGGGGTGGGGGGGGGGGGGGGTGGGGGGGGGGGGGGGTGGGGGGGGGGGGGGGTGGGGGGGGGGGGGGGTGGGGGGGGGGGGGGGTGGGGGGGGGGGGGGGTGGGGGGGGGGGGGGGTGGGGGGGGGGGGGGGTGGGGGGGGGGGGGGGTGGGGGGGGGGGGGGGTGGGGGGGGGGGGGGGTGGGGGGGGGGGGGGGTGGGGGGGGGGGGGGGTGGGGGGGGGGGGGGGTGGGGGGGGGGGGGGGTGGGGGGGGGGGGGGGTGGGGGGGGGGGGGGGTGGGGGGGGGGGGGGGTGGGGGGGGGGGGGGGTGGGGGGGGGGGGGGGTGGGGGGGGGGGGGGGTGGGGGGGGGGGGGGGTGGGGGGGGGGGGGGGTGGGGGGGGGGGGGGGTGGGGGGGGGGGGGGGTGGGGGGGGGGGGGGGTGGGGGGGGGGGGGGGTGGGGGGGGGGGGGGGTGGGGGGGGGGGGGGGTGGGGGGGGGGGGGGGTGGGGGGGGGGGGGGGTGGGGGGGGGGGGGGGTGGGGGGGGGGGGGGGTGGGGGGGGGGGGGGGTGGGGGGGGGGGGGGGTGGGGGGGGGGGGGGGTGGGGGGGGGGGGGGGTGGGGGGGGGGGGGGGTGGGGGGGGGGGGGGGTGGGGGGGGGGGGGGGTGGGGGGGGGGGGGGGTGGGGGGGGGGGGGGGTGGGGGGGGGGGGGGGTGGGGGGGGGGGGGGGTGGGGGGGGGGGGGGGTGGGGGGGGGGGGGGGTGGGGGGGGGGGGGGGTGGGGGGGGGGGGGGGTGGGGGGGGGGGGGGGTGGGGGGGGGGGGGGGTGGGGGGGGGGGGGGGTGGGGGGGGGGGGGGGTGGGGGGGGGGGGGGGTGGGGGGGGGGGGGGGTGGGGGGGGGGGGGGGTGGGGGGGGGGGGGGGTGGGGGGGGGGGGGGGTGGGGGGGGGGGGGGGTGGGGGGGGGGGGGGGTGGGGGGGGGGGGGGGTGGGGGGGGGGGGGGGTGGGGGGGGGGGGGGGTGGGGGGGGGGGGGGGTGGGGGGGGGGGGGGGTGGGGGGGGGGGGGGGTGGGGGGGGGGGGGGGTGGGGGGGGGGGGGGGTGGGGGGGGGGGGGGGTGGGGGGGGGGGGGGGTGGGGGGGGGGGGGGGTGGGGGGGGGGGGGGGTGGGGGGGGGGGGGGGTGGGGGGGGGGGGGGGTGGGGGGGGGGGGGGGTGGGGGGGGGGGGGGGTGGGGGGGGGGGGGGGTGGGGGGGGGGGGGGGTGGGGGGGGGGGGGGGTGGGGGGGGGGGGGGGTGGGGGGGGGGGGGGGTGGGGGGGGGGGGGGGTGGGGGGGGGGGGGGGTGGGGGGGGGGGGGGGTGGGGGGGGGGGGGGGTGGGGGGGGGGGGGGGTGGGGGGGGGGGGGGGTGGGGGGGGGGGGGGGTGGGGGGGGGGGGGGGTGGGGGGGGGGGGGGGTGGGGGGGGGGGGGGGTGGGGGGGGGGGGGGGTGGGGGGGGGGGGGGGTGGGGGGGGGGGGGGGTGGGGGGGGGGGGGGGTGGGGGGGGGGGGGGGTGGGGGGGGGGGGGGGTGGGGGGGGGGGGGGGTGGGGGGGGGGGGGGGTGGGGGGGGGGGGGGGTGGGGGGGGGGGGGGGTGGGGGGGGGGGGGGGTGGGGGGGGGGGGGGGTGGGGGGGGGGGGGGGTGGGGGGGGGGGGGGGTGGGGGGGGGGGGGGGTGGGGGGGGGGGGGGGTGGGGGGGGGGGGGGGTGGGGGGGGGGGGGGGTGGGGGGGGGGGGGGGTGGGGGGGGGGGGGGGTGGGGGGGGGGGGGGGTGGGGGGGGGGGGGGGTGGGGGGGGGGGGGGGTGGGGGGGGGGGGGGGTGGGGGGGGGGGGGGGTGGGGGGGGGGGGGGGTGGGGGGGGGGGGGGGTGGGGGGGGGGGGGGGTGGGGGGGGGGGGGGGTGGGGGGGGGGGGGGGTGGGGGGGGGGGGGGGTGGGGGGGGGGGGGGGTGGGGGGGGGGGGGGGTGGGGGGGGGGGGGGGTGGGGGGGGGGGGGGGTGGGGGGGGGGGGGGGTGGGGGGGGGGGGGGGTGGGGGGGGGGGGGGGTGGGGGGGGGGGGGGGTGGGGGGGGGGGGGGGTGGGGGGGGGGGGGGGTGGGGGGGGGGGGGGGTGGGGGGGGGGGGGGGTGGGGGGGGGGGGGGGTGGGGGGGGGGGGGGGTGGGGGGGGGGGGGGGTGGGGGGGGGGGGGGGTGGGGGGGGGGGGGGGTGGGGGGGGGGGGGGGTGGGGGGGGGGGGGGGTGGGGGGGGGGGGGGGTGGGGGGGGGGGGGGGTGGGGGGGGGGGGGGGTGGGGGGGGGGGGGGGTGGGGGGGGGGGGGGGTGGGGGGGGGGGGGGGTGGGGGGGGGGGGGGGTGGGGGGGGGGGGGGGTGGGGGGGGGGGGGGGTGGGGGGGGGGGGGGGTGGGGGGGGGGGGGGGTGGGGGGGGGGGGGGGTGGGGGGGGGGGGGGGTGGGGGGGGGGGGGGGTGGGGGGGGGGGGGGGTGGGGGGGGGGGGGGGTGGGGGGGGGGGGGGGTGGGGGGGGGGGGGGGTGGGGGGGGGGGGGGGTGGGGGGGGGGGGGGGTGGGGGGGGGGGGGGGTGGGGGGGGGGGGGGGTGGGGGGGGGGGGGGGTGGGGGGGGGGGGGGGTGGGGGGGGGGGGGGGTGGGGGGGGGGGGGGGTGGGGGGGGGGGGGGGTGGGGGGGGGGGGGGGTGGGGGGGGGGGGGGGTGGGGGGGGGGGGGGGTGGGGGGGGGGGGGGGTGGGGGGGGGGGGGGGTGGGGGGGGGGGGGGGTGGGGGGGGGGGGGGGTGGGGGGGGGGGGGGGTGGGGGGGGGGGGGGGTGGGGGGGGGGGGGGGTGGGGGGGGGGGGGGGTGGGGGGGGGGGGGGGTGGGGGGGGGGGGGGGTGGGGGGGGGGGGGGGTGGGGGGGGGGGGGGGTGGGGGGGGGGGGGGGTGGGGGGGGGGGGGGGTGGGGGGGGGGGGGGGTGGGGGGGGGGGGGGGTGGGGGGGGGGGGGGGTGGGGGGGGGGGGGGGTGGGGGGGGGGGGGGGTGGGGGGGGGGGGGGGTGGGGGGGGGGGGGGGTGGGGGGGGGGGGGGGTGGGGGGGGGGGGGGGTGGGGGGGGGGGGGGGTGGGGGGGGGGGGGGGTGGGGGGGGGGGGGGGTGGGGGGGGGGGGGGGTGGGGGGGGGGGGGGGTGGGGGGGGGGGGGGGTGGGGGGGGGGGGGGGTGGGGGGGGGGGGGGGTGGGGGGGGGGGGGGGTGGGGGGGGGGGGGGGTGGGGGGGGGGGGGGGTGGGGGGGGGGGGGGGTGGGGGGGGGGGGGGGTGGGGGGGGGGGGGGGTGGGGGGGGGGGGGGGTGGGGGGGGGGGGGGGTGGGGGGGGGGGGGGGTGGGGGGGGGGGGGGGTGGGGGGGGGGGGGGGTGGGGGGGGGGGGGGGTGGGGGGGGGGGGGGGTGGGGGGGGGGGGGGGTGGGGGGGGGGGGGGGTGGGGGGGGGGGGGGGTGGGGGGGGGGGGGGGTGGGGGGGGGGGGGGGTGGGGGGGGGGGGGGGTGGGGGGGGGGGGGGGTGGGGGGGGGGGGGGGTGGGGGGGGGGGGGGGTGGGGGGGGGGGGGGGTGGGGGGGGGGGGGGGTGGGGGGGGGGGGGGGTGGGGGGGGGGGGGGGTGGGGGGGGGGGGGGGTGGGGGGGGGGGGGGGTGGGGGGGGGGGGGGGTGGGGGGGGGGGGGGGTGGGGGGGGGGGGGGGTGGGGGGGGGGGGGGGTGGGGGGGGGGGGGGGTGGGGGGGGGGGGGGGTGGGGGGGGGGGGGGGTGGGGGGGGGGGGGGGTGGGGGGGGGGGGGGGTGGGGGGGGGGGGGGGTGGGGGGGGGGGGGGGTGGGGGGGGGGGGGGGTGGGGGGGGGGGGGGGTGGGGGGGGGGGGGGGTGGGGGGGGGGGGGGGTGGGGGGGGGGGGGGGTGGGGGGGGGGGGGGGTGGGGGGGGGGGGGGGTGGGGGGGGGGGGGGGTGGGGGGGGGGGGGGGTGGGGGGGGGGGGGGGTGGGGGGGGGGGGGGGTGGGGGGGGGGGGGGGTGGGGGGGGGGGGGGGTGGGGGGGGGGGGGGGTGGGGGGGGGGGGGGGTGGGGGGGGGGGGGGGTGGGGGGGGGGGGGGGTGGGGGGGGGGGGGGGTGGGGGGGGGGGGGGGTGGGGGGGGGGGGGGGTGGGGGGGGGGGGGGGTGGGGGGGGGGGGGGGTGGGGGGGGGGGGGGGTGGGGGGGGGGGGGGGTGGGGGGGGGGGGGGGTGGGGGGGGGGGGGGGTGGGGGGGGGGGGGGGTGGGGGGGGGGGGGGGTGGGGGGGGGGGGGGGTGGGGGGGGGGGGGGGTGGGGGGGGGGGGGGGTGGGGGGGGGGGGGGGTGGGGGGGGGGGGGGGTGGGGGGGGGGGGGGGTGGGGGGGGGGGGGGGTGGGGGGGGGGGGGGGTGGGGGGGGGGGGGGGTGGGGGGGGGGGGGGGTGGGGGGGGGGGGGGGTGGGGGGGGGGGGGGGTGGGGGGGGGGGGGGGTGGGGGGGGGGGGGGGTGGGGGGGGGGGGGGGTGGGGGGGGGGGGGGGTGGGGGGGGGGGGGGGTGGGGGGGGGGGGGGGTGGGGGGGGGGGGGGGTGGGGGGGGGGGGGGGTGGGGGGGGGGGGGGGTGGGGGGGGGGGGGGGTGGGGGGGGGGGGGGGTGGGGGGGGGGGGGGGTGGGGGGGGGGGGGGGTGGGGGGGGGGGGGGGTGGGGGGGGGGGGGGGTGGGGGGGGGGGGGGGTGGGGGGGGGGGGGGGTGGGGGGGGGGGGGGGTGGGGGGGGGGGGGGGTGGGGGGGGGGGGGGGTGGGGGGGGGGGGGGGTGGGGGGGGGGGGGGGTGGGGGGGGGGGGGGGTGGGGGGGGGGGGGGGTGGGGGGGGGGGGGGGTGGGGGGGGGGGGGGGTGGGGGGGGGGGGGGGTGGGGGGGGGGGGGGGTGGGGGGGGGGGGGGGTGGGGGGGGGGGGGGGTGGGGGGGGGGGGGGGTGGGGGGGGGGGGGGGTGGGGGGGGGGGGGGGTGGGGGGGGGGGGGGGTGGGGGGGGGGGGGGGTGGGGGGGGGGGGGGGTGGGGGGGGGGGGGGGTGGGGGGGGGGGGGGGTGGGGGGGGGGGGGGGTGGGGGGGGGGGGGGGTGGGGGGGGGGGGGGGTGGGGGGGGGGGGGGGTGGGGGGGGGGGGGGGTGGGGGGGGGGGGGGGTGGGGGGGGGGGGGGGTGGGGGGGGGGGGGGGTGGGGGGGGGGGGGGGTGGGGGGGGGGGGGGGTGGGGGGGGGGGGGGGTGGGGGGGGGGGGGGGTGGGGGGGGGGGGGGGTGGGGGGGGGGGGGGGTGGGGGGGGGGGGGGGTGGGGGGGGGGGGGGGTGGGGGGGGGGGGGGGTGGGGGGGGGGGGGGGTGGGGGGGGGGGGGGGTGGGGGGGGGGGGGGGTGGGGGGGGGGGGGGGTGGGGGGGGGGGGGGGTGGGGGGGGGGGGGGGTGGGGGGGGGGGGGGGTGGGGGGGGGGGGGGGTGGGGGGGGGGGGGGGTGGGGGGGGGGGGGGGTGGGGGGGGGGGGGGGTGGGGGGGGGGGGGGGTGGGGGGGGGGGGGGGTGGGGGGGGGGGGGGGTGGGGGGGGGGGGGGGTGGGGGGGGGGGGGGGTGGGGGGGGGGGGGGGTGGGGGGGGGGGGGGGTGGGGGGGGGGGGGGGTGGGGGGGGGGGGGGGTGGGGGGGGGGGGGGGTGGGGGGGGGGGGGGGTGGGGGGGGGGGGGGGTGGGGGGGGGGGGGGGTGGGGGGGGGGGGGGGTGGGGGGGGGGGGGGGTGGGGGGGGGGGGGGGTGGGGGGGGGGGGGGGTGGGGGGGGGGGGGGGTGGGGGGGGGGGGGGGTGGGGGGGGGGGGGGGTGGGGGGGGGGGGGGGTGGGGGGGGGGGGGGGTGGGGGGGGGGGGGGGTGGGGGGGGGGGGGGGTGGGGGGGGGGGGGGGTGGGGGGGGGGGGGGGTGGGGGGGGGGGGGGGTGGGGGGGGGGGGGGGTGGGGGGGGGGGGGGGTGGGGGGGGGGGGGGGTGGGGGGGGGGGGGGGTGGGGGGGGGGGGGGGTGGGGGGGGGGGGGGGTGGGGGGGGGGGGGGGTGGGGGGGGGGGGGGGTGGGGGGGGGGGGGGGTGGGGGGGGGGGGGGGTGGGGGGGGGGGGGGGTGGGGGGGGGGGGGGGTGGGGGGGGGGGGGGGTGGGGGGGGGGGGGGGTGGGGGGGGGGGGGGGTGGGGGGGGGGGGGGGTGGGGGGGGGGGGGGGTGGGGGGGGGGGGGGGTGGGGGGGGGGGGGGGTGGGGGGGGGGGGGGGTGGGGGGGGGGGGGGGTGGGGGGGGGGGGGGGTGGGGGGGGGGGGGGGTGGGGGGGGGGGGGGGTGGGGGGGGGGGGGGGTGGGGGGGGGGGGGGGTGGGGGGGGGGGGGGGTGGGGGGGGGGGGGGGTGGGGGGGGGGGGGGGTGGGGGGGGGGGGGGGTGGGGGGGGGGGGGGGTGGGGGGGGGGGGGGGTGGGGGGGGGGGGGGGTGGGGGGGGGGGGGGGTGGGGGGGGGGGGGGGTGGGGGGGGGGGGGGGTGGGGGGGGGGGGGGGTGGGGGGGGGGGGGGGTGGGGGGGGGGGGGGGTGGGGGGGGGGGGGGGTGGGGGGGGGGGGGGGTGGGGGGGGGGGGGGGTGGGGGGGGGGGGGGGTGGGGGGGGGGGGGGGTGGGGGGGGGGGGGGGTGGGGGGGGGGGGGGGTGGGGGGGGGGGGGGGTGGGGGGGGGGGGGGGTGGGGGGGGGGGGGGGTGGGGGGGGGGGGGGGTGGGGGGGGGGGGGGGTGGGGGGGGGGGGGGGTGGGGGGGGGGGGGGGTGGGGGGGGGGGGGGGTGGGGGGGGGGGGGGGTGGGGGGGGGGGGGGGTGGGGGGGGGGGGGGGTGGGGGGGGGGGGGGGTGGGGGGGGGGGGGGGTGGGGGGGGGGGGGGGTGGGGGGGGGGGGGGGTGGGGGGGGGGGGGGGTGGGGGGGGGGGGGGGTGGGGGGGGGGGGGGGTGGGGGGGGGGGGGGGTGGGGGGGGGGGGGGGTGGGGGGGGGGGGGGGTGGGGGGGGGGGGGGGTGGGGGGGGGGGGGGGTGGGGGGGGGGGGGGGTGGGGGGGGGGGGGGGTGGGGGGGGGGGGGGGTGGGGGGGGGGGGGGGTGGGGGGGGGGGGGGGTGGGGGGGGGGGGGGGTGGGGGGGGGGGGGGGTGGGGGGGGGGGGGGGTGGGGGGGGGGGGGGGTGGGGGGGGGGGGGGGTGGGGGGGGGGGGGGGTGGGGGGGGGGGGGGGTGGGGGGGGGGGGGGGTGGGGGGGGGGGGGGGTGGGGGGGGGGGGGGGTGGGGGGGGGGGGGGGTGGGGGGGGGGGGGGGTGGGGGGGGGGGGGGGTGGGGGGGGGGGGGGGTGGGGGGGGGGGGGGGTGGGGGGGGGGGGGGGTGGGGGGGGGGGGGGGTGGGGGGGGGGGGGGGTGGGGGGGGGGGGGGGTGGGGGGGGGGGGGGGTGGGGGGGGGGGGGGGTGGGGGGGGGGGGGGGTGGGGGGGGGGGGGGGTGGGGGGGGGGGGGGGTGGGGGGGGGGGGGGGTGGGGGGGGGGGGGGGTGGGGGGGGGGGGGGGTGGGGGGGGGGGGGGGTGGGGGGGGGGGGGGGTGGGGGGGGGGGGGGGTGGGGGGGGGGGGGGGTGGGGGGGGGGGGGGGTGGGGGGGGGGGGGGGTGGGGGGGGGGGGGGGTGGGGGGGGGGGGGGGTGGGGGGGGGGGGGGGTGGGGGGGGGGGGGGGTGGGGGGGGGGGGGGGTGGGGGGGGGGGGGGGTGGGGGGGGGGGGGGGTGGGGGGGGGGGGGGGTGGGGGGGGGGGGGGGTGGGGGGGGGGGGGGGTGGGGGGGGGGGGGGGTGGGGGGGGGGGGGGGTGGGGGGGGGGGGGGGTGGGGGGGGGGGGGGGTGGGGGGGGGGGGGGGTGGGGGGGGGGGGGGGTGGGGGGGGGGGGGGGTGGGGGGGGGGGGGGGTGGGGGGGGGGGGGGGTGGGGGGGGGGGGGGGTGGGGGGGGGGGGGGGTGGGGGGGGGGGGGGGTGGGGGGGGGGGGGGGTGGGGGGGGGGGGGGGTGGGGGGGGGGGGGGGTGGGGGGGGGGGGGGGTGGGGGGGGGGGGGGGTGGGGGGGGGGGGGGGTGGGGGGGGGGGGGGGTGGGGGGGGGGGGGGGTGGGGGGGGGGGGGGGTGGGGGGGGGGGGGGGTGGGGGGGGGGGGGGGTGGGGGGGGGGGGGGGTGGGGGGGGGGGGGGGTGGGGGGGGGGGGGGGTGGGGGGGGGGGGGGGTGGGGGGGGGGGGGGGTGGGGGGGGGGGGGGGTGGGGGGGGGGGGGGGTGGGGGGGGGGGGGGGTGGGGGGGGGGGGGGGTGGGGGGGGGGGGGGGTGGGGGGGGGGGGGGGTGGGGGGGGGGGGGGGTGGGGGGGGGGGGGGGTGGGGGGGGGGGGGGGTGGGGGGGGGGGGGGGTGGGGGGGGGGGGGGGTGGGGGGGGGGGGGGGTGGGGGGGGGGGGGGGTGGGGGGGGGGGGGGGTGGGGGGGGGGGGGGGTGGGGGGGGGGGGGGGTGGGGGGGGGGGGGGGTGGGGGGGGGGGGGGGTGGGGGGGGGGGGGGGTGGGGGGGGGGGGGGGTGGGGGGGGGGGGGGGTGGGGGGGGGGGGGGGTGGGGGGGGGGGGGGGTGGGGGGGGGGGGGGGTGGGGGGGGGGGGGGGTGGGGGGGGGGGGGGGTGGGGGGGGGGGGGGGTGGGGGGGGGGGGGGGTGGGGGGGGGGGGGGGTGGGGGGGGGGGGGGGTGGGGGGGGGGGGGGGTGGGGGGGGGGGGGGGTGGGGGGGGGGGGGGGTGGGGGGGGGGGGGGGTGGGGGGGGGGGGGGGTGGGGGGGGGGGGGGGTGGGGGGGGGGGGGGGTGGGGGGGGGGGGGGGTGGGGGGGGGGGGGGGTGGGGGGGGGGGGGGGTGGGGGGGGGGGGGGGTGGGGGGGGGGGGGGGTGGGGGGGGGGGGGGGTGGGGGGGGGGGGGGGTGGGGGGGGGGGGGGGTGGGGGGGGGGGGGGGTGGGGGGGGGGGGGGGTGGGGGGGGGGGGGGGTGGGGGGGGGGGGGGGTGGGGGGGGGGGGGGGTGGGGGGGGGGGGGGGTGGGGGGGGGGGGGGGTGGGGGGGGGGGGGGGTGGGGGGGGGGGGGGGTGGGGGGGGGGGGGGGTGGGGGGGGGGGGGGGTGGGGGGGGGGGGGGGTGGGGGGGGGGGGGGGTGGGGGGGGGGGGGGGTGGGGGGGGGGGGGGGTGGGGGGGGGGGGGGGTGGGGGGGGGGGGGGGTGGGGGGGGGGGGGGGTGGGGGGGGGGGGGGGTGGGGGGGGGGGGGGGTGGGGGGGGGGGGGGGTGGGGGGGGGGGGGGGTGGGGGGGGGGGGGGGTGGGGGGGGGGGGGGGTGGGGGGGGGGGGGGGTGGGGGGGGGGGGGGGTGGGGGGGGGGGGGGGTGGGGGGGGGGGGGGGTGGGGGGGGGGGGGGGTGGGGGGGGGGGGGGGTGGGGGGGGGGGGGGGTGGGGGGGGGGGGGGGTGGGGGGGGGGGGGGGTGGGGGGGGGGGGGGGTGGGGGGGGGGGGGGGTGGGGGGGGGGGGGGGTGGGGGGGGGGGGGGGTGGGGGGGGGGGGGGGTGGGGGGGGGGGGGGGTGGGGGGGGGGGGGGGTGGGGGGGGGGGGGGGTGGGGGGGGGGGGGGGTGGGGGGGGGGGGGGGTGGGGGGGGGGGGGGGTGGGGGGGGGGGGGGGTGGGGGGGGGGGGGGGTGGGGGGGGGGGGGGGTGGGGGGGGGGGGGGGTGGGGGGGGGGGGGGGTGGGGGGGGGGGGGGGTGGGGGGGGGGGGGGGTGGGGGGGGGGGGGGGTGGGGGGGGGGGGGGGTGGGGGGGGGGGGGGGTGGGGGGGGGGGGGGGTGGGGGGGGGGGGGGGTGGGGGGGGGGGGGGGTGGGGGGGGGGGGGGGTGGGGGGGGGGGGGGGTGGGGGGGGGGGGGGGTGGGGGGGGGGGGGGGTGGGGGGGGGGGGGGGTGGGGGGGGGGGGGGGTGGGGGGGGGGGGGGGTGGGGGGGGGGGGGGGTGGGGGGGGGGGGGGGTGGGGGGGGGGGGGGGTGGGGGGGGGGGGGGGTGGGGGGGGGGGGGGGTGGGGGGGGGGGGGGGTGGGGGGGGGGGGGGGTGGGGGGGGGGGGGGGTGGGGGGGGGGGGGGGTGGGGGGGGGGGGGGGTGGGGGGGGGGGGGGGTGGGGGGGGGGGGGGGTGGGGGGGGGGGGGGGTGGGGGGGGGGGGGGGTGGGGGGGGGGGGGGGTGGGGGGGGGGGGGGGTGGGGGGGGGGGGGGGTGGGGGGGGGGGGGGGTGGGGGGGGGGGGGGGTGGGGGGGGGGGGGGGTGGGGGGGGGGGGGGGTGGGGGGGGGGGGGGGTGGGGGGGGGGGGGGGTGGGGGGGGGGGGGGGTGGGGGGGGGGGGGGGTGGGGGGGGGGGGGGGTGGGGGGGGGGGGGGGTGGGGGGGGGGGGGGGTGGGGGGGGGGGGGGGTGGGGGGGGGGGGGGGTGGGGGGGGGGGGGGGTGGGGGGGGGGGGGGGTGGGGGGGGGGGGGGGTGGGGGGGGGGGGGGGTGGGGGGGGGGGGGGGTGGGGGGGGGGGGGGGTGGGGGGGGGGGGGGGTGGGGGGGGGGGGGGGTGGGGGGGGGGGGGGGTGGGGGGGGGGGGGGGTGGGGGGGGGGGGGGGTGGGGGGGGGGGGGGGTGGGGGGGGGGGGGGGTGGGGGGGGGGGGGGGTGGGGGGGGGGGGGGGTGGGGGGGGGGGGGGGTGGGGGGGGGGGGGGGTGGGGGGGGGGGGGGGTGGGGGGGGGGGGGGGTGGGGGGGGGGGGGGGTGGGGGGGGGGGGGGGTGGGGGGGGGGGGGGGTGGGGGGGGGGGGGGGTGGGGGGGGGGGGGGGTGGGGGGGGGGGGGGGTGGGGGGGGGGGGGGGTGGGGGGGGGGGGGGGTGGGGGGGGGGGGGGGTGGGGGGGGGGGGGGGTGGGGGGGGGGGGGGGTGGGGGGGGGGGGGGGTGGGGGGGGGGGGGGGTGGGGGGGGGGGGGGGTGGGGGGGGGGGGGGGTGGGGGGGGGGGGGGGTGGGGGGGGGGGGGGGTGGGGGGGGGGGGGGGTGGGGGGGGGGGGGGGTGGGGGGGGGGGGGGGTGGGGGGGGGGGGGGGTGGGGGGGGGGGGGGGTGGGGGGGGGGGGGGGTGGGGGGGGGGGGGGGTGGGGGGGGGGGGGGGTGGGGGGGGGGGGGGGTGGGGGGGGGGGGGGGTGGGGGGGGGGGGGGGTGGGGGGGGGGGGGGGTGGGGGGGGGGGGGGGTGGGGGGGGGGGGGGGTGGGGGGGGGGGGGGGTGGGGGGGGGGGGGGGTGGGGGGGGGGGGGGGTGGGGGGGGGGGGGGGTGGGGGGGGGGGGGGGTGGGGGGGGGGGGGGGTGGGGGGGGGGGGGGGTGGGGGGGGGGGGGGGTGGGGGGGGGGGGGGGTGGGGGGGGGGGGGGGTGGGGGGGGGGGGGGGTGGGGGGGGGGGGGGGTGGGGGGGGGGGGGGGTGGGGGGGGGGGGGGGTGGGGGGGGGGGGGGGTGGGGGGGGGGGGGGGTGGGGGGGGGGGGGGGTGGGGGGGGGGGGGGGTGGGGGGGGGGGGGGGTGGGGGGGGGGGGGGGTGGGGGGGGGGGGGGGTGGGGGGGGGGGGGGGTGGGGGGGGGGGGGGGTGGGGGGGGGGGGGGGTGGGGGGGGGGGGGGGTGGGGGGGGGGGGGGGTGGGGGGGGGGGGGGGTGGGGGGGGGGGGGGGTGGGGGGGGGGGGGGGTGGGGGGGGGGGGGGGTGGGGGGGGGGGGGGGTGGGGGGGGGGGGGGGTGGGGGGGGGGGGGGGTGGGGGGGGGGGGGGGTGGGGGGGGGGGGGGGTGGGGGGGGGGGGGGGTGGGGGGGGGGGGGGGTGGGGGGGGGGGGGGGTGGGGGGGGGGGGGGGTGGGGGGGGGGGGGGGTGGGGGGGGGGGGGGGTGGGGGGGGGGGGGGGTGGGGGGGGGGGGGGGTGGGGGGGGGGGGGGGTGGGGGGGGGGGGGGGTGGGGGGGGGGGGGGGTGGGGGGGGGGGGGGGTGGGGGGGGGGGGGGGTGGGGGGGGGGGGGGGTGGGGGGGGGGGGGGGTGGGGGGGGGGGGGGGTGGGGGGGGGGGGGGGTGGGGGGGGGGGGGGGTGGGGGGGGGGGGGGGTGGGGGGGGGGGGGGGTGGGGGGGGGGGGGGGTGGGGGGGGGGGGGGGTGGGGGGGGGGGGGGGTGGGGGGGGGGGGGGGTGGGGGGGGGGGGGGGTGGGGGGGGGGGGGGGTGGGGGGGGGGGGGGGTGGGGGGGGGGGGGGGTGGGGGGGGGGGGGGGTGGGGGGGGGGGGGGGTGGGGGGGGGGGGGGGTGGGGGGGGGGGGGGGTGGGGGGGGGGGGGGGTGGGGGGGGGGGGGGGTGGGGGGGGGGGGGGGTGGGGGGGGGGGGGGGTGGGGGGGGGGGGGGGTGGGGGGGGGGGGGGGTGGGGGGGGGGGGGGGTGGGGGGGGGGGGGGGTGGGGGGGGGGGGGGGTGGGGGGGGGGGGGGGTGGGGGGGGGGGGGGGTGGGGGGGGGGGGGGGTGGGGGGGGGGGGGGGTGGGGGGGGGGGGGGGTGGGGGGGGGGGGGGGTGGGGGGGGGGGGGGGTGGGGGGGGGGGGGGGTGGGGGGGGGGGGGGGTGGGGGGGGGGGGGGGTGGGGGGGGGGGGGGGTGGGGGGGGGGGGGGGTGGGGGGGGGGGGGGGTGGGGGGGGGGGGGGGTGGGGGGGGGGGGGGGTGGGGGGGGGGGGGGGTGGGGGGGGGGGGGGGTGGGGGGGGGGGGGGGTGGGGGGGGGGGGGGGTGGGGGGGGGGGGGGGTGGGGGGGGGGGGGGGTGGGGGGGGGGGGGGGTGGGGGGGGGGGGGGGTGGGGGGGGGGGGGGGTGGGGGGGGGGGGGGGTGGGGGGGGGGGGGGGTGGGGGGGGGGGGGGGTGGGGGGGGGGGGGGGTGGGGGGGGGGGGGGGTGGGGGGGGGGGGGGGTGGGGGGGGGGGGGGGTGGGGGGGGGGGGGGGTGGGGGGGGGGGGGGGTGGGGGGGGGGGGGGGTGGGGGGGGGGGGGGGTGGGGGGGGGGGGGGGTGGGGGGGGGGGGGGGTGGGGGGGGGGGGGGGTGGGGGGGGGGGGGGGTGGGGGGGGGGGGGGGTGGGGGGGGGGGGGGGTGGGGGGGGGGGGGGGTGGGGGGGGGGGGGGGTGGGGGGGGGGGGGGGTGGGGGGGGGGGGGGGTGGGGGGGGGGGGGGGTGGGGGGGGGGGGGGGTGGGGGGGGGGGGGGGTGGGGGGGGGGGGGGGTGGGGGGGGGGGGGGGTGGGGGGGGGGGGGGGTGGGGGGGGGGGGGGGTGGGGGGGGGGGGGGGTGGGGGGGGGGGGGGGTGGGGGGGGGGGGGGGTGGGGGGGGGGGGGGGTGGGGGGGGGGGGGGGTGGGGGGGGGGGGGGGTGGGGGGGGGGGGGGGTGGGGGGGGGGGGGGGTGGGGGGGGGGGGGGGTGGGGGGGGGGGGGGGTGGGGGGGGGGGGGGGTGGGGGGGGGGGGGGGTGGGGGGGGGGGGGGGTGGGGGGGGGGGGGGGTGGGGGGGGGGGGGGGTGGGGGGGGGGGGGGGTGGGGGGGGGGGGGGGTGGGGGGGGGGGGGGGTGGGGGGGGGGGGGGGTGGGGGGGGGGGGGGGTGGGGGGGGGGGGGGGTGGGGGGGGGGGGGGGTGGGGGGGGGGGGGGGTGGGGGGGGGGGGGGGTGGGGGGGGGGGGGGGTGGGGGGGGGGGGGGGTGGGGGGGGGGGGGGGTGGGGGGGGGGGGGGGTGGGGGGGGGGGGGGGTGGGGGGGGGGGGGGGTGGGGGGGGGGGGGGGTGGGGGGGGGGGGGGGTGGGGGGGGGGGGGGGTGGGGGGGGGGGGGGGTGGGGGGGGGGGGGGGTGGGGGGGGGGGGGGGTGGGGGGGGGGGGGGGTGGGGGGGGGGGGGGGTGGGGGGGGGGGGGGGTGGGGGGGGGGGGGGGTGGGGGGGGGGGGGGGTGGGGGGGGGGGGGGGTGGGGGGGGGGGGGGGTGGGGGGGGGGGGGGGTGGGGGGGGGGGGGGGTGGGGGGGGGGGGGGGTGGGGGGGGGGGGGGGTGGGGGGGGGGGGGGGTGGGGGGGGGGGGGGGTGGGGGGGGGGGGGGGTGGGGGGGGGGGGGGGTGGGGGGGGGGGGGGGTGGGGGGGGGGGGGGGTGGGGGGGGGGGGGGGTGGGGGGGGGGGGGGGTGGGGGGGGGGGGGGGTGGGGGGGGGGGGGGGTGGGGGGGGGGGGGGGTGGGGGGGGGGGGGGGTGGGGGGGGGGGGGGGTGGGGGGGGGGGGGGGTGGGGGGGGGGGGGGGTGGGGGGGGGGGGGGGTGGGGGGGGGGGGGGGTGGGGGGGGGGGGGGGTGGGGGGGGGGGGGGGTGGGGGGGGGGGGGGGTGGGGGGGGGGGGGGGTGGGGGGGGGGGGGGGTGGGGGGGGGGGGGGGTGGGGGGGGGGGGGGGTGGGGGGGGGGGGGGGTGGGGGGGGGGGGGGGTGGGGGGGGGGGGGGGTGGGGGGGGGGGGGGGTGGGGGGGGGGGGGGGTGGGGGGGGGGGGGGGTGGGGGGGGGGGGGGGTGGGGGGGGGGGGGGGTGGGGGGGGGGGGGGGTGGGGGGGGGGGGGGGTGGGGGGGGGGGGGGGTGGGGGGGGGGGGGGGTGGGGGGGGGGGGGGGTGGGGGGGGGGGGGGGTGGGGGGGGGGGGGGGTGGGGGGGGGGGGGGGTGGGGGGGGGGGGGGGTGGGGGGGGGGGGGGGTGGGGGGGGGGGGGGGTGGGGGGGGGGGGGGGTGGGGGGGGGGGGGGGTGGGGGGGGGGGGGGGTGGGGGGGGGGGGGGGTGGGGGGGGGGGGGGGTGGGGGGGGGGGGGGGTGGGGGGGGGGGGGGGTGGGGGGGGGGGGGGGTGGGGGGGGGGGGGGGTGGGGGGGGGGGGGGGTGGGGGGGGGGGGGGGTGGGGGGGGGGGGGGGTGGGGGGGGGGGGGGGTGGGGGGGGGGGGGGGTGGGGGGGGGGGGGGGTGGGGGGGGGGGGGGGTGGGGGGGGGGGGGGGTGGGGGGGGGGGGGGGTGGGGGGGGGGGGGGGTGGGGGGGGGGGGGGGTGGGGGGGGGGGGGGGTGGGGGGGGGGGGGGGTGGGGGGGGGGGGGGGTGGGGGGGGGGGGGGGTGGGGGGGGGGGGGGGTGGGGGGGGGGGGGGGTGGGGGGGGGGGGGGGTGGGGGGGGGGGGGGGTACAGAAGGCAGTGCGGCAGCCTCCCCAAAATCGGGACAATTTGAAGAACCCGCGGGACACGGGACAAATTGTTTAAAGGCGGGACGGTCCCGCCAAAAGCGGGACGTCTGGTCAGCCTACCTTAGGATGCTGTTCCAGCATCATCACCTTTGAGGAAGAGGAGTTTGGATGTATACTCCACCTTTCTCGCCTGTAAGAAGTCTCAAAACGGCTTACAATTGCATTCCCCTCCTTTCCCCACAACAGACACCTTGTGAGGCAGGTGGGGCTGAGAGAGTTCAGAGAGAACTGTGACTGGCCCGAGGTCAGTAGGCTTTGCGTGGAGGAGTGGGGAAACAAATCCGGTTCACCAGATAAGAGTCCATCGCTCACATGGAGGAGTGGGGAATCGAACCCAGTGCTCCAGATTCAAGTCCACCTGCTCTTAACCACTACACCACACTGGCTCAGGAGAAAGGTGAGATGAGATGTTGGAGGAAACACAGGAAAAGAGGGTGTTGAGCTTAGCTTCAGGGGGACCTCCAGTCTGAGGATTTATACCACACCTTTCTCTCTTGTAAGGAGACTCAAGGTGGCTTACAAGCTCCTATCCCTTCCTCTCTCCACAGCAGATACCTTGTGAGGTAGGTAGGGCTGAGAGAGTTCTGAGAGAACTGTGACTGCCCCAAGGTCTCCCAGCAGGAATGTAGGAGTGTGGAAACACATCTGGTTCACCAGATAAACCTCAGCCACTCAGGTGGAGGAGTGGGGAATCAAACCCGGTTCTCCAGGTTAGAATCCACCTGCTCTTAACCACTACACCATGCCGGAAAAGTTGTGCTGGTTTGTTCCTTTAAAACCAGCCTGTAAACAATAAATCTTCTTAGTTGTTTATATATTAATTCAGCCTCAATGATCTCCAAAATTTATTTGTTTGTTTGGTTTATTAGACTTTTATCCCTCCCTTTCCTGTCCAAAGACATGCCCGGGAGGGGCTTAAAAATACAAAAACACTCTACAAAAATATATCTATGTACAG
Organism: Sphaerodactylus townsendi; assembly: GCF_021028975.2. NCBI lineage: Eukaryota > Metazoa > Chordata > Lepidosauria > Squamata > Sphaerodactylidae > Sphaerodactylus > Sphaerodactylus townsendi. Next base: position 107,097,459 of record NC_059432.1, read on the forward strand.
TAAAATCACATCAGTTTAATACCTCCTGTCGCCTAATACTACAGTGTCTCATAAATTAAGGGTTGACTAACCCAGGAGGAGGCAACTAATATAGAACTAACCCCTCCCCAGTAGATTTCCTATAAACTAACTAAAATAATCACGACAGAAATGGGGAAGGGTAAGGGGGCCAGCCATGATGTAAATTTTTGGGGTTTGGGGCTGACTTGTCATCAATATGCTGATGACACTCAGCTCATTCTGTTGATGGAGGGGGGAGCCGTCGTCGCCCCTGCGGCTCTCCAGCATTGTTTGGAGGCAGTTGCTGGTTGGTTGCAACAGAGCAGGTTAAAGCTGAACCCGTCTAAGACGGAGATCCTATGGCTGGGGCGTGAGGGGGGAGGGTTGGGGATTTCCAGCCGCCGGTGTGGGAGGGGGCTACATTGGCACTGGCCTCCTCCGTTCGCAGCCTGGGGGTCCACCTGGATTCGTCTCTTTCAATGGAGACCCAGGTGGCCCATGTAACCCAGGTTGCATTTTTCCACCTTCATCAAGCCCGGTGGTTGGCCCCTTTCTTCTCCCAAGCGGACCTGGCTACTGTGATCCATGCAACGGTCACCTCCAGGCTAGACTATTGCAACTCGCTCTACGCGGGCCTTCCCTTGCGTTTGATTCAGAAATTAAAACTGGTCCAGAATGCGGCAGCTCGTTTGCTCACAGTGGGTGCCACTAGAGACCACATCTTACCTGTGTTGCGCCGCCTGCATTGGTTACCAGTTGAATTCCGAATCATTTTCAAGGTGTTGGTGTTAACCTTTAAGGCCTTGCGCGGCCTGGGACCTCCATACCTGCGGGACCGTCTTGCCCCATATGTCCCGAATCAGTCTCTGCGTTCAGCAGGGGCCAATCTGCTGGTGATCCCTGGCCCTTCAATGATGCGGCTGGCCTTCACCCGGGCCAGAGCCTTTACAGCTCTGGCCCCCACCTGGTGGAATGCTCTTCCTCCAGCTATGCGGGTCCTGCGGGATCTTAATGAGTTCCGCAGGGCCTGCAAGACCGAACTGTTCCACCGGGCCTTTGGGGAGGCCGGCCGCTGATGTCCCCCCCCTTTTATAACATGTGAGGATCCTGCCGTCCCCCCCTCTTTTAGGGGTTTTGTTAGTAGGACGCTATCTGTTGTGCTTAGTATTGATACGCTGCATTTTAATGGGACCTGATTTTAATATATATAGTCATTTTAATTAATTCTGATATTTATTGATTTTAAATTGTGCTCTATCTCTATGCTCTGTTGTTCACCCTCCTGAGCCCTCCGGGGGAGGGCGGTATATAACTGTAATCAATGAAAAAATAAAAATAAAATAAATCATTGCTGTCTCAACCATAGGCTTGACTGAACATCTCCAGCCCTCTCGGCACAAGTCACCGAAAAGTTTGCAAAGCAGTTGCAGAATGTTTTTGATTCCCCATTTGTCCGCACTTATCCCTTTGAAATGCTTTCTGCCACCATGTTGTGATTCTTCCAGGGATTTAAAAAGAAACTCACGGATTCAACGCTTCAGTGCTTTATCCTGCGACTCTCTGTACATCAGCGGTTCTCAACCTGTGGGTCGCGACCCCTTTGGGGGTCGAACGACCCTTTCACAGGGGTCGCCGAAGACCATCGGAAAACACATATTTCTGATGGTCTTAGGAACCGAGACACAAATAATGTTAAGGTTGGGGGTCACCACAACATGAGGAACTATATTAAAGAGTCGCAACATTTTGAAGGTTGAGAACCACTGCTGTACATCATGTCTTTGATGTTTTGTAGGTTTATCCCACCCACCCCCCAATTAAAAAAACCTCAGAACTGATGAAATGAACAGGTGAGACGGAACAGAGCAAGCTCAGAAAAGGGCACCAAAGAGAAAGTCCAGGGACTGCAGAGGGGCATGGAAAACACTTTGAAGAGATATGCAGAGAAAGTCAAAATGCTTTGAAGACGTTTTGTCGAAAGAATAGCTAGAAAAGAGGATGCATTTAAAACGTTTTGAGTCTGGAAAGACGTCTGAGGGGGGAATATGATTGAAGTCTATAAAATTATGCATGGGGTAGAAAATGTTGACAGGGATAAATTTTTCTCTCTTTCTCACAATCCTAGAACCAGGGGGCATTCATTGAAAATGCTGGGGGGAAGAATTAGGACTAATAAAAGGAAACACTTCTTCACGCAACACGTGATTGGTGTTTGGAATATGCTGCCACAGGAGGTGGTGATGGCCACTAACCTGGATAGCTTTAAAGGGGGCTTGGATAGATTTATGGAGGAGAAGTCGATCTATGGCTACCAATCTTGATCCTCTTTGATCTGAGATTGCAAATGCCTTAGCAGTCCAGGTGCTCAGGAGCAAAAGCCGCAGAAGGCCATTGCTCTCACATCCTGCATGTGAGCTCCCAAAGGCACCTGGTGGGCCACTGCGAGTAGCAGAGAGCTGGACTAGATGGACTCTGGTCTGATCCAGCTGGCTTGTTCTTATGTTCTTATGGTCTTATAACGCCTCAGAGGAAACGTTCAATTTCCTGCCTCAAAACGTTTTAAAGTGTCCGTGCGGAAAGGCCCTCCATCTCAAAAGCCCTGCAGAGCTGAGCTAAATCCCACAGGGCTTAGGCCTCAGCTGATCTCCTTGTGCACCCCAAAACTTACCTCACAACAGTGGACTCAAAGCTTATACACTGAGGGGAAACCGAGGGGAAACTGTTTAGTTCAAAGCGAACCTGGATCTGAACTATCTGCGGCGAGTATCATCTCAGTGAGAAAAAAATGTTGTCGATTTTAATTAGCAGAGTGGAACAAAAGAGACAGACTCACAGCTGCTGTTTATATAAATGAATTTACTAACTATTTAGGAAAGCGTGACGTGGAGGGAAAATAACAACACCTCTCTAATCTAGCCCTATACTTAGTTACATGTTTCTGCCTTGTGGTCTCACATGGCGGCTACCCTCGTGTGCTCGAATAAAGGAAACAGACTTTACTTTATAACCTTTGCCTATCTGACCAGGGTCTAACTGACTGAGCAATAGCTAATCAATAGATTGGCCATAAAACCGTGACTTCAGTGACTAGTTTACGTACACACAGTTAATTCACAGTGTGGTGTAGTGGCTAAGAGCAGGTGCACTCTAATCTGGAGAACCGGGTTTGATTCCTCACTGCAAAACTTGAGCTGTGGAGGGTTATCTGGGGAACTAGAGTAGCTTGTGCACTCCATCACATGCCAGCTGGGTGACCTTGGGCTATTAGTCACAGTTCTTCGGAGCTCTCTCAACCCCACCTACCTCACAGGGTGTTTGTTGTGAGGGGGGAAGGGAAAGGTGTTTGTAAGCCCCTTTGAGTCTCCATACTGGACAGAAAGGGGGGATATAAATCCAAGTCTTCTTCTTCTTTTATGGCCGAGTTGTGACAGACACTTGCAAAAGTCCCAACCAAAAAAGGCCTTGAGTCTCCACGAAGGCCTAAAGTTGGCAGTGCTTCCACACAAATCCTACGTAAGCCCCCTCAGTCTTTTCAAAGCAGAGCACAACAAGGGTCCTTCGTGATTCCTTGGGATCCAATTGGGTGGTCCCTGATGTTAGCAGGAGGTGGCAGAAAAGGAGGGGAAATCTGTGAAAGTCTGAAAACAAAACAGGAAGTCCAAGCAGCTGTGTGCATCCCGAAGGGAGGACAAGATCAAGGTCCTTGTTATTATTGGCATTCATAAATTATATTAAAGAGTCATATTTAGATGGAGGTGGGGGTGGAACCTGTTGGATCATCTCCTCGCAGAGATTACACCTTTGCATAATAAGCAGAGTGCACTGGAGGCGGCAGCGCAGCAAAAGCATCTCCCAAACATGCATCTGAGCTTTGGCACAAAGAAAAAGTCGGAGTCGTTTGTAGTTTCTAATCTGATAAAAAAAAGTATTTACTAGTGAATTCCATTCTGGATAGAAAGGTAGATAGATAGGTTCACCAATCTAATCTGATCTAGCTGGATGGGGATGGATGCACCCCTCTCCACGCACATGGTGCTGTAGAAGGTTTGAGAGCAAGAAGAAGAGAGTGAGCCGGAAGGAAGCAAGGAAGCAAGGAAGGAAGAAGTCCCTGAGAGTATCAATCTAACATCAAAGGGATAGTACCAGCATGATAGAGTAAAGGTGTCAATCCCTAGTTCCCTGTCTAGCATCTGGGTTACTACTACGTCGATGTTGTCGTTGTCGTCGTCGTCATCTTCTTCTTCTAGAATACTGTGCAGCAGTGGCGTAGGAGGTTAAGAGCTCGTGTATCTAATCTGGAGGAACCAGGTTAGATTCCCAGCTCTGCCACGTGAGCTGTGGAGGCTTATCTGGGGAATTCAGATTAGCCTGTGCACTCCCACACATGCCAGCTGGGTGACCTTGGGCTAGTCACAACTTCTCGGAGCTCTCTCAGCCCCGCCTACCTCACAGGGTGTTTGTTGTGAGGGGGGAAGGACAAGGAGATTGTAAGCCCCTTTGAGTCTCCTGCAAGAGAGAAAGGGGGGATATACATCCAAACCCTCCTCCTCCTCCTCCTCCTCCTCCTCCTCCTCCTCCTCCTCCTCCTCCTTCTTCTTCTTCTTCTTCTTCTTCTTCTTCTTCTTGAATACTGTGGGGGGAAACCCCAAGGCGAACCAAACAGCCACAACGAAAGCAGTAACTGCCCGACAGCTCACAAAATGAGCATCATCAGCTATCTAGCAACACAACTACCTCGAGAGAAGATGCTTCCTTCACTTTGTATGTTCCATGATGGACCAAAAGTCAGGTGAACGATGGACCATAGTGCGGCTCAACATCATTGGGGACCCTGTCACCTGCCCTTTATCACCCTGGCTCTTTGCTGTCATTGCTGGCTCTGACAGATGCCAAGAGAGTATCTTCCAGAGGTTGATTTGCCGGCTGGGAAGTGAGAGAGAAGGGAAAAGACCCTTCCCGGGGCCTCTGCCCAGATGTTGTCAGTTAGCTGCGATAAGATCTCAGCATATTAATGCAAAGAGCAGGGGGCGTCGCGGGGCTCGGGATGTGATGCTATCGCTCTGCAGGAATGTGGGGCAGCCCCAAGAGACAACGCAGGCTCTCTAGGAACACAGCCAGGTTGGCCAGCAGGCCCAGAAGCCAAGACAAATGTAGGCTTTGGATATAGATCATGTATTCCCTAATAGATTATCTTGATTGGTCACTAAAGGACACATGGGTCACTCTGGGCATACTGAACAGGGATGACTGAAGAAGAATCCTGCAGAATAGCTTTTATGGAAGAAGAAGAAGAAGAAGAAGAAGAAGAAGAAGAAGAAGAAGAAGAAGAAGAAGAAGAAGAAGAAGAAGAAGAAGAAGAAGAAGAAGAAGAAGAAGAAGAAGAAGGAAAAGAAGAAGGAAAAGAAGAAGGAAAAGAAGGAAAAGGAAAAGGAAAAAAGGAAAAGGAAAAGGAAAAGGAAAAGGAAGAAGGAGGAGGAGTTTGGATTTATATCCCCCCTTTCTTTCCTGTAGGAGACTCAAAGGGGCTTACAATCACCTTTCCCTCCCCACCCCCACAACAAACACCCTGTGAGGTAGGTGTGGCTGAGAGAGCTCCAGTGACTAGCCCAAGGTCACCCAGCCAGCATCTGTTGGTTCACCAGATAAGCCTCCACAGCTCAAGTGGCAGAGTGGGGAATCAAACCCAGTTCTCCAGATTAGAGTGCACCTGCTCTTAACCACTACACCACACTGGCTCCCCCCCCCCCCCAACCAGTTAGACTGGAGATGGAAGTAGCATTGCTAATTCTGAGTTGGGTAGTGGAGTTTGTAGTGGAGTTTGGGGAAGGTGGGGTTTGGGAAGGGGAGGGTCTCTTTGGCATATAATGCTATGGAATCCACCCTCCAAATCAGCCATTTTCTCCAGGGGAACTGATCGTGGTCATCTAAGTATCAATGGTAATTGCAGAAGATCTCCAGGCAGAACCTGGAATCTGGCAACTCTGCTTTGGAGGGAAACCACCTGCCTCTGGCTGGCTCTTGTCACCACCAATCAATTGGGTAGTAGTGGGGTATTCTTGGGTCTACCATCCAAGTACTAACCAGGAATGACTCTGCTTGGCTTCCTAGACTTGAAGCCAAGAGGTGAGCAGAGGTTGTTTGCCATTGCCTGCCTTTAAGAACGTAAGAACATAAGAACTAGCCTGCTGGATCAGACCAGAGTCCATCTAGTCCAGCACTCTGCTACTCGCAGTGGCCCACCAGGTGCCTTGGGGAGCTCACATGCAGGATGTGAAAGCAATGGCCTTCTACTGCTGCTGCTCCTGAGCACCTGGTCTGCTAAGGCATTTGCAATCTGAGATCAAGGAGGATCAAGATTGGTAGCCATAGATCGACTTCTCCTCCATAAATCTGTCCAAGTCCTTTTTAAAGCTATCCAGGTGAGTGGCCATCACCACCTCCTGTGGCAGCAGATTCCAAACACCAATCACACGTTGCGTGAAGAAGTGTTTCCTTTTATTAGTCCTAATTCTTCCCCCCAGCATTTTCAATGAGTGCCCCCTGGTTCTAGTATTGTGAGAAAGAGAGAGAAATTTCTCTCTGTCAACATTTTCTACCCCATGCATAATGTTATAGACTTCAATCATATCCCCCCTCAGACGTCTCCTCTCCAAACTAAAGAGTCCCAAACGCTGCAGCCTCTCTTCATAAGGAAGGTGCTCCAATCCTTCAATCATCCTCGTTGCCCTTCTCTGCACTTTTTCTATCTCTTCGATATCCTTTTTGAGATGTGGGGACCAGAACTGAACACAGTACTTCGAGTAGGAGCCGTGGACTTCCTTGGTGGTCTCCCATCCAACTACTAACCAATCCTACTTAGCTTTCCAGATTTCAAGGCAAGAGGTCAGCCGAGGTGGCTTGCCATTGCTTACCTCTGAGTAGGAGCCCTGAACTTCTTTGGCGGTTTCCCTCTATCTCAGTTCTAATCCAGATAGTTGAGCCATCCCTAATAATCACAGTGTCTATCACACCCATCTTAATTATCTAAGAACATAAACCTCTTTCTGCCTTCGATCAATACGTACCACACATCTGAAGCCACTCCAATCCCACAAACGTTGGCTGATGTCAACGTCTCTGCAGGGACTTGACGGAGGGGATGCCATTCTGGTCCCTAAATTAACGAGAATAGCTCAGTGTGATGCCAGCAACTGTGTGCTTGTGCCCCCTGGTACCCCCTAATACTTCACAGATGGAACCGGTGACACGCTTGGTGCGCCTCTTCTACGCCTCCACGAGTAATGATTTCTTGAGCCTCCCTCCATTACCGCACAGAGTCGAAGGTCCGTCATGGCCCCCTGCGTGCAACATCGTCCTCCATTGATTTTAAAGCCAAGAGAATGATGGTTCTTTTGATTAAAGATAGATCAGACATACATCACTGCCTATGTCTGCAAAAAATATCTGAGCACTGCACGTTGCTTTCGTGAGCATGGGCACGGATTTCGCTCCTTGTTCGCAGAGACAACCTGCCTCCACCTATTGAGGAGGAGGAGGAGGAGGAGGAGGAGGAGGAGGAGGAGGAGGAGGAGGAGGAGGAGGAGGAGGAGGAAGAAGAAGAAGAAGAAGAAGAAGAAGAAGAAGAAGAAGAAGAAGAAGAAGAAGAAGAAGAAGAAGAAGAAGAAGAAGAAGAAGAAGAAGAGGAGGAGGAGGAGGAGGAGGAGGAGGAGGAGGAGGAGGAAGAGGAAGAGGAGGAGGAGGAGGAGTTTGGATTTATATCCCACCTCTCTCTCCTGTAAGGAGACTCTAGGTGGCTTACAAACTCCTTTCCCTTCCTTTCCCCACAACAGACACCTGGTGAGACTGGTGGGGCTGAGAGAGTTCCGAGAGAACTGTGATCAGCCCAAGGTCATCCAGCAGGAATGTAGGAGTGCAGAAACACATCTGGTTCACCAGATAAGCCTCTGCCACTCAGGTGGAGGAGTAGGGAATCAAACCCGGTTCTCCAGATTGGAATGCACCTGCTCTTAACCACGACAGCACGCCAGCTGGCTCCAGTCAGTTTGTTTCAAAAAAGAAGCCTCTTGAACTGGAGATGCTGGATTCTTAGGCCATCTGGTCTTTTTCCTAAGGACATGACCAAAAATGGACAGCACTCTGGTAAAGAAGGCATTTAGTGGGAACACCCCGTGGTGGGGCTGTCTTCAACGAAGGCAAGGTGGAAGGTCTGCTTCAGGAGACTCACAAAGAGCACTTTTCCCACAAAGAACACACCGTCGCGCTGGGGATGCTGCTAGGTGAAGGCCCCATTCGTCATCATCGTCTGGCTCAGGCTCACGTCAATGAAAGCACCAGGGTGTAAAACGCAAGCTCTGAGACGGCCGGATCCCTAATCTAGCTCATAAATACGACCGAGAGCGTCGAATTGATTGTTCAAGCCGGCTAGAGTTGTATCGGCCGAAAATACCCGGGCAGCAAAGCAAGAAAACGGGAGGCAATTTGACTGTAATCTGCAATCTGTCAATTTAGCAGCGTGACGAAAGCCCCCGTGAGCGGGAGACGGCGGGCCGCACGTCTATAATATCGACGCGCGAGAGTCCGACGGGCAGAACTAACCGAGTCTGCGGCTGGGAGAAGAGCAGGGGTGGCACCAAGAGGGGAGAATGGGAGGCAGCCTGGTTTCAACTCCCCACAACTTGAAGAGGGTCTCTCCACAGGAGTCTCTCTCTTCGGAGCAGCAGTGGCGTAGGAGGTTAAGAGCTCGTGTATCTAATCTGGAGGAACCGGGTTTGATTCCCAGCTCTGCCACCTGAGCTGTGGAGGCTTAGCTGGGGAATTCAGATTAGCCTGTGCACTCCCACACACGCCAGCTGGGTGACCTTGGGCTAGTCACAGCTTTTCGGAGCTCTCTCAGCCACCAACCTCACAGGGTGTTTGTTGTGAGGGGGGAAGGGCAAGGAGATTGTAAGCCCCTTTGAGCCTCCTGCAGGAGAGAAAGGGGGGATATAAATCCAAACTCTTCTTCTTCTTACCTGCTCTGATAACCAATATAAGACCAATGTCCGTGAGGAGAAAAGGCTGCTTCAGGGGACTGTGTGGCATTATTTCCCCCTCTGGTCTCCCTTCTCCCCAAACCCACCCTCCTCATGCTCCACTCCAGTGGCGTAACGCCAAGGGGGTAGGGGGGCATGCGATGCACCAGGCGCGGACCGGTGTGGGGACGTTCCGGGGTGTTCTGGGGCACGGCAGGGTGGGGGCATGGCAGGGCGCAGGGTGCACACGCGCCCCGGACGCAGTTCCCCCTAGCTCCGGCCCTGGTCCACTCCCAAATCATCCCAAACTATCCAATTCAGACTTGGCAATCTTAGATGTCCTCCCCTCTGCAAATTCTTCCCTCCTAGTTGCCATCTCCACGTCAGGAGATTACTGGAGTTTGGGGAGGACAAAGTTTCAGAAAGAGCAGAACCTCCGGGGGCTATGCTGCCACACAGTCCACCTACATAAGAACATAAGAACAAGCCAGCTGGATCAGACCAGAGTTTCAGCCTTGGCCATGCTGACAGAGGCTGATGGGAATTAGAACATTTGGAGACGCGAGAGGTTACCCCGACTAGCAGCTAGAACTCCAGCTTTCTCCAGGATAGCTCAGGAATACACCCTCCTATCAGTTTCTACCAGCATGGCCAGTTGGCCATGCTGACAGAGGCTGATGGGAATTGTAGTTCCTGAACATCTGGAGAGCCGCAGGTTCCCACCCCGATCTGGGGAATTCTACTCGCAGTGGTCTGGGCTACCAGGTGCCTCCTTGGGAGCCTCACCTGCAGGATGGTAGGAAAGCAATGGCCTTCTGCTGCTGTTGCTGCTCCCTCGAGCCCCCTGGTCTGCTAAGGCATTTCTGCAATCTCAGTGATCAAGTGGAGGATCAAGATGGGTAGCCATAAAACCACTTCTCCTCCATAACCCTGTCCAAGCCCTTTAACCAGGTTAGGCCATAAGCAATCTCATGCAGAGCAGGTTCCAGTGGCCAAACACCATCGCTATGCGGAAGTGCTTCCTTTTATTAGTCCCAATTCTGTCCCCAAGAGCTTTTCAATGGATGGGCTCCGGCATGGATTTAGTATGAAAATTTTCTGTCAACATTTTAAAACACGCAAGTGAAGCAGTGTTTCCTTTATTAGTCCCACCCTGTCCCCCACCCAGCATTTTCAATGGATGGCCCTGGTTCTAGTATGGAAAAATCTCTCTGTCAACATTTTCTACCCCATGCATATAATTTTATAGACTTGTAACCCTCCCCTCAGACGCCTTCCTAAATCTAAACCAAGAGAGTCCCAACATAGGGACACCAGCATGCAGGTGGGACCCGCCTCTTTGCCAATTATAGCTTGCCTCCACACTACAGAGGTCAGTTTTCTTGGAGAAAATGGATGCTTTGGAGGTGACCTTTATGGCACTGTGTCTCATGGAGGTCTCTGACCTCCCCCGGCTCTACCCCAAAATCTCCAGAAGTTTCCCAACCTGATAACCCTGGTAACCAGATCCAACCTTCTGGGGCAACGGAAAAACAACCTTGTACCATCCTGTATATGTCAGCCCTTTGAATACTTGAAGATGGTGATCTATCACCTCTCAGTCATCTCTTCTCCATGCTAAACATGCCCACCTCCTTCAACCGTCCCTCACAGGCCTTGGTCTCCAGACCCCTCAACATGCCCTCCTTTGTGTTGGAAGTGAAGGACTTTACGCTGTTTCCTGCCTCAACCTACAGAGGGGGTTTTTTTACTAGAGAGCTAGTGGCTAGATAGGGACCTAGGGATTTGACACCTTTACTCTATCATGCTGGTTCTATCCCTTTGATGTTAGACTGATACTCTCAGGGACTTCCTTCCTTCCGGCTTCTTCCTTGACCCCTTCTTTTTTCTGTTCCTACCATGCCTAGAGAGAGGATGGATGTGTAACCTCAGCTTGTGGGTTCTGTGGGGCAGTACTTGGAAGGAGTTGCAAAGAACCAAATTTAAACAAAACAGTTTACTTTACTTAACAAATAACACTTTTAAAACATTTAACATTTACACTTTGCAGTCCTGTTAAGTTTGCATTTTCAAGTCCTTATTTACAGTCTACTGATATTGCCAAGTCCAATTCTTCTTTGCTGGTGGTTGGTTTTGAAGACTTCTGAGGCTTGGTGAACGGGATTCAAGATGATGAAGGTTCCCAGAAAACTCTCACCATTCACATACACAAAAACCCTGAAACAATAAATTCTAACATTTACAATACAGCAAAAAAATAAACTCCCTTCCCACTAGTTCCCCACAACATTGCAGTTACCTTAAACAAGGTGTTAAGGGCTTAATAAAATCAATCAAGGTCCCAGCCTGGTAGTCTCGCTTCCTCCAACCTCATGAGTTCTGCAGCATTCTACTTCATTTCAGACTCCACCCCTTTCTGGGTCATCCCATTCTGACACAGGGGTTACAGATGCTCCTCACATCCATCTCCATCCAGCTAGATTAGGATAGCATAGTGACTCTACCTACCTACCTTTCTATCCAGAATGGAGTTCACTAATAAATACTGTTTTTATTAGACTAGAAACTACAACTGACTCCGACTTTCTTTTGTGTAAGCTTGCCGCACATTGGGATCCATCACGCACACGCACGCACACGCACACGAGGTAAGGGCTTCTGCTGTGTTCTAGCCACCCGTGCCGCTCTGCTAACTACGATAAGGGGTAATCTCCAACTACCAGGAGCACTTATCCCAACACTTTGGACATGTTCCACCTTCCCAACTTTTGTGTTCGTGTGGTATAGACCCAACTGGAGCCACTGCATATCCAGGAGGTAGCCTGGCTTCGGGTGACAAACCACCTTTAACCTATGGCTCACCTTCAAAAAGCCCCACAGTCTCTTCTGGTAACCCTACCCTCATTCTCCGTCAGTGGCTCGGGAGACATGGCAACCCTATTAAGTGCTCTAATTGTGTGTTCCTGCATTGCAGGGGGGTGGACTTGATGGCCCTTGGGGTCTCTTCCAACTCTACGATTCTATGATTCTATTCCAAATGCACCCATTTTCTCCAGGAGAACTGAACTCTGCCAACTGGAGAGCAATTGTAATTTCAGTTTCATGGGACCTACCTGGAGACCGGGAACCCGCTTGTTAGAGTAGCAGGAGTGCCATGGACTACACTTCCCAGATGTTCATGGACTGCACTTCCCATCAACCCCAGCCCAATTGGCCATGCTGGCAGGGGCTGATGGGAATTGTAGTCCATGACCATCTGGAGTGCCATAGGTTGGCCATCCCTGGAGTAGAGTAGCCATTTCTACCTACTCATTTTTATAGACCATTGATATTTTGGGAAGTTCCAAGTCCTAAGCAACAGAGGGACACTCGCGGACAGACAGAGCCGGCTCATATTTCCAGGGAAAGGGAATTGCGTCTTTGAACACATTTCCATCACAGATGCTTCCCTGTTTAAAATCTGTGCTGGCAGACGGGGAGGATCTGGGGAAGGCCTTGCCAGGCTACAACAGCAAAAAGCGTCTGCAATTTTAGAAAAAAATAATGAACTTACTATAGAGAGACTCTTATAATTGCTGTATTACTTTCCAGTCTGAAAATTGAAATTGCAACGCATTGGCTATTAAGGGGTTTTCCAACCCTGCCTTTAATAATTCAAAATAAAACAATGTTACTAGAGAGACGCATGATGATAATTGGTCAGAATGAGATCTTCCATGTCACGCTTGTTTTGAACCACAAATGCTGTGGATGGCCAGAGTCTAAATGATTTATAACCTGCCAAGGAAAGTTGTCAACCTCCAGGGGAATCCTGGAGAGTTCCTGGAATTTTGACTGATCTCCAGAAAATGGAGATAACCTCCTATGGAGGAAATGGCTGCTTTGGAGATTGAACTCTATGACATTATGTCTCAAAGAAGAAGAAGAAGAAGAAGAAGAAGAAGAAGAAGAAGAAGAAGAAGAAGAAGAAAAGAAGAAAAGAAGAAAAGAAGAAAAAGAAAAAGAAAAAGAAAAGAACAAGAAGAAGAAGAAGAAAAAGAAAAAGAAGAAAAGAAGAAGAAAAGGAGGAGGAGGAGGAGGAGGAGTTCACAATCTCCTTTCCCTTCCCCCCTCACGACAAACACCCTGCGAGGTGAGTGGGGCTGAGAGAGCTCCGAAGAACTGTGACTAGCCCAAGGTCACCCAGCTGGGGTGTGTGGGAATGCAAAAGTTAATCTAGTTCACCAGATAAGCCTCCACAGCTCAAGTGGCAGAGCGGGGAATCAAACCCAGTTCTCCAGATTAGAGTGCACCTGCTCTTAACCACTACACCTTGCTGAGGTGACTCCCCTCACCCAGTCCTGCTTTCCCTAGATTCCACCCCTCCCTGATGGCACCATACTCATCAGGTTGGATCCGACCAACAGTATATCAACTGAATTTGAATGCCAGTATTTCTCCGAGGAGCTTTGTGGCATTTGTGGAGCTGTCTCCTCCCATCTTGCCTTCACAACGACCCTGTGAAGTGGGTTATGTGGCAACTGGCCCAAGGTCACCCAACAAGCAGGAATTAGAACTCAGGTCTGGCTCATCTGCAAGGAATCATCACCGTGGCTGGACCCGAATAAGGAATCATATCCTGACAGATCTTTTATCTTTGTGGACTTGATTGACTAGACAGGGGAATAATGCCCATCATCTAATCCAGTCACTGTCAAATTACTATGCCCCATTTAACTATTAGTGGTCTGCTCCACAGTAAGCGTGCATTCCTTTGGAGACATATTCCCAGTTGTGAACACATTTTCCCCACCCCTAAACTCACCGTGCCACAGATCCAAGAATCCCTACAGGTTCCAAAAGCAAGAAAAGGGCAACTTTCCCCCTACGTTCACAGGAAAAGTGAAACAGATGGCCACGCATTACTTTCTCTTTGGGTTTTCTCGTTCCTCTCCATCTTCCCCTGCCCACTTAACAGCTTTCACAGCCACGCTGCTCTTTTCATTTTCACGCTGCTGTCGACCGATAATTTGATAGACCAGTGAAACTGACATGGTCTACTGAATCATCGATAGACGAAAGACGACGCCCCCCACCCAAAAGGCAGCAGACGACCTCCCCGAGAGAGATGTCGCCCAGAAAGGAAGTGATCGGCAGGCAGGATGGAGGATTGGATCAGCGCAGCTGGGGATATTTCACAGCAGGGGATTTCCCTCTTGAATGGAAAACCGTGGGAAAACCCCAGTACAAAGCACATGGCCGCTCCGCAAAAGCCCGTGACAGAATGACCGACGTGCTATGAAAAACAGCGATACACTCCCACGAGCTAAAACACTCATCGGGGTAGGAGGCTGCCTACTGCACCTCTGCATGAATCACGGCTTTGGCTTTTACCCCATCTAGTTAAGCCGGGGTGGGGGGAGAAAACGGAGGGTTGACGCGCTAGCCCCCGCATGCCACTGGCTCTCCCCACCCACGGAATGATTCCCTCCCGTCGATCTGCAAGTTCTCTCTCCGGCCTATTGCCCATCATTACCATCTACTGAAATGGACATGAAGTGGCCACATGCCAGGATAGACGGCCCGGCTAGATTCTGAGCAGCAGGGTCTCAGACAGTGTCGGGGGATTTCTCTGTACTGCTTCTCTTTAAAAGCGACCTTTCGTATGCAGGGCATCAGTTCTCCCTCTGCGTCACGGCTCAGATCTCGTAAGGCTCCACGGCGAAGTCTCGGGAAGGTGATTATTCGGCCTCCAAAGAACATCTTTACTTCATTCTCATGTTTAGGGTTGCCGATTCTGGGTTGGAAAATTCCTGGAGGGTGGAACACAGACTCTTCAGGTTAGAGTCAACTGCTCAGGTGAAGGACTGGGGAACCAATCCTGGTTCTCCAGATTAAAGTCCACTGCTCTTAACCACTACCCCACGCTGGGTATCCCTAGGGGGGTGGGGGAAGGACTTTAGTAGGGTATAATGCCATATAGTTCACCTTCCAAAGGAGCCTTTTTCTCCAGGGGAAGTCGAATAATTAGATAGATAGATAGATAGATAGATAGATAGATAGATAGATAGATAGATAGATAGATAGATAGATAGATAGATAGATAGATAGATAGATAGATAGATAGATAGATAGATAGATAGATAGATAGATGATAGAGAGAGAGAGAGAGAGAGAGAGAGAGAGAGAGAGAGAGAGAGAGAGAGAGAGAGAGAGAGAGAGAGATCGGACAGACATGGTCCAGACGAACAGACAGACAGGCCGGTCGGTCGGGTCGGTCGGTCGGCTCTGGGTCCGCTCGCGTCGCTCGCTCGCTCACTGCTCGCCTCTGCTCAAGGCTCGCCTGGAGGATCCAATTGTAATGGCAGATAAGATCCACAACTCTAAGGAAGAAGAAGTTTGGATTTATATCCCCCTCCTTTCTCTCCTGTAAGGAGACTCAAAGTGGCTTACAAACTCCTTTCCCTTCCTCTTCCCACAACAGACCCCTTGTGAGGTAGGTAGGTCTGAGAGAGTTCTGAGCGAACTGTGACTAGCCCAAGGTCACCCAGCAGGCTTCATGTGTAGGAGCAGGGAATCAAACCTAGTTTCTCCAGGTGCTCCTCTAAGTGTGGGTGGGAAATAACTCTGCCCTCTGCTGGAACTCTAGCTATAGGTCAGAGGTGGAGCATCTGTTTGGCATCTCCAGGTGTCCTGATACACCTCCACCTGCACAGCTGCTGCCAATCTGAGTAGAGCAATACTTGAGGGACCGATAGTTCGATACAGTGTAAGACCAGCTTCACGTGGGTTTGTTTGCACTGGGGACAGTCTGGAAAAGGAACTGGGACTTTGTCCTAAGACATGACACGAGTTGACAGCGTAGGCGCAACTGAGCATACACAGAGTGCGGCAATAACCACTGGAGCCAGGGAGTTCATGCAAAGAAAGGATGTATTGGCATTGATACAATATATACAGTTTAAACGGACAGAGCCTTCGGCTTAGGTCCTGTCCCCAGCAAAGAACATGCTTAACTGAGTTAGCTTACTTATATACACTATAATACATTAATTAGCCTATGGCTAGTACAGTCAAAGGTCACATGACTCTTATATATAGCTGATGCAATCATGCTTAGTCATTCCCTTTGGCTGACTGCCAACAGGTGAATGCTGTTAGTCCTTCAGCAGTCCATTAAGGCAATCAAGGGTTTTGCCATGCAGCTGTTATACCTTCAGCTCCTGACAAGACAAAACCACTGATGTTCCTAAATGACTGTGGATGTTGGCTTAGTGGTGGCCGGGAAAATGGCACCCCCATCTTATGGGGGAGGCATGAACCCCTCTTCCCCTCCGGTAGATTCTCAAACCAAATCAGTCCCCCGAGGTTCTTTTAAACTGAATTCTCACAGGGAACTTAAAGCTGACATATGATCGATCACGTAGCAGAGAGAAGCAGCAAGAGGGACCAACTGAAAAGTACACGGTATTTCTCTGTTGTGGGATAGCAGATCATCTGTCCTGTGAAAAGTGCCCTTCGCCTCTATTGGTGCTCGACTCATCTATCGGCAATTAAAGCAAATATTATTTTTACAAGCCTCGTATGCCTTTGCTTCCCTCTCCTCCCACGGGAGTCAATCGAGCCCTCTGGATCTTCTCATCCCGCAGAGACGTGGGGAGTGCTCAGCAGCCTGCGCTCCAAACCATAAATGGCTGGGGTGGGAAGGAAAGAAAGGACGGCTTTGTCAACCAAGTAAGGGCAGGAGTTCAGACGCCCAGAATCTGCCAAGCCTGACCCGGCTGCAGGCTTTCGGCCCTAATTCTGCCTCCTAATATTCTGTACCAGGGAAGCTAAAAGAAATTCTTGGAGGCAGATATGGTTGTCAACCCCCAGGTGAGAGCTGGAGATCTCCCAGAAGTCCAGCTGCTCACGAGACTACAGAAATCATTTCCCTCTGGAGAAAATGGCTGCTTGCGAGGGAGGGAGGGAGGGAGGGTCGACTCCATGGTATCATACCTGGTCAAAGTATATTCGACTGAGGCAACCCTACTCAAGTCACTGAACCCAATAAGTGTTCCGCACATGCAGAATAATGCACTTTCAATCCAGTTTCAATGCACTTTCCAGTTGTATTTTACTGTGCAGAATAGCAAAATCCACTTGCAAACTAGTGGATTGAAAGTGCATTATTATTATTATTATTATTATTATTATTATTATTATTATTATTATTATTATTATTATTATTATTATTATTATTATTATTATACACATAACAGCACAGCACAAGTGTCTAGAATTCATCTCTGAATATCGAGTCCTTCCCAAGGACCTAGGATATTAGAGGTATTTGCGTAGAATATGTGCAGTTCCTAGAAGTGCTGCTTTCTGCAGCATGTGGACTGATGTTCTGTCCAAGTTTAGGCTTTCCAGATGTTTTTCAAGATTTCTTGGGATTCCTCCTAGAGCACCGACTACTAGTGAGATTACTGTTGTTCTTTTTGCCACAATCGTTCAACTTCAATTTGTAGGTCCTTGTATTTTGTGATCTGTTCCGGCTCTTTGTCCTCTACCCTGCTTCTTCTTCTTCTTCTTCTTCTTCTTCTTCTTCTTCTGCTTCTGCTTCTTCTTCTTTATTATTATTATTATTATTATTATTATTATTATTATTATTATTATTATTATTATTATTATTATTATTATTATTATTATTATTATTATTATTATTATTAATTTGATTTGATTTGATTTGATTTCATTAGATAAACCGCCCTACCCCCAGAGGGCTCAGGGCGGTGTACAACAACAAACAACAACACAATAAAACAAATCGAATAGATTAGTTACAAATATACAAAACCTTAAAACTATAGCAGCAGTAGCCTACAATAAATAATTAATAATAGGAGACGTCTGGCATCCGACCCCAATGATCAGACCCTCGGAGGGAGGGAGTTGGCAGATGGTCAAATATATAGCCAGTGTGCAGGGCAGCACGAGGGGCAGGCTCAGAGGCTGCCCCCCCCCCCCCAAAGCATTATTCTGCATGTGCGGAAGAGGCCTTAGAGATGGCAGTGAGAAGTCCTAAAAGAGGGGGAGAATTGGGGTTGCCGCTCAGCCTGCAGGCTTCAGAGACCAGAAAATGGGGGTTGGAGGACAGGCTCTATGGCAGTGATGGCAAACCCACCACACCTGTGTCAAAGGTGTGTGACGTTTTGGATGATGTGCCAGCGTTCACCACCCCGACAACAACTATTCTCCCTTTTTGAGTTTGAGTTATTTTTGTGATTGTCGTTTTTATGTAATATCTAGCAGCATGTGATTGGAATGTTTTCTTTTTTAAAAAATATGTAAAGAATTGGGGGGGGTTGTTCGGGGTGGGGGGATGTGCCAGTGTAACCTCAGCTTGTGGGTTCTGTGGGGCAGAACTTGGAATAAGTTTGCAACAACAAATTTTAAGAACAAAATGGTTTACTTTCTTAACATATAACATCAACATTTAACATCGCACTTCAAGGTCCTGTTCAGGTTACATTTTCAAGTCCTTATATTTACAGTCTACTGATACTGCCAAGTCCAATTCTTCTTTGCAAGTGGGTTGGCTCCTGAAGACTCCAAGGGCTTGGTGAACAGGATTCGACATGATGAAGGTTTCCAGGAGAACTCTCACCCATTACAACCACAAAAGAAACCCTTAACAAGGTGTTAAGGGCTTATACAACCAAGGTCCGAGTCTGGTAGCCTGGTCTCCTCCAACTACATGAGGTCTGCTGCAGCCTCTTGCTGCTTTGAGTCTCCACCCCTTACTGGGTCAACCCATTCTGAGCATGGGGGTTACACCAGCAGAGTCAAGTTAGGCATTTTTTGAGATGCCAGGCCCCAAAAGCGTTCTCCATCACTGCCGTAGAGTCTGCCCTCCAAAGCCGCCATTTTCTTCAGGAGAAGTTGAGAGCCGGCATGTTGTAGTGGGCAAGAGCAGCGGGCTCTAATCTGGAGAACCAGGTTCGATTCCCCACTCCTACACATGAAGCCTGCTGTTTGGCCTTGGGCCAGTCACGGTTCTCTCAGAACTCTCTCGGCCCCACCTGCCTCACAAGGTGTTTGCTGTGGGGAGAGGAAGGGAAAAGGAGTTTGCAAGCCACCTTGGGATTCCTTACAGGAGAGAAAGGCAGGGCACAAATCCAAACTCTTCTTCATCATCACTGCTCGATGGTTTATCAGAGGTGCTAGATGAAAAGGCTACAGGGGTCAGTGCTATCAGTCACAGACCAGGAAAGGGATTTGGGCGCCTTAGCTGATAGTTCCATGGGAATGTCCACTCAATGCATGGCAGCTGTGAAAAAGGCAAACTCTATGCTGGGAATAATTAGGAAAGGAGTTGATGATAAAACTGCAAGGATTGTCATGCCCTGATATAAAGCCGTGGTGCGACCGCACTTGGAGGACTGTGTTCAGTTCTGGTCGCCACATCTCGAAAAGGATATTGAGGAGATAGAAAAAGTGCAGAGAAGGGCAACGAGGATGATTGAGGGATTGGATCACCTTCCTTATGAGGAGAGGCTGCAGCGTTTGGGACTCTTTAGTTTGGAGAGGAGGCGGCTGAGGGGGGATATGATTGAAGTCTATAAAATTATGCATGGGGTAGAAAATGTTGACAAAGAGAAATTTTTCTTTCTTTCTCACAATACTAGAACCAGGAGGCATTCATTGCAAATGCTGGGGGGAAGAATTAGGACTAAGAAAAGGAAACACTTCTTTCACACAGCATGCAGGATTGAGGTGTTTGGAATATGCTGCCACAGGAGGTGGTGATGGCCACTCACCTGGATAGCTTTAAAAAGGGCTTGGACAGATTTATGGAGGAGAAGTGGATCTATGGCTCCCAATCTTGGGAGTCCCTCCTTGATCCTTCTCCAGATTACTGCAAGTGCCTTTAGGGGAGACCAGGTGCTCAGGAGCAGCAGCAGCAGCAGCAGAAGGCCATTGCTTTCACCTCCTGCATGTGAGCTCCCAAAGGCACCTGGTGGGCCACTGCGAGTAGCAGAGAGCTGGACTAGATGGACTCTGGTCTGATCCAGCAGGCTAGTTCTTGTGTTCTTATGTTCTTAAAACTCCCCCCTCACTGCTCCCAAATGTCCAGTAATTGCTGAGGCCAGAGTTGGCAACCTTAGACAGTCCATCTGATAAGTACTTAAATTCTGGCCTTTTCCAACCTGTATTGTATGCTGCCCCGAGCCTGGCCTAGGACGGTGTGGAGGGACATTAAATCAAACAGAATAAAATAAAGATAAATAAGCGTGCTGCTTTACCCCAAGGACTAATGAGACATTCTTAAGAGAAGTGCCAACCGGGCGGGGACATTTCTCTCTGGACAACCTTGGCTTCCCAGCAGGGAGAGCCCATTTCCCACAAGGCCGCTCCTCGGGCGCCAATCGATTCCCAATTAACAGAGCTGCCCGTCAGCGCCTTCCCTAATTGCCACTCAGCATAATCGATTGTTTAAACTGTCAGGGGCTAAGCAGGGGGCCGGACCCGGCAGGAGGTGGCGGCGGCGGAGGCCCCACTTTGTGTGCAAACGTTCCAGGCCGCCGGGCCGGAGCGGAAAGGTTGCTCCGGAATCGAGACACAAACCCACTCGGAACCAGATGGGCTTAAGCCCAGGCGGGATGGGTCAGTGCAGATTTTGCAGATATTAGCAGAGGTGGGGTCCAGCAGGTTCTCACAGGTTCCCGAGCGTAGACTCATTATTTGTGTGTGCCGAGAGGGGGGTACTAATTGGTGATTTTGCCACGTGATTTTTGCCTTCGTTACGCCCCTCCTCTCAGCAGTAGCGCGCAGAACTTGGAGCAGTCTAGCAGGAGGTGCACCGGCATGCGTGGCAGCCTGCGCCTGCATGCATTCGTTTCCCGCCCAAGGACTCGGCCGCGAGCTGGCTGCGCCCTTGCCACAGCCCCGCCCAGGAATGCCCCGCCCCCGGAATGCCCGACCACCCCCCCATTGTGCCCCGCCCACCCCATTGGCGCTACGCCACAGTTTGAATCCCACCACCAAGGGAACCTGTTACTAAAAATTTTGGGTCCCACCACTGGCAAGGTGGGGTGTAAATCCAAACTCTTCTTCTTCTCTCGTCTTCACTTTCTTCAGCTGAAGTGACCTCTCTTGCCTAGAGATTATAATAGTGGGAACTCTCCAGCCGCCCCCTGGAGATTGGCACCCCAGGTGAGAAGCTTGCAGCTTGAAGCCAGGACGGGCCCTGTTCTAAGAAAAAGCAGATGTCCAAAGAAAGCGACAACGGTTCTCGTGGCAGAGCCAAGCCAGAGCCGCTCAATCCTCGCTCCTCTGGTGCCGGCCCTCCCTCCGAGCTCCCCCGTTGGCACCGTGAAATGAAAACATTAAGAGGCCTCGGGGATGGGAGGCCAGCCGCTCCGTCCCAGATGCCCCGGCTAATTGAGCCGTTTTGTTTCAGAGAGTCTGAAAAGAGCAGAAGTGAATTGGCTTTGAGAGGCATGGAGGGGAAGGAGGGGGAGGCCGGGGAGCAGAGAGGCAGGCAAAAGGACATCGGGAGATACCTGCCAGGTCGGCGCCAAGGAATGGAGGCCAAGCTAATCCCCAGACGGCGCTCTCTCTCGCACACACGACCCACTGGCAATGCAGGCAGGGGTGCCAACCTCCAGGCGGGGCCTGGAGGTCTCCTGGAGTTACGACTGAGCTCCCTGCTACAGAGATCAGCTCTCCCGGAGCAAATGGCTGTTTTGGAGGGTGAAATCTATGGCATCATACCTCTGTAGTGGTTAAGAGCAGGTGCACTCTGATCTGGAGAACCGGGTTTGATTCCCCGCTCTGCCACTTGAGCTGTGGAGGCTTTTCAGTGGAGGCACACAGCCAGAGGCGTATGGGGGGGAATGGAGCCCAGAGACAACTCCTTCTCCAGGCATGCCCCCCACCCCTGCGCTCCCTGTGCTCAGAGAAGAAGAAGGCAAAAGCTGGCCTGCAGGGAGGCCGGCGTGGGGCTCAGGGCTTGGTCCCACCCCCTGAGCCCCCAAGCCCCACCTCTTGGGGGGGCAGTGGTGTAGGAGGTTAAGAGCTCATGTATCTAATCTGAAGGAGCTGGGTTTGATTCTCAGCTCTGCCGCCTGAGCTGTGGAGGCTTAAGAGCTCATGTAGGCTCACCCAGGACCCCCCCCCCCCACATTACCAAAAGGCATGCACCCATGGACATGGGTGACCCCATGTCACTATAGACCAGTGGTTCTCAACCTGTGGGTCGCGACCCCTTTGGGGGTCGAACGACCCTTTCACAGGGGTCGCCTAAGACTCTGTGCATCAGTGTTCTCCCTCTGTAAAATGGATAAGTGTTAGGGTTGGAGGTCACCACAACATGAGGAACTGTATTAAAGGGTCACGGCATTAAGAAGAAGAAGAAGAAGAAGAAGAAGAAGAAGAAGAAGAAGAAGAAGAAGAAGAAGAAGAAGAAGAAGAAGAAGAAGAAGAAGAAGAAGAAGAAGAAGAAGAAGAAGAAGAAGAGGAGGAGGAGGAGGAGGAGGAGGAGGAGGAGGAGGAGGAGGAGGAGTTTGGATTTATATCCTCCCTTTCTCTCCTGTAGGAGACTCAAAGGGGCTGGCATTCTCCTTGCCCTTCCCCCCTCACAACAAACACCCTGTGAGGTGGGTGGGGCTGAGAGAGCTCCGAGAAGCTGTGACTAGCCCAAGGTCACCCAGCTGGCGTGTGTGAGAGTGCACAGGCTAATCTGAATTCCCCAGAAAAGCCTCCATAGCTCAGGCGGCAGAGCTGGGAATCAAACCCGGTTCCTCTGGTTGAGAGGAACCACTGCTCTAGACCTCGGCACACAGCACCCTCCACCTCAGTTACACCACACCCAAAATGTACCCGTGTCCGATTTTTCTGGCATATGCAAATGAGTCACACATACACAGCAGGGGTTCAAAGCCGGCTGCCTTATTAGGGCTTGGCTTTCTCACGGACCGCGTCGCAGGTCTGCGGAAGAGAATGCCGGATTCCCAACCCCGTGGCCGCATCTCCGCCTCTCGAGCATGAGCTCATGTTCTCCGGTGGATCCTCCGCCGGGCTTATCCGCCTCGGCTCTTCTCTTGCAATCAGCGCCTTCCGGGAGCTCCCACCTGCCCGTCACCCGGCGGATTCCAGGGTCTTGACTGCCTTAGCTGATAGGCGAAGGCTTCTTAGCAGTGGGAGGTGTCTCTGGAAGGCCTTCTCTGGTGCTGACACTTTATCGGGCGTCTGTATTTGCAGCGTGATGGTGGGGGGGGGGGGAGAGCAGAGAGGGGGTCTCTGTGCAGGAAACTGAGACTGAGGGATTCTTTCCCACAGGACTGTGGAGGCCATTCGGCGCCGATGACATCCTGACAGGTTAGCGCGTAGCCGGCTGCGGCGACTGCTAATATTAGCTCTGGAAGAAGGACAGAGTCGGCTTGGCCTCCACCTCTGGGTCTACCCACAACAGAGCACCTCTGACTTAAACCAGAGTAACAAACAGGCAGGACACCATTAGCGTTGCCAACCCCCAGGCGGGGCCCGGAAGACTCCTGGAATTGTATTGTCGAAGGCTGTCAAAGCAGGAATCACTGGAGTGTTGTGCAGCTGGTAGGAACTGTAGTCCATAACATCTGGAGGGCTGCGAGTTTGACACTTATGCCACAGAGCAGGGGTCTGCAACCTGTGGCTCTCCAGATGTTCATGGACTACAATCAGTGGTGGGATCCAAAAATTTCAGTAACAGGTTCCCATGGTGGTGGGATTCAAACTGTGGCGTAGCGCCAATGGGGCTGGGTGGGGCACGACGGGGGCGTGGCTGGGCATTCTGGGGGTGGGGCATTCCTGGGTGGGGCTGTGGCAAGGACGCAGCCGCTGCGCAGGTCCTTGGGCCGGAAACAAATGCATGCAGGCGCAGGCTGCCACACACGCCGGTGCACCTCCTGCTAGGCTGCTTCAAGTTCTGCGCGCTACTGCTGAGAGGAGGGGCGTAACGAAGGCAAAAATCACGTGGCAAAATCACCAATGAGTAACCCCCTCTCAGCACACACAAATAATTAGTAACCTACTCTCAGGAACCTGTGAGAACCTGCTGGATCCCACCTTTGACTACAATTCCCATCAGCCCCTGCCACCAATTGGCCATGGTGACATGTGATGGAGTGCACAAGCTAATCTGGTCCACCAGATAAGCCTCCACAGCTCAAGTGGCAGAGCGGGGAATCAAACCCGGTTCTCCAGATTAGAGTGCACCTGCTCTTAACCACTACTCCACACTGGCTCTATGGCTCACCCCTCCTCCAAACTCTGTTTGGGGGTGGGGTCCACCTGTTCTATGCTGGGCTTGGCAGGGTCGAGCTTTAAACTGTAGGGTGGTATAGGTGAACCTCACCCACGAACTCTCTGTGGAGATCAGGGGCAGGGCACAGTTGTTCCCACAGACTATAGGGCACCCCTTGAGAAGCAGCACCCAGGGCACATGCCCTGCCTTGTCCCACCCTAGATACACCTCTGGGTATCTTCAGAGGCATGTCAAGATGAGAAATGTTTCTCTCTGTGACACAGTGTGGAGTGAATGGATGGTAGGGCATATGTTCTGTCCACCTCACAGGCGGGAGAAGACACTACCAGACCACTGCCACACAGCCCGGGAAACCCACAATGGCCAGCAATTGGGTAACTTAGCCTAGCTTGTCAGAGCCAGGAAAGTAAGCAGAGTTGGACCAGGTTATCACTTGGAAGGAAAACCATCACGGAAGGATTTGGACTGCTAGGCCCACCTCTAGCCTTGACAACTGCCAGAGGTGTCGCCGTGCCTCAGTTGTGACATGATGGCACTTAATTATGATTATTAATAGGGCTGTATTATGACAGAATGATTCAAAAAGACACTCTTGTGAAGGGAACAGAACCGTGCACTATATCACTCTGTATATGATGCCTTTATCTTTTTGATGTGAATCACCCAGCAGTCACTGACTTGTTTTTCTACTGTGTATTGTCGAAGGCATTCACGGCAGGAATCACTTGGGTGATCTTCATGCCAGCCACAGATGCAGGCAAAACGTCAGGAGAGAATGCTGCTAGAACACGGCCATACAGCCTGGAAACCACACAGCACCCAAACTACTTTATGTGCTTTGGGTCTGCATTCTGTAACATTTCTGGTGTGCTGTGTTTGTTTCTTTGCTTATTTGATGACTCAGCCTATTGATTGCATTGACCCTCACTATGTAATCCACCTTGAATCTCAATGAGGAAGGCTAGTCCACCCTTGGGGGCAGGGGATTCCGCCCCCCCCCCCCCCAGGTTCTGTTGCCCACTACCACGTCTGGTGACAGCAAGAAAAAATAATTTTGAAAGGTGACATCAACTGCATTGCTATGTCACTTCCACCCAATAAACAGAAGTAACAGAGACTAGCTCTAGGAGTGCTGGAAACCATAGAGTTTCTGGCACTTCAATCTGGCTTACATCATGTATGTGTTTTTAGAAGAAGAAGAAGAGTTTGGATTTATATCCCCCCTTTCTCTCCTGCAGGAGACTCAAAGGGGCTGACAATCTCATTGCCCTTCCCCCCTCACAACAAACACCCTGTGAAGTAGGCGGGGCTGAGAGCGCTCCGAGAAGCTGTGACTAGCCCAAGGTCACCCAGCTGGCGTGTGTGGGAGTGCACAGGCTAATCTGAATTCCCCAGAGAAGCCTCCACAGCTCAGGCGGCAGAGCTGGGAATCAAACCCGGTTCCTCCAGATTAGATACACGAGCTCTTAACCTCCTACGCCACTGCTGCTGTGGCGTACTACATTACTAGTCATGTAGAAGTAATTTACTCAAGCTAACATTGTGCTCCCCAGGTCTCCACCCCAAATATTCCCACCCTAACCCCATCCAAGAGAGCGAAACACGAGTTGCCACCATGTTGCCACTCAAGAGAGTTGCCGTCCACAGCTGCCATCCACAGTTGCTATCCAAGAAAGAGAACCACAGAATTGCTACATAAAACATCCGACTGGCCACAATCAGGGACAGAACATTTTCTGCTCTGGCCCCAGCTTGGTGGAATCCTCTGAAGAGAATCCTCTGAAGGTGCCAGCCACAGATGCAGGCGAAACGTCAGGAGAAAATGCTACTACAACATGGCTATACAGCCCGGAAACCACACAACCCCCCAGTGATTCCGGCCGTGAAAGCTTTCGACAATATAATGATCTGTTGCTATTACATTGTCTTCTGTTTGTCTCAAATTCGTAGTCTAAGTTATCAATAAACATTAATACCAAACAAATAAAACCCATTTACTCCATTAGGTGTCATTGAGGGCCAGTCTTCAAGAAGTCCCATTTTTCTACTTTTTTAAATTTTTAAATGTTCTTTTTATCTCTAAATCAATGTTCTGATATTGCAGGACCTTGAAAATCGTGACAGAAAGACCAGGGTAGCAGTTTTCAGGGTTCCTGCAGTTGCCTTTGGAGCAGGGGCATAATTCCCATTGGGCAAGGTGGGCAGCTGCCCTGGGCACCACCTTGTGGGAAAGGGCATCAAAATGCAGGGTTCGTTTGGGGGGTATTTTTAGTCATTTTCAATTTTCGGCCTGCAGGGGATGCAGTTTTTAGGCTAGCAGCACCAAAATTTCGGCGTTTCATCAGGAGACTGTCCTTATGCTACCCCCCAGGTTTGGTGAGGTTTGGTTCAGGGGGGCCAAAGTTATGGACTCCCAAAGGGGGTGCCCCATCCCCCATTGTTTCCAATGGGAGTTAATAGGAGAAGGGGCCTACAGTTTTGAGGGTCCATAACTTTGGCCCCCCTGAACCAAACTGCACCAAACTTGGGGGGTATCATCAGGGAAGTCTCCTGATGAGACCCTGAAAGTTTTGAGACTGTGCCTTCAGAAATGTACCCCCCTCCCAGCCTGCAACCCCCATTGACAGCAATGCAGAAAATTCAATGCAGAGCAAAGATTCTTGGGCAAATTTCTGGGATGTTCCTGCAGGGGGTGCATTTTTTTTGACGTATCAGCACCAAAATTTCAGAGTATCATCTGGAGACTGCCCTGATGTCACCCCCCAAGTTTGGTGCAGTTTGGTTCAGGGGGCCCAAAGGTATGGACCCTCAAAAGGGTAGCCCCATCTCCCTGCAGGCACCAATGTCCTGGTGCAAAAAAAATTTTTTGGTCGTGGTGGGGCAGCCGCCCATGGGGGGGGGGGGGCATCCAACTCAGGTTTTGCCCAGGGCTCCAGTTTGCCTCATTACACCCCTGCTTTGGAGGATGATGAAAGCCAGAATTCTGTGGGTTTTGCAAAAGCAGCAGCAACCTCTTGCTACAACCAAACACGAAATAGGGTGAGAAGGAGTTAGAATATCTCACAGCTTTCCTCTGTATGCCAGGTAAGGTGTCCATCCACAAAGTGTTTGGGATGCAAGTTCGGGCTTAGAGCCAGACCCATCCCTCATCCTTTGCCAGGCCCCTAACGATGCGCATAGATCGGTCACTGGGGATGCTTCGCCTCACATCTGGCCCTGAGAAAAGTCACGTCCGTCACTTGGAGAGCAGATGCAGGAAATGGACCATGGGACTCAGCACCTGTACCGGAGATGGATCTCTCTGCGGCTCACTTCCTGGCCTTGCATGTGGAGGAGGAATTAGGGGAACGGGAAAGCCTTCCCGGAGGCTGGGCCATAAGGAACGTACACTGGGGACGTGCCGCAGCTTTGTGGGAGACAGCTGGGGTCCGTGGTCATGCGACTTTAGCTACCTGTTCACCTGCAGAGAATTTCCAGAGGTGACAGCGAGACGAGTCCCCGGCTCTTTAATTGCCAGCCTCGCTGCACAGGTCTGAACCTGTAATTAAAGCCTTGGTTGATTAATTGCGCCAATTACCAAATGAAAGCTCGGAGCTTTGAGGGTTGGCTCTCGGAACGCTCGGCGTTTGCCGGGTGTTTTGGAAGCAGATTTCAGATCTAGCCAGAGAGTTTTGAGATCAGGAAATAACAACTGACTGGTGGTCCCTGGTCTCAATGGCGTATCTAGGGGGTGGACGAGAGAGGTCAGATGACACAGGCACCGTACGCTTAAGTCACAGGGGGGGTGAATTTTGGGCCATCCGCCCTTACTCCCTCCCTCTCCAACCTGCACCCAGCTGAACTCACGTTGCTTGGTCTGTGCTGCTTGCCCGCTCCCCTTGCTTGGCCCAGCCCACACTGGTCGCCTCACCTTGTCTGCATGCTCGGCCCACTTGCCCGGCTTGTGGTACCAGCTGGTCTCCCCCTTTGCCTCTTCCTCCCTCCCTCCCTTCCTACCCCCTCCCCTCCCTTCCCCTGTTATTATTATTATTATTTGTTGGATGTTGATGTATCATCAACATACAGGAGCAGCAGTGGCATAGGAGGTTAAGAGCTCGTGTATCTAATCTGGAGGAACCGGGTTTGACTCCCAGCTCTGCCGCCTGAGCTGCGGAGGCTTATCTGGGGAATTCAGATTAGCCTGTGCACTCCCACACACGCCAGCTGGGTGACCTTGGGCTAGTCACAGCTTCTCAGAGTTCTCTCAGCCCCACCCACCTCACAGGGTGTTTGTTGTGAGGGGGGAAGGGCAATGAGATTGTCAGCCCCTTTGAGTCTCCTGCAGGAGAGAAAGGGGGGATATAAATCCAAACTCTTCTTCTTCTTCTTCTTCTTCTCACACCTGAAGATGCAAAAATTGCCACTTGAATCGACTGGAATTGTTGAATTTGTGGACCTGCGGAGATGCTTTTAAGGACCTGCAGAGATGCTTTTAAGTTGTTGTTTTTAAAAAAAACCTCTCGGGAGATCCTTTCATGGATTTCCTGCCATCATTTCACCTGGCCCATTCAGCCAGTGGTGAAAGAATCTCTCACAGGTATGAGTACGGATTTAGTCTAGCTTCCTGTGGGAGTCACGCCGACCCCGCTGGGAAAATGTGTGCTGATGACTGCAATGTGAAGCCAGTCCTGAATCTTCCGTGCTCCTCTGGGCTCAATCCAGCCACCTTTTCCACATTTTATCACGGCCAGGAGCTGGTGGCCAAAAGGGGCCTCTTTCTCCTTTCTTCACCCGCTGCTCGGAACCAATGCTCTAGAGCTAGAAGGGGTTTCAAAGGGGCTTACAATTGTCTTCCCTCCTCCGTCCGCAACAAGCATCTTGTGAGGTAGGCAGGGCTGAGCGAATTCACAGAGAACTGTGATTGGCCCAAGGTTGCCCACTCAGCATAAGCATTTTTTATTGTCATTGTGCACGCACAATGAAATTTACAGCAGCATTCCTCGATGCGCACAATTTCAGACTCATACCCCACCCTCACTTTTCCCTTCCTCCACCCATCCCTACACAGCCCCAAACACATCAACACGAAGCCATGGAGTTTAGCATAGCCACAGCTCTAGAGTAGAAGCTGTCTCTAAGCCTCTTTGTCCTAGTTTTGATAGACCTGTATCGTCTGCCGGATGGTAACAGTTCAAAAAGAGAGTGTGCCGGATGAGACCGGTCTCTCGGAATATTTTGGGCTTTCTTTAGGCTTCGGGAATTGTAGAGTTCTTCCAAGGAGGGGAGAGGGCAGCCGATAATCCTCTGTGCAGTAGTGATCACCCTTTGGAGCGCCTTCCTATCTGCCGCTGTGCAACTGGAGAACCATACACAGATGCAGTAGGTTAAGCAGGCTTCATGTGGAAGAGTGGGGAACCGAACCGGGTTCTCCAGATCTCTTCCCCATGCGCTAGACTCTGTGAGCCCTTCCGGGGTTGGTGTTACCATCTCATCATGCCATTCGTGCGCAAGAACAACCTTCCCGTTTAGTTTCTGGTCAGTTTCATTCATTTGGCCCAACGGGGAAGGAGTTGAGGGCCCAATTTGGTCCTGTGGGCCAAAACAGCCACCCAAGAAACTCCAGCTTTTGGCTCGACTGAGGAAGACAACAGAATTCAGTGGCAGCCCTAATAGGAAGGGAAGAGCCGTGTATCTTTTATTCTCCTCTTCTTTCTTTCCATATCCCTGTGGCTGAGGGATGGTTCCAATTTAGCTGATCCTTCTGCCAGTGTTTCTAACTACCCCTAATCTGCTTGTCTTCTAAAGCCATTAAGCTAATACACAGCCTGGTCCCCAACTCCTTATCAGTGGGATTCGCTTTGGGGGCCTAGGCCTCTGCTTCTCGGGCTCTGCAGGATGGGAGAATAGTATGGAAGGGAGGGGGAGGGAGGGAGGGGGAGGGGGAGAGGTTATCAGGCTAAACAATTCCATGTTTGATTGACACCATCTGTGCCCTGTCTCAGATAAAGATGTGAGTAAGGCCGGTTGAGGTGCATCGGTCTAGAAAATTGTATGCTTCTGCATTAGAATATAGTCCCAAATGAATAGGAGAGTTTGGGTGCTGTGTGGTTTCTGGGCTGTATGGCCGTGTTCTAGCAGCATTCTCTCCTGACGTTTCGCCTGCATCTGTGGCTGGCATCTTCAGAGGATCATAGGAGAGTTATCATTTCATTTCTACATGCTGGAACCGTTATTTTGTGCACCCACCAAGTGTTTTTAGGAAGCTGGGGCGACCATGGAGGGCTTTTGCTTAGCGATGATTCTGATTCACTGTTGGAAATTCCAGTGCACATTTTTTTAAAGAAATTGCTTCGGCAGCAGACACCACCACAGCGCAAGGCTCTATCTGCATTGCGTTACCGGACTGAAGCTGTGGCAATCATTTTGGGGCCGCCATTTTGTTGCCGTCCCTCCCATGCCATGTCAGAACAGCAAGTGTGCCTGCAAGCTAAAAAAGGCTGGGATTCCCTGATGTAAAAGACCACGAGCAGCAAAGCAAAGCCACTCCCAACCCACTGTTTTGGAACCCGTTCCCCGGAGGAGGAGGCGGTGGCAGTGGCGGTGGCGGTGGCAGTGGCATTTCGATTTATACCCCACCTTTCTGTCCTCTAAGGAGCCTCAAGGTGGCATACAAGCTCCTTTCCCTTCCTCTCCCCACAACAGACACCTTGTGAGGTAGGTGGGGCTGAGAGAGTTCTGAGAGAACTGTGACTGCCCCAAGGTCTCCCAGAAGGAACGTAGGAGTGTACAAACACATCTGGTTCACCCAGAGGTGGGATCCAGCAGGTTCTCACAGGTTCCCGAGAGTAGGTTACTAATTATTGGTGTGTGCCGAGAGGGGGTTACTAATGGGGATTTTGCCATGTGATTTTTTGCCTTAGTTACGCCCCTCCTCTCAGCAGTAGCGCGCAGAACTGGAAGCAGTCTAGCAGGAGGTGCACCGGCGTGCGTGGCAGCCTGCGCCTGCGTGCATTCGTTTCGCGCCCAAGGACCGGTGCAGCGGCTGCGTCCTTGCCACAGCCCCGGCCAGAAATGCCCCGTCCCCGGAATGCCAGGCCACGCCTCCATCATGCCCCGCCCAGCCCCATTGGCGCTATGCCAGTTTGAATCCCACCACCATGGGAACCTGTTGCTAAAATATTTGGATCCCACCACTGGGTTCACCAGATAAACCTCCCACTCAAATGGAGGAGTGGGGAATCGAACCTGGATCCCTAGATTACAATGGATCTGCTCTGAACCACTACACCACACTGGCTCTCAGTTTCTTCCTATAGCATAGTTATCTATTGTGTTTATTCCGGTCGGTGACTGCAAATTAATAATAAATCTCAGTTTCTCCCATCTGTAAAATGGGAACAAGACTTTACAGAATTTTTGGAGAACTGAACAATCTCAACCTATTTTAAGAGGGGATGGATTTCCTGGCACGTGGAGAGCTAGCTTGCCAAGGTGAGAAGTTATCATTTAGATGTCTAGTTCAAATGCCAGTATTCAGTATGATCATCAGAGCTGTTGTTCTAGTTGAGATATCAGGGGATATTCAAACATGAGATGTCCAGCCTGCCCTTTGAAGTGGTACAGCCCGTTCCCAGACTGCCCTGTGTGATTCTTTGATTGTGTATTAGAGCTCTAAGATTTCTCAGGATCAGAACAGAAAAATGGAAGTGCTCCAGGTGGGGAGGGGGTAGAGAAAGACTGAAAAGAAAGCCCAGCGTATCTGATAATCTACTGAACAGGGGCCAGGAGTGAGCTGCAGCATTGAAAACAGACCCCAGCTCTGGTTCAGATTAAGTGCTGAATTAATATTTCCTGGTGGAGGCCAAAAGACAGAAATTCTTCCCGCAGCTTTTCTGGATGGAAGGAGAAGCTGGGTTTCTGACTTCGGGCGGCTTGGGCCAGGCCGTATAGCTGTTCTCTGGACATCCAGCCAGTAGAGTTTAAGTGGGGAGGGGTAACCTGCCTCCCCTAGGAAAGAGGAGGGCAAACCAGTTCTGTTCATTGCTTGCCTTGAAAACCCTGAGGGGGTCACCATAACTTAGCTAGGACTCGACACCATTTCCCGTGACCAAACAGACCAAACTAGCTCAAGCCATCAGCGTTTGGAAGCTAGGCAGACCACCAAGGACATTTAAGGTCACAGAATCAGGCAATAGCTAACTACCTCTGTTTGCCTGTCTTGGAAACCTCACAGGGTTAAGAACATAAGGACATAAGGACATAAGAACGAGCCTGCTGGATCAGACCAGAGTCCATCTAGTCCGGCACTCTGCAACTCGCAGTGGCCCACCAGGTGCCTTTGGGAGCTCACATGCAGGAGGTGAAAGCAATGGCCTTAAGAACATAAGAAAGAGTCTGCTGGATCAGACCAGAGTCTATCTAGTCCAGCTCTCTGCTACTCGCAGTGGCCTACCAGGTGCCTTTGGGAGCTCACATGCAGGATGTGAAAGCAATGGCCTTAAGAACATAAGAAAGAGCCTGCTGGATCAGACCAGAGTCCATCTAGTCCAGCACTCTGCTACTCGCAGTGGCCCACCAGGTGCCTTTGGGAGCTCACATGCAGGAGGTGAAAGCAATGGCCTTCTGCTGCTGCTGCTCCCGAGCACCTGGTCTGCTAAGGCGAAGGTTACTATAACTTGACTTGATGGACCTTTCCGTACAGGCTAAGGATTCTCTGCTTTGGGGCAGTGGAAGGCCTTGTTACCCAAGGTCCTTTCTGGAGCTATCAAAGACTAAATCTTCAATTCAATACAATAAGCCTTTATTGGCATATACACAATAGTATAAAAATACAGTTCCAGTTAAAAGTGAATAGTAAAAAACTTCGCGTTTATCATACATTCCGTTTACAAACTTCTGACAAAAACTTTGCCACTATAAGGCAACAATGAAAATCCTGACAATTTAGAAGCGTAACTACTTTATCCGATTCAGTATAATCAATCATAGAGTCTATAGCTTGGGATAACAGTCTGGATCGGAGTTCTTGGTATAATAAGCAGTTCAGGAGAATGTGTGGGATGGAATCCAGCTGTCCTATGCTACAGGGACAGAACCTCTTATTGCTTGGAGAGACCTTTTAAGTCTTCCTCTATGTAGCGGAGATGGCATGATGTTAAATCTAGCCAGCATATAGGCTCTCCTGTGTATGGGATTTGTGAGCGCTGTAATATAATAGGCTGGGTATCCCTGCGTGAAAGGAATTGACATATTTGTTGGTGAACAAGATTTATTTGCCAAGCTCTGCAGTTGTTGATAGTCCATTGCTAGCAGCCTCTCTTTAATGAGGGAAAAAGTTTCAGTAAAGGTTAGCATGTTGAAGGAGTCACTGTCATAACCCAGTTCCCCGATCTTTGCTGTAACTCAGTGATGGCGAACCTTTTCGAGACCGAGTGCCCAAATTGCAACCCCAAACCCACTTGTTTAACCTGAATGCTGAGGTTTTCGTTTAGAAAAAACGGTTTGCTCCAAGGCGCACGTTACTCAGGAGTAAGCTTGGTGGTAGTCGGTGGCTTTGCTTTGAAGCAACCGTGCACCTCTTCCAACGGGTGAATCACGACCCTAGGAGGGTTTACTCAGAAGCAAGCCCCATTGCCAGCAACTCCCAGGTAAAGGATTGCGCTTTAGTTCTTCGCATGAAAATTAGTGGGGTTTAACAGCGCTTAACAGGGTTACCTACAGTGTGTCCCCAAAACTAGGTCTTAGGTTTAATGCTAATAATTGAGCCCGGTGGCCCAGGCCAGCCTAGATGTGGGGGGGGGACTCTGCGCATGCCCACAGAGAAGGCTCTGAGTGCCACCTCTGGCACCCGTGCCATAGGTTCGCCACCACTGCTGTAACTATTGTGCACCATTTTGAATGGTGGAAAAAACTAAATCTTCCACAGGCAACGCAGCCCCTGGTCTTACCACCCTTAATCACTTCTTTTTTTAAAAAAAATCCTCCTTTTTTTTTTAAGGAAGGGAGAGCTGAAAGCCTCCAGAAAGAACTGACCGGTTCACAGTTTTGAGAACTCATTGCTAATGGGGAAAGGTTTACACACATCGCTGTTGAGTGGTACCAAATCCACAGTGAGAGGTCTGGCAACTCTTCAAAACCTGAGCGTCTCCGCGAGGATCCCCGTGGGCATTTCTTGCTTGGCTTTGAGCAAGATACAATTCCAACTTGGATGGAGAACAAGGAAAAGGAGACCCAAGATGCAGAAGGGCGCCGCCACACTAGGGGGGGGCGTCTTCCAGGGACGTCTGTATGCGAGACATCTTGTTGGGTTTCGGCCACGACAGCTGCTCTCCCTCGTCCCCAGAGATGCTTTTGAAGCCGGGGCGTTGAGACAATAGCTGATTTTGTTTGCCCAAAAGTCCTGCGTCCCCTCTGTGTGGGGACGCCCCTCCAGGGACTGGTTTCAACCTGCCCACTGCCTTTGGCATGCTTCTGAAGAGAGCCCTCGCTAAAGACGCGCAGTCCCAAAGGAGGCCAGGCGAGCCGGCTGATGAGAGAGCCGAGCTGTTAAAATGGCCATCAACAAGTCGTACTTCACTACGGATTAGAGGGAGGCAATGAGGAGGATTAGCTGAACCTTCGGGTTATCGGAGTGGGGATTAACAGCGCCGATTCGGAGGGCCCTAGATGGGCAGAGTTGGGGACCGGCCGCGCCTGTCAGGTTGGCAGAGCCTGGTCATCTTGTCGGCAGGGGTCTTGGCATCCGTCCCGTGAAATACCAGTCAGTTACAAGAGTGGGTACAAGAGTGCCTGGTTGGTCCCAAAGAGTAAACACCGCAGATTCCAAAGCGTGCATTTTGCAAAGGAGGGGAGGGGGACTTGTTTTAAGTGGGTCAGAAGCTAATGAGATGGTTGCCACCGAGTCATTTGTCTCCATAGGGTCTGGAGACATGGCCCGATCAAAGGGCATCTGAAACACGAGCTTTGGAACACAGAGAGAGCTCTTCGGGCTAAGGAGCAGGTCTTCCATTCTGCCATTCTGCCAAGTCCTCAGCAGCAGTGGCGTAGGAGGTTAAGAGCTCGTGTATCTAATCTGGAGGAACCGGGTTTGATTCCCAGCTCTGCCCCTGAGCTGTGGAGGCTTATCTGGGGAATTCAGATTAGCCTGTACACTCCCATACACGCTGGCTGGGTGACCTTGGGCTAGTCACAGCTTCTCGGAGCTCTCTCAGCCCCACCTACCTCACAGGGTGTTTGTTGTGGTGAGGGGTGAAGGGCAAGGAGATTGTAAGCCCCTTTGAGTCTCCTGCAGGAGAGAAAGGGGGGATATAAATCCAAACTCTTCTTCTTCTTCTTCTTCTTCTTCTTCTTCTTCTTCTTCTTCTTCTTCTTCTTCAATATCTTCTTTTTGTACTAATATAAACCCCAAAATATGGGAGGGCATTTTAAAAAGCACCCGTGACTACTTAGAAAACAGGGGTTTATGTCTTTTTATGAAAACAGGTTTTCATGAGAGCCATTGTAGTGTAGTGGTGAAGAGCAGGTGCACTCTACTCTGGGGCACTGGGTTTGATGGCCCGCTCTGCCACTTGAGCTGTGGAAGCTTATCTGGAGGACCAGATTAACTTGTGCACTTTAACACATACCAGCCGGGTGACCCTAGGCGAGTCACAGTTCTTTGGAGCTCTCTCAGCCCCACCTACCTCACAGGGCGTTTGTTGTGAGGGGGGAAGGGAAAGGAGATTGCAAGCCCATTTGAGTCTCCTTACAAGAGGGAAAGGGGAGATTTAAATCCAAACTCTTGTTATTATTTTTATTTGTCTATTTATGTCATTGACACGCTGCCTTTGTCCTCAGTGGCGATCCGATCCAGTTGATGTCACTTTCTTCTCCTCCATTTTCTCCGAACAACATCCCTCAAGGTAGACCGGCAGTGACTCATCCAAAGTCATCCAGCAAGCTTTCATGGCAGTGTGGGGATTCCAACCTGGGTTTTACCAGAGGCCCAAATCAGGGGCTCTAACCACTACACCGCACATTCTCTTCCTCTAAGATTCACAAGAAAAGGAAGGCTGCCAGTTGCTGGCTTCCAGAAAGATTTGTACTCGGTACTTCCCTTTTAAGGAATGAAGCAGGGCAGGCTCGGGAAGGGATGAAAGGAGGGAATTCTTCACTCACATATTAATGAATGTGGAACTCCCCACCACAGGATGTCAAGACGGCCACTGGGTTAGTTGCTTTTCAAAGGGAATTAGGCCAGTGGTGGGATCCTAATTTTTTAGTAACATGTTCCCATGGTGGTGGGATTCAAACTGTGGCATAGCGCCAATGGGGCTGGGCGGGGCACGACGGGGGCATGGCTGGGCATTCCGGGGGCGGGGCATTCCTGGCCGGGGCTGTGGCAAGGACGCAGCCACTGCGCCGGTCCTTGGGCGGGAAATGAATGCACGCAGGCGCAGGCTGCCATGCACGCCGGTGCACCTCCTGCTAGACTGCTTCAAGTTCTGTGCGCTACTGCTGAGAGGAGGGGCGCAACTAAGGCAAAAATCATGTGGCAAAATCACCCATTAGTCACCCACTCTCGGCACACACAAATAACTAGTAACCTACTCTCGGGAACCTGTGAGAACCTGCTGGATCCCACCTCTGGTCCTGAGGACAGCTTTGAAAAGCCAGAATTGGCTTTTCCCCGCACAAACAGCAGTAATATCTTCCAGGGTTCACCCCATCCCCCCAACATGTGAACAGTATAAAGAAGTATGCAGACAGTTAGATAAGAGCAAGAGTCTGTGGAAGCTGGCCTTGACCAGCACCTGGCGGTTGAAAAAGCGGCCCACACTATGAGAGGCACGCAATAGGATTCCCATCCCCCCGCCCCCAAGCACATAACAGCAAGCA
Organism: Sphaerodactylus townsendi; assembly: GCF_021028975.2. Lineage (NCBI taxonomy): Eukaryota > Metazoa > Chordata > Lepidosauria > Squamata > Sphaerodactylidae > Sphaerodactylus > Sphaerodactylus townsendi. The sequence continues at coordinate 107,134,596 of NC_059432.1, forward strand.
GCTCCCAGCACCCATTTGGCCCCCTGACAAAGGGAGGCCTTGCCATTTCTACCCTGGGGCGTCTAGTCCTGGGGCATCTAGTTGGCCGCTGTGTGGAACAGAATGTAGGACCAGATCGGGGTCTCCAAAATGGCACCCACTGCACCCAGGTATTGACCTTACCTGCCCCACCCCCCACCCCCCACCCCCAGGTGTTTTTAGAGCAAGCAGGGCCAAGTGGGCCTTTCGACCAGCAAGACTTCTGTTTGTCTTTCTCCACAGCAGCTGTCACCAAAGCCCAAGGATCCTGTCGGGTATTTAAAAGGACATACAAAGAGATTCTTCAGTAGCAGAGTAAAAAAAAACAACACACAGGGATGCTGAGTTGGCTTCTGTAGAGGAAGAAGAAGAGGAGTTTGGATTTATATCCCCCCTTTCTCTCCTATAGGAGACTCAAAGGGGCTTACAATCTCCTTGCCCTTCCCCCCTCACAACAAACACCCCGTGAGGTAGGTGGGGCTGAGAGAGCTCCGAAAAGCTGTGACTAGCCCAAGGTCACCCAGCTGGCGTGTGTGGGAGTGCACAGGCTAATCTGAATTCCCCAGAGAAGCCTCCACAGCTCAGGCGGCAGAGCTGGGAATCAAACCCGGTTCCTCCAGATTAGATACATGAGCTCTTAACCTCCTACGCCACTGCTGCTCCTATAGAAAATATACTTTATAGAATAGTATAGAAAATATACTTATAGTATACTTATAGTATAGAAAATATACTTTACTTAGCTAAAAGGAGGGAAAGGTTGCATGGGTACAAAACAAGAAATGCTATCCCAGCAAGTACACAGTGAAGACGGCATCTTGTCTAATTCTATCTGATAAGCCTGATGGCTCAGAACAAGCGGTCCGCTTGAACAAAGAATTAGAGCTAGCTTTATAACCTCTGGCGCACGTGATTACTAACGTGTAAGCAATGGCAATCTACTGACCAATAGCTGATCAATAGGACAGGTCATAAGACAGTGACCTCACAACCTTGTTTACATACAAACAGTTAACCCTTTAGTAGCTGGATTGTGTGAGACCCTTGTAGATACCAACAGATCCCCACTGGGTGACTGACGGTAAGCTGCGGTGGGGGGGGGAAGAACTGTGGTTTTTGTTTTGAAGTGACTTTTGGAGGACTCAGTACGCCCTTTGGGTTCCTGGTCCAGGAGTCGGTCCTCCTGCTGCCTGGCTGTGCACCTGATTGCTGGTTCAGGGTGGCAGGAGCCTTTTGGAGGACTCAGTACACCCTTTGGGTCCCTGGCCCAGGAGTCGGTCCTCCTGCTGCCTGGCTGTGCACCTGATTCCTGGTTCAGGGTGGCAGGAGCAGCAGTGGCGTAGTGGCTAAGAGCAGTGGCTAAGAGCAGGTGCACTCTGATCTGGAGGAACCAGGTTTGATTCCCAGCTCTGCCGCCTGAGCTGTGGAGGCTTATCTGGGGAATTCAGATTAGCCTGTACACTCCCACACACGCCAGCTGGGTGACCTTGGGCTAGTCACAGCTTCTCGGAGCTCTCTCAGCCCCACCTACCTCACAGGGTGTTTGTTGTGAGTGGGGGAAGGGCAAGGAGATTGTAAGCCCCTTTGAGTCTCCTGCAGGAGAGAAAGGGGGGATATAAATCCAAACTCTTCTTCTTCTTCTTACCACCAAGACAAAGCTCAGCATGGGTTGGGTGGATCACCCTGAGTGGCCAAGAGATGCCAAGGGGCCAGACGGTGGGCAGAGCAAGATCAGGGGCACAAGACAGCAGGGCTGTGGCTAGCCCAGGGCACGTCCCATACCTGCCCTACCATCGTTACGCCACTGTTTGAACTGAGCTTGGAATCTAACTAGGAGCCAGAGAAGATTGTCCCCAGAATGGGTTCCTTTCAAAACTGTTTACAGCATTCTTACCCATATGTCCCGAATCGGTCTCTGCGTTCGGCAGAGGCCAACCTACTGGTGATCCCTGGCCCCTCAATGATACGGCTGGCCTCCACCCGGGCCAGAGCCTTTACAACTCTGGCCCCAGCCTGGTGGAACGCTTTCCCACCAGCTGTCCGGGCCCTGTGGGATCTTACTGAGTTCCGCATGGCCTGCAAGACCGAACTGTTCCGCCGGGCCTTTGGGGAGACTAGCCGTTGATGGGGGACCCCCCTTTCCTTTCTCTTATAACATCAAGTGGATCCTACCGCCCCCCTCCCCTTTGGGGTTTGAGGGAACTGATAGCAGGTGCCATCCTTGTGTTAATGTTAATTTTAATGCTGCATTTTAATGGGGTAGGGTTTATTTTTAATTTATTAGAGCCTGTATTAATTGACACTTCCGGATTTTAATCTGACATTGTGCTCTATTTATATTCTGTTCACCGCCCTGAGCCCTCCGGGGGAGGGCGGTCTATAAACCCAATAAATAAATAATAATAATTCTGTGCTACTGAAGTTTCTATTTTTCAAAGGCCGTGTGTCACAGTAGTCTAATCCAGATGTAGCTGATTCACACAGTGGCCAGATCAGTTTTCTCCTCCAAAGTGCCCCCAGCTGCCCCCGCAACCGGCCAAATCTCCACCAGCCACTGCCACCATCAAAGTTGGGCATCCAGGAACAACGCCAGTTCCACGAACCCCCTCAAAGTGCAAACCCAACATCAGTCATTTTGCCAACCGCTGTTGAATCACTGAAACAGGAGAAAATGTGCACAGCTATGCAAATGTATGCAAACGTGCCTTATCTTCCTGTGTATGCAAGGCGCTTTGCAGAGTTGCCCAAGCAAAAAAGACAGATCCCTTTCCCAAGAAGCTTAACGCTCAGACACAGCATTAAATCGGAGGTAACGTTAAACTTCTCATCTGACAGAACGGGCCGAAGCCACAGTAAATCCGTCACTCTTTAAATTGCCACAGAATCAGGATTTTGTCCGCAAAGGGAGCAACACGGCCATCCTCGCTGGAAGTTAGTGCTGAACGAGGAATTGCAGAGGAATTTTTTCCCAGGGTGATCACGGCCAGGTGAATTTTAGGTATAGATTGTCAGTCTGACTTTCATCCGATGTTTCATGGAATCAGAGCAAGCTAATCAAATTTGCAGATGACACCAAATTAGGAGGGGTAGCTGATACTCCAGAGGACTGAGTCGGGATTCAAAATGACCTGGACAGGTTAGAGAGCTGGGCCAAAGCTAACAAAATGAACTTCAACAGAGATAAGTGGAAGATTCTACACTTAGGCAGAAAAAATTAAATACACAGATATCGGATGAGTGACACCTGGCTTGACAACAGTACATATGAAAGGGATCTGGAAGTCTTAGTAGACCACAAACTACACATGAGTCAGCAGTGTGATGCGGCAGCCAAGAAAGCCAATGCGATTCTGGGATGCATCAAGAGGAGTATAGTGTCTAGATCAAAGGACGTAATAGTACCTCTCTATTCTGCATTGGTCAGACCTCACCTGGAATACTGTGTTCAGTTCTGGGCACCGCAATTCAAAAAGGATATTGATAAACTGGAACAGATCCAGAGGAGGGCAACCAAAATGGTGAAAGGTCTGGAATCCATGCCCTGTGAGGAGAGACTTAGGGAGCTGCGTATGTTTGGTTTGGCAAAGACAATGTTACAGGGTGGCATGACAGCCGTGTTTAAATATTTGAAGGGATGTCATGTTGAAGAGGGAGAAAGCTTGTTTTCTGCTGCTCCAGAGATGAGGACAAGGAGTAATGGGTTCAAAGTGCAGGAAAAGAGATTCCATCTAAACATCAGGAGGAAGTTCCTGTTCCTGACAGTTAGGGCTGTTCGACAGTAGAATACGCTTCCTCTGAGTATAGTGGAGTCTCCGTCGCTGGAGGTTTTTAAACTGAGGCTGGGTGGCCATCTGTCAGGGATGCTTTGATTGTGTGTTCCGGCACGGCTGGGGGTTGGACTGGATGGCCCTTGGGGGTCTCTTCCAACTCTGTTTATGGTTCAAGCGCTGGTGTGCCATTGCTTTCCTCTGCATAGCAGCCATTGGTGGTTTCCCATTCAAACACTACCAGGGCTGATCTAACTTAGGCCCTTTCCGCACACACAAAATAAGACATTTTCAAACTACTTTCACAACTGTTTGCAATTGGATTTTGCTATTCCGCACAGCTTTAAAGAGCACCCAAAGCAGTTTGAAAGTGCATTATTCTGCAGGTGCGGAATGAGCCTACTACGCTTCCGAGATCTGACAAGATGGAGTCAGCCGGTGATTATACTGTTCAAACAACACGCCATCAATGCACAGATTTCTCTACCTTCCCAATCACAGTGCTCCCTCTACCTGGGAGCAGAAAAGCAATCGTTTTTGATGCAGAAGATGCACAGCTGTTCCTTCCCCATAAAACGCCCCGGCAGTCTGTCTGTCTGTCTGAATCACACCTCCGCCCCGAAAGCACACATCCTTTTCATTTATCTGTTATCACTCATCAGTGTACAGTTACCGAGCGCCAGAGAGGTCCCGATGAACTTAATGTCGAACAAGCGGCGCAGGAAATGAAACAGGCACGGCGGGGCCGAAAGGGTGACGTTGGCTGGCGGGAGGGAGAGGGGGGGTTGCCGGTGGCACGGCTTCTTGGAAGCTTTTACGACTCGGCCGACCCAGAAGAACATTCAATAAAACAGATCCACGAGTGGGAATTTACGGGCAGCCCGGTTGCGTCCGCCAGACCGAAATTCTTAATCGAACAGAGACACACGCAGACCTCTTGGTGTGTTTGAAGACTAAATTAAAAAATGGGCTTATTTATGATTTCAATAAGACTCGGGGGCCTTCTTTCTGTCCTTCCCTCTTCTTTTTTCGTCCTTGCCAGGCAAATGGTACATTATCACCGCCGGGCAGCACTGGGATTCTGAGCAACGCGTCTCTCACCTGCTGCCTCCTGCTAGCCAGATGTCGGGAAGAAAACATCCAGAGCTTCTCAGCCAGACCAGGGCCTTGTGCAGATGGAGCCAATGTGCAGCTTTGGGTCTCTTCCTCCCCCTTCCTTCATCAGCTGTATCTAGGGATGCCAGGCTCCAGGTACGGCCTGGAGCTCCCCTGGAATTACAGCTCATCTCTGAACTACAGATATCAGTTCCTCTTTGGAGGCAATGAATGCTTTGGAGGGTAGACTCTGGCCGCTTCCGCCCACGCAGAATAATGCACTTTCAATCCACTTTCACAATGGTTTGCAAGTGGATTTTGCTACTCCACACAGGCTCATTCCGCCCATGCAGAATAATGCACTTTCAAACTGCTTTCAATGCTCTTTGAAGCTGTGTGGAATGGCAAGATCCACTTGCAAACAGTTGTGAAAGTGGTTTGAAAACACATTATTTTGCATGTGCGGAAGGGGCCACAGTGAAATCCAGCTGCAAAGTGCATTGAAAGTGGATTGAAAGTGCATTATTCTGCGTGTGCGGAAGGGGCCTCTATGGTATTATGAAGGAGAAGAGTTTGGATTTATATCCCCCCTTTCTCTCCTGTAAGCGCCTTTTCCTCCCCCCTGGTGCACGAGGCCTGGCCCAACTGCATGGCTGGGAAGCCTCTCCTCTCCCCTGCCGGGGGATTGCACAGCTGGGAGCCCACCCCATTTGAGATGCCCCCCCCGGAGCCCCGCCTCCTGAAGCCCCATTTCCTAGCTTCCCTGCTGGGAAGTGGGGGCAGGGGGAGCAGGGAGCCGTTCAGGCCCCGGCACCATTTTGGCCCAATACGCCCAGAGGTGGGATCCAGCAGGTTCTCACAGGTTCCCGAGAGTAGGTTACTAATTATTGGTGTGTGCCGAGAGGGGGTTACTAATTGGTGATTTTGCCACGTGATTTTTGCCTCAGTTACGCCCCTCCTCTCAGCAGTAGCGCACAGAACTTGAAGCAGTCTAGCAGGAGGTGCACTGGCGTGCGTGGCAGCCTGCGCCTGCGTGCATTCGTTTCCCGCCCAAGGTCCGGCGCAGCGGCTGCGTCCTTGCCACAGCCTCGCCCCCGGAATGCCTCACCCCTGGAATGGTCGACCACGCCCCCATTGTGGCCCGCCCAGCCCCATTGGCCCTATGCCACAGTTTGAATCCCACCACCATGGGAACCTGTTACTAAAATTTTTGGATCCCACCACTGAATACACCTCTGGGTCCCAACGTTCTATCATTACACTGTTATTCAATTTTGGGGGGGTGGAGAGCAAGAAGGGTGGGTTTGGGAAGGGGAGGAACTTCAATGGGGTATAGATTCATGGAATCCATCTTCCAAAGCAGCTCTTCTCTGTAGGTGAACTAATCTGGAGATCAGTTGTAATCCCCAGAAGATCACCAGCCATCACCTGGAGGTGACCATACTGATAACAAGGGGCAGGTGTACCAACAGATAAACCTAATAGCTACTCCGCACCAATTGCTTTAGGTTCTTATACAACCAAGTCATCTTATGATAAATATGTACAAACACCAGAAGTATACAGAATGTAACCAATTAATTATTTTCCCTCTGTTTTTTTCCCCACAGGTTCACCGACAAAACCAAAAGGTTACAGTACAGAGCATTCCTCTCTTAAATATCCAGATTCAAAATATCAATAAGTTTCCACATAAACCATAACATGGTGTGAATGAGTCATTTTTTTTTTAAAAAAAAAAAACAGTTTATCATGTTAATAACAACAAAAAAATATCATTTGGGGCAATTAACCTCTGGTAAGGTTTAATTTTGTGAACACTTCTTCCAACCCACCTAAATTAACTAATAAAAAGGACAAGTACACTCCTAGTAAAAAATTCTGCTCCCATTCTTATGTATTCTCCCGAGCGAGAGACAACAGCCAGTTACTTTAAAAGAGCTCCGTTGTGGGATCAGAAACCCCACAGTCACGATCTTTTTTTTGGTGGGGAGGGGGTTCATTTTGAAATATTGATTCAGTGAAGTCATATTTAAGAAACTCAGACTCTACATGAGAATCTCGCCTGGCCCCATTTTGTGGGTTTGAGTATCCGCAGCGGGCCAGCGCTTCACGATTAGCTGTTGTGATGACAGAATCAATCGTGCAGAATAATTGAGATGATACACTATTACCAGGAGGGCTGATGCCAGGATTTGGGGGGCCCTCCTGCTCGGCATTCTCCAATGACCCTCTAACCTGAAATGGCGGAACGTGCAAAATTAGAACTCCCTCGCCTTTCTTGGATGCTGCAGGAGAATTTCTTGTAATGGTGGAGCCTCTTTGCCCGATGCTGGAGCACCAGCAAATGCCAGCTTTAGCTCCTTCCAGAGCTGGGAATGGCATTGCCTGGCCCTTTGGGAGCTAATTATCTGGAAGCAGGGAGAGCCAGCCTCCTCCTTTCCTCGTGAGTGGATCACCTCCCTCTCCTTTCAACCCCCATCCCTCTCCTCAACTTCAATTATCTCCCTCTGGCTTTCCACACCCCTAGATTCCCTGCCCCACCTTCTTCCATTTCTTGTCGAGAAACAAGGAAGAGGAAGCTCGACGTCTCTGTCCCTACTAAATTAGTTACATCCCAGCTGTTTTTAAAAATGCTAGACTTAGGAGTCTGGCTGGATTTCAAAGATGGGCTTGTGTTCTATAATTTATTGGCTGAAGAGAGCTACAAGGTGGCTAATGAGAGAAGGGCCTGCTTCGGAAACAGGCCTCACCCTTCCCACGTCAGATAGAGAATGACGAGGTCAAATCCTCATGGGTTAACCAGGTGCCCAGACCGACCCAAGACAAGCCCGGCAGAGAAGAGTATGGAAAACGCTGCAGTTCCGGCTTGGGACGTCCTCGGGGACCGCGTAGAAATGCGACCGCGAAGCTGAATCTTGGGAGGTTTGATCTCAGAGCTGGCTGTGGAGGTGACCAGAAGAGCCAGGCGGAGGAAAATGTGGGTTCGGATTCAGCCAGGGACAGTTGCGCAAGCCATGCAGCAGTGGCGTAGGAGGTTAAGAGCTCGTGTATCTAATCTGGAGGAACCGGGTTTGATTCCCAGCTCTGCCACCTGAGCTGTGGAGGTTTCTCTGGGGAATTCAGATTAGCCTGTACACTCCCACACACGCCAGCTGGGTGACCTTGAGCTAGTCACAGCTTCTTGGAGCTCTCTCAGCCCCACCTACCTCACAGGGTGTTTGTTGTGAGGGGGGAAGGGCAAGGAGATTGTCAGCCCCTTTGAGTCTCCTGCAGGAGAGAAAGGGGGATATAAATCCAAACTCCTCCCTCTTCTTCTTCTTCTTCTTCTCTTCTTCTTCTTCTTCTTCTTCTTCTTCTTCTTCTTCTTCTTCTTCTTCTTCTTCTTCTTCTTCTTCTTCTTCTTCTTCTTCTTCTTCTTCTTCTTCTTCTTCTTCTTCTTCTTCTTCTTCTTCTTCTTCTTCTTCTTCTTCTTCGCAACCACCTGGGGATTGCCAGTTCTGGGTTGCAAAATTCCTGGAGCTGTGGGGGCGGAGCCTGAACAGGGAAGGGTTTGAGAAGGGGAGAGACATCAGCAGGGTCTAATGCCGAACAGTCCTGCTGCCGAAGAAGCCATTTTTCCCCGTGGGGAAAGGGACATTGCAAAGCTTGAAAAGATTCAGAGAAGAGCAAGCAAAATGGGTGCTAGAGCTTAGGGCTGCTCAGTTTAGAAAGGAGCATCCCCTCTTAGAACTTTGTGCCAAATCTCAGCGAAGCCAGATATTTAGCACTGGGCAAGAAGAGGATTCCCCCCCCCTTTCCCCTGTGCTATTTCTCCCATTGAAACTATTCCCAGGACTGTTTGCAGCCCCAATAAGAGACGAACAGGAAGGAAGGTGGCAGCTCATCAGATCTCAGAAGCTAAGCAGGCTCGATAGCTGAATGGGAGACATCTGAGGGCGGCTTTGCAGAGGAAAGCCACGGCAAACTCACTCCGCTGAATCACTTGCCTTGAAAACCCTAGTTGGGGTCACTGTAGGTCAGTTGTCACTTGATAGCACTTAAGTGTTTAAGGAACAAAATCAGCCAAATACAAGTACCTATATTTTTCCCTACCATAAAAGCTGCCTTGGGGTGACCCTATGAACTGATGACCTCCAAAATAACTTCTCATTATGAGCCTTGCTCAGGTCTCACTAAATGAAGGATCATGGCTTCCTTAACAGAGTCAATCACCCCATCTTGGATCTTCCTCTATTCCTGTTGCCTTCAGCTTTTCCTACCATTATTGTCTTTTCCAGTGAGACTCGTCTTCTTCTGATGTGACAAGGATAGGACAGCCATTCTTTAATCCCTACTGGATTGGTTGAGAGGACCGTATTAAATTCAAGTACTTTATTGCTAGAACTAATTCCAGGTGCAAAAATTATATCTTTGCTAACACTATTTTTGTTTTTTTGCTGTCAAACCAGCTGGTGTCAAATTTGCTGGTGACCTTGCAGGGTTTTCGAGGCAAGAAACATTCAGAGATGGTTTGCCATTCCCTGCCTTTGTGTCACAACCCTGGCATTCCTTGGAGGTTTCCTATCCAAATACTAGCCAGGGTCAGGGCTGAGAGTATGCAACTTGCCCAAGGACCCCCAGAAAGCTTCCCTGTCATGACTGTGGATTTGAACCTATCTTCCAGATACTACTCCAACACTCTTAACAATGACACAACCGCAGAAAATAAAAACTAGCTATTTGGATGAAGCCGAATATTTGGATAAAGCCAAATATTCGGGTGAAGCCGAATGTTCGGGCGAAGCCGAATATTTAGATTAAGCCGAATAGCTGGCATTGGGGAAAAACCAAAAGCATTTGGGTTTTTTTTCAGCTTTTGGCTGTGGGGTAGGCAGCAGAACTCAGACCTTTCAGCTTTCCCCCACAGGCAGGTGGTGGGGCAGCCAGCAGACTGCACGGAGGAACTGGCTGAGCTGATCCTTCCACGCAGCTCTGCCCAGCTGCCTTTACAACTCATGCGGGCTTTAGAGGCGGCAGGGTAGCTAGCAGAGCTGTGTAGAGAGGTCAGCTCAATCAATCCCTACATGCAGCTCTGTGGCTCAGAGGTTTTTTTTAATGTTTGGCTTTTTTAAAAAAAAAAAACAAAAAAAAATCAATGAAAATGGAAAAGCCGACATGGGAGTTCAACTTTTTTTCAGGTTTTTCAAAAATAATCAGGTTTTTTAAAGCTGAACCCAAACAAATATTGGGGGGAAATGGTGCCTAGACCTACACCGCACTGACTTAGAAAGTGCCCCACGATGCGTTACTTAAGAAGACCAAAAAAGGATTTAACTGCACCCCCGGCTAATTTCTGGACATCTGGGTTCCGCAGCAGAGCATGTGATGGTATGCAGTAATAAAACAGGAGCTGTATGCATGTGAAGAGTGCCTTTCTTTTTCACTGAGCCCAGGCTCACTCCAGTTCCTTCACTTCTAGCGTTAGTTGAGAGAATTCTAGGGTGGACCCTGAGAAAAGTGACTGGCAGCCATGTCTCAGTCTCAGTCAATACATTTTTGTGCATGGAAGATTCCATGTTCAACCTTTGGCCTCAAATAGTCCAGAATCTCAAATATCAGGGCTGAAAAAAGGATACATCAGAGGCCTTCAAAAGCCTCTGCCCAGCAGACTGAAGAGTGAGCTGAGGGCGATTCCGCACATGAGTAAAATAGGTTCAACCCAGTTCCCTGAGAAGGGTACTAACCTAGGTCGAAGCCATTGGTGTTCCCCACTGCAACCAGCTTGATCCCAGATCAGAAGGCGAAATCATCCTGTGCCTCTTCGCCGCTCCATTCCGATTGGCTACTGTTCTACGGCCATGTTCCATCTACCCCCACACACGTTATAAAAAAAACTGCCACAGGAATGGAGGGACGAAGGTGGCATTTTGTGATTGGCCAGCTGTATGCATGCCTGAAACACTCTTCGAACGCAAGAAAGAAGAGGGGACAAAAATTAGGTGCGATTTTCGCTGCGGCGGTTCTCTAGCTGTACGCATGCCCAAAACACTCAGCTGTGATTGGCTGAATGGGGGACTCCTGGTGCCAGAGATTCCGCACTTTACTGGAATCGAGCTGAGTTCGAGCGTGGTTCCCTGGAAAAGTTGTAGTTCCCAACTGGAGTCGGAAATTTGACCGTTACACGGGGCGAAGCTGGTACAAAACCATGTCGATCCCAGTGGTTGTGCGGAACACTTAGGTCGAATGCAGCTCGAACTTAGGTCGATAACCCAAGTGCGGAATCGACCTGAGTGAAGCCACAGCTGTGGTTCTTACAGTGCACTTCATAAAAGCCACCGTGGTATGGATATTAAGACTAGTATCTGGAAGACTGACGTTCAAGTCCCCAATCATACTGTGGAAGCTCTCGGGGTGACCTCGGGCCAGTCACAGCCTCTTAGCCTAACTCTATACCTCACAGGGGAGTTAGAATCATAGGCCCCTTCCGCACATGCAAAATAATGCACATTCAATCCACTTTCACAATTGTTTAAAAGTGGATTTTGCTCTTCTGCACAGTAAAGTCCAGCTTCAAAATGCATTGAAAGTGGATTGAAAGTGCATTATTCGGCATGTGCTGAAGGGGTCATAGAATGATACCATTTCCCTGAAAATGAGACCTACCCTGAAAGTAAACTCTAGCCTAATTTTTCAGGATTTTTGGAGAATGCTTGAAATATAAGCCCTGCTCCAAAAAATAAGCCCTAGTTACAGATTCCCCGACGCAGCTGATCTGGTGACGTGGGAGGTGCAAAATCATGGGAAAAAATAAGACATCCCCTGAAAATAAGCCCTAACGTATCTTTTGGAGCAAAAATTAATATAAGACCCTGTCTTGTTTTCGGAGAAACGGTAGAGTTGGAAGAGACCCCAAGGGTCATCCAGTCCAACCCCCTGAAATGCAAGAACACACAATCAAGGCACACCAGACAGATGGCCGTCCAGCCTTTGTTTAAAAGCCTCCAAAGAAGGAGACTCCCCCACTCTTTGAGGCAGCCCTGACTGTCAGGAAGTTCTTCCTAATGTTTAGGCGGAATCTCTTTCCTCCTGTACTTCGAATCCATTATTCGTTGTCCTAGTTTCTGGAGCAGCAGAAAACAAGCTTTCTCCCTCTTCAACATGACATCTCATCAAATATTTAAACACGGCTATCATGTCACCCCTTAACCTTCTCTTCTCCAGACTAAACATACCTTACTCCCTAAGTTGCAAGGATAAAATGGAGGAGAAAAAACCGTAAGCTGCCCGGGCTCCTGTACTTGGGTGTTGTGGGTTTTCCAGGTTGTATGGCAGTGTTCCAGTAGCATGCCGTGCTTGTTGGTGGGATTGGGGGTTGTATGCTTTGTTTTGGGGCCGGGGGACTGTCTTGGAATTCTTTCACCCTTGGTCGGTTAAGCATCATAGGGTTTATATGTTTTGTCGTCTCCATCGGATGCATTTTATGACGGACGCTGTAAATTTTATTGTAGGTTGGAGGCCGCTCTGAGCCCACTGTGGCAGAGGAGAGAAGGGGGGAAATCAAACACGCGCGTGCGCGCACACACACACGGATTAAATAAATATATAAATGTGCATGTCCTTCACAAAGTGTGAGTAGGGATCAGACTGCGCCTGAGTTTAAGCTGACGCATGTCATCCCTCCGAGATCGCAGCATGTTGGCTGGCTGCAGGTGCCCCCCCTAGCACCCTTAAGCTCGCCTTTGCTATTTGGGAGGGCACTCCAGATCAAGCACAGGGTCCTTGGGCTGCAGACCTTTGGCTAATCGCAGCCTGAATCCCTGGCGGCAGCAGACGGGCCGTATCTCTCTCTGCCTTGTGCAACTTGTAGATAAAGAGGAGGCCCCTGGACAGGACGCAGCAGCTGGACAGAATCCCTAGGGAGAAAAACAGAACCTCTGACAAGTGTTCGCCTTGCGGTCTGATTTACAGATCTAATACTGCTGGCTCAAAATATCCAGAAGTTGCCAACAAAGAAGAAGAAGAAGAAGAAGAAGAAGAAGAAGAAGAAGAAGAAGAAGAAGAAGAAGAAGAAGAAGAAGAAGAAGAAGAAGAAGAAGAAGAAGAAGAAGAAGAAGAAGAAGAGGAAGAGGAAGAGGAAGAGGAAGAAGAGGAAGAGGAAGAGGAGGAGGAGGAGGAGGAGGAGTTTGGATTTATATCACCGCTTTCTCTCCTGCAGGAGACTCAAAGGAGCTTACAATCTCCTTGCCCTTCCCCCCTCACAACAAACACCCGGTGAGGTAGGTGGGGCTGAGAGAGCTCCGAGAAGCTGTGACTAGCCCAAGGTCACCCAGCTGTGTGGGAGTGCACAGGCTAATCTGAATTCCTCAGATAAGCCTCCACAGCTCAGGCGGCAGAGCTGGGAATCAAACCCGATTCCTCCAGATTAGATACACGAGCTCTTAACCTCCTACGCCACTGCTAATACTGCTGGCTCAAAATATCCAGAAGTTGCCAACGAAGAAGAAGAAGAGGAGGAGGAGGAGGAGGAGGAGGAGGAGGAGTTTAGAATTATACCCACCTTTCTCTCTTGAAAGGAAACTCAAAGGGGCTTACAATCTTCTTTCCCTTCACCCCCCACAACAAACACCCTGCGAGCTCCAAAGAACTGTGAGTAGCCCAAGGTCACCCAGCTGGCGTGTGTTGGAGTGCACAAACTTATCTGGTTCCCCAGATAAGCCTCCACAGCTCAAGTGGCAGAGCGGGGAATCAAACCTGGTTCTCCAGATTAGAGCGCACCTGCTCTTAACCACTACACCGCTGCTGTAGATGAGAGGGTCCTTTGAATTCCTGGTTCGTTGGCTCTCAACATCAACAGGCATGTCCTAATAACGCATTGTATTTATTTTAACAACCCTGAGAAATAGTTTTGGCTGAAAGAATGTACCTGGCCCAAGGTCATTCAGCAATCTTCCACAGAAAGGTGGGGATTCGAACACGGATCTCCCAGAGCTTTGTCCGATATTCTCCCCTCTATACCAGGCTACACAGGAGTATCGTATAGGGATCTCTACCTGATCAGAAATTCCCAGATCTGTGTCGTCCACGTGTTTTGAAGTGAGCCCTTTTAACTCAAAAACATTTTAAGCGAGCACGGCGCAAGTAAGAGCGAGGAGCCTGAAGTGGTTATTCACGGGCTCCCATGCCATGTTTACAGACCTTACTTTCCTGTGATGAATTTCTCACTCAGAAGCGGGTTTCCAGTCAGAATATGTACGCGCGCTGCATGATAAATTATGAAGGATGCCCAGGTGTGAAAATCCAAGCATAGGAATGGTGTTTCTGGATGAAGTCTTCTGAGTTCAGCACCCTCTGATCCACCAGCCATGGGCGTACCAGTAATGGGGACATGGGGTACCCCATGTCCCTAGGACACAAGCCGTTCTGTCACGTGGGGTGCGCCAGCTGCCAGCCGGGCACAAGGAACCAGCCGGCACCTGGCAGCTCTTTTTGTGCCAGGCGGCTGCCTGTTTATTTGCAGCATTTCTCTGTTTATTCTTTTATTTCGATGGGGGGGGGGGGGCAGTCTTCGAAGCATCGAGTCTACAAGGACTATAGAACGCTGCATGAGGCAATGAAGCATTGAAGCATCGACTCAACACAGAACTTCTTAAAAAACGGGGCAGGGGGAATCACAAAATGGTGGCCAGGAATCGTTTCAAGAGGTTGAGTGTGAACAAAAAGGGGGGGAGGGGTTGGAAAAGTTTTACACATGTTTAAGGAGATTTATTGTCGTAGGCTTTCACGGCCGGAATCACTGGGGTGCTGTGTGGTTTCGGGGCTGTGTGGCCGTGTTCTAGCAGCATTCTCTCCTGACGTTTCGCCTGCATCTGTGGCCGGCATCTTCAGAGGATCTGATAGTAGGAATGGGAAGCAAGTGGAGTATATACACTGTGAGGTCAAAAGGTGAGGCCCTCTGAATAGAGTAGCCTGGCATGTGAGTCACAGAGAAGTCTGTAGCATGGGAGTAACAATGAAGATAGCAAGGTCAATAGGTGAATGGATCTGAATAGAAGTATCCTGGTCTCTGTTTCCTTTGAGTGCTATAGTCTATAGTTGTCCTGTGTTTGTGTGCAGCTGATCAGTCACTGTCTTGATTCTAGAGTTTTTCAACACTGGCAGCCAAATTCTGTTCATTTTCATGGTTTCTTCCTTCCTGTTGAAGTTGTCCATGTGCTTGTGAATTTCAGTGGCTTCTCTGTGTAGTCTGACGTAGCGGTTGTCAGAGTGGTCCAGAATTTCTGTGTTTTCAAATAATATTCTGTGTCCAGGTTGGTTTATCAAGTGTTCTGCTATTGCTGATTTTTCTGGCTGAAATAGTCTGCAGTGCCTTTCGTGTTCTTTAATTCATGTCTGAGCGCTGCGTTTGGTGGTTCCTATGTAGATTTGTCCACAGCTACATGGTATGCGGTAGACTCCTGCAGTAGCTAGAGTACCCCTCTTATCCTTTGCTGAACGTAGCATTTGTTGAATTTTCTTAGTGGGTCTGTAGATTGTTTGTAGGTTATGTTTCTTCATCAGTTTTCCTAAACGGTCAGTGGTTCCCTTGATGTATGGTAAGAACACTTTCCCTCTAGATGGCTCTTTATCCTTGTTCATGTGGCTTGTTCTTGGTCTTGCAGCTCTTCTGATGTCTGTAGTAGAGTAACCATTAGCCTGTAGAGCCCAGTTTAGGTGATTCAATTCATCTTGAAGGAGGTGGGGTTTAAGGAGATTCGTGGGAAAGGTCATTTGTTAGCAGCAGAGGGGCATATAATTTCCCATGACTTCAGTGCCCTGCTCAGGACTGCTAGAAATTTTACTCGGTGCTCCGCTGTCCTTGGAGGTTTTGCCTGAGTCGTCTGCACACTGTCTAGCCCTATTATATATATATATATATTGAATTTGATTGACTGATTTGTGTGCCAGCTTCTCCAATTACGTTCCTTTGGGAAAAGCTTCGCCAGTCCAATTTCTGCCTGCCGGGCAGATGTGATTGCTTAAGGCAGAGGTGTCGAACTTGCGGCCCTCCAGATGTTCATAAACTACAATTCCCATCAGTCCCTCCTAACATGAGCATTGGCTATAGTGGCAAGGGCTGATGGGAATTGTAGTTCATGAACATCTGGAGGGCCGCAAGTTCGACACCTGTGGCTTAAGGTGTCACGTAGTAGTTAATTGCCAGGACCCTCGTTTGCTGCCCCCAAACAGGAAGAGGCACACGATTTGGGGGTTCACCCCTCTGCTGCCTTCAATAGCAATTGCGCAAACAGTATGTTTTCAGTGGGGCGTGTTGCGTGTGAAGGAGTAAACATCTGACCCGTCTGTCTGTCGTGAATCAAGCAAATGAACCCAGACACACACAACGGCTTAGGCGGGCTGCTCAGGTGGGCGCTGCGGTGGCAGGTCAGCTCCTGCCCCCACCCCAGGAGACCAAGGAGGGCAGGAGCCGGCCTGCCACTCCACTGCCCCCCTGAGCAGTCCACCTGAGCTGCCTGCTGCCCTGCTGAAGTGCCCCCCCCTTCCCCAAGCTCTGTCCCTAAATCTCCAGGAATTGCCCTCCCTGGAGATGGCAACTCTCTCCCTCATTCCAAAGCCCTGTTGTTGACTCTGCCTCTCCCTCTTCTGTTTCATCTGCTTTCGCCTCTGTTCAAGGCCATCGTTTCCAGGGCTGCCTGGTCTTTGTTGTGCGTGTGCGTATGTGTGTGCATGTCCTTCTCCGTAATTTTTTTTTGATGTCTCTCCAGCAGGGCGAACGCCAAGAAACTGGGCCTTATCGCCGACAACCTGGGAAAGCAATGTGGGAAACAGCTCAAATGCAAACAGGAGAAAGAAAGTTAAGGAGCGTTTGATGACTCAGTCAAGGACTGGAGGTTTGGCTGAGCCAGGTGGTGGGAAACCGGGACAAATTTAGAAGGTCTCCGCCCCACTTCTTTCTCGTTTCTGCTATTTCGGCGATATCTGTATCTCCTGTTTCACATCCAGCCCAACCCGCTGCCATGCAGGAACGCACAATCAAAGCACTCCCGACAGATGGCCATCCAGCCCAAGAAGGAGTCTTCTCCACACACCGAGGTAGTCCATCCCTCTGTCAGGATTATACCTCACAGGGGAGTTAGAATCATAGGCCCCTTCCGCACATGCAAAATAATGCACATTCAATCCGCTTTCACAATTGTTTGAAAGTGGATTTTGCTCTTCCGCACAGAAAAATCCAGCTTCAAAATGCATGGAAAGTGGATTGAAAGTGCATTATTCAGCATGTGCTGAAGGGGTCATAGAATGATACCATTTCCCTGAAAATAAGACCTACCCTGAAAGTAAACTCTAGCCTGATTTTTCAGGATTTTTGGAGAATGCTTGAAATATAAGCCCTGCTCCAAAAAATGAGCCCTAGTTACAAATTCCCCGGCGCAGCTGATCTGGTCAGGTGGAAGGTGCAAAATCATGGGGAAAAAATAAGACATCCCCTGAAAATAAGCCCGAACATATCTTCTGGAGCAAAAATTAATATAAGACCCTGTCTTATTTTCGGAGAAACGGTAGAGTTGGAAGAGATCCCAAGGGTCATCCAGCCCAACCCCTGCCATGCAGGAACACACAATCAAAGCACTCCTGGCAGATGGCCATCCGGCCCAAGAAGGAGACTTCACACACAGAGGTAGTCCATTCCTCTGTCGAACAGCCCTTAGTGTCAGGAGGTTTTTCCTGATGTTTAGGTGGAATCTCTGTTCCTTCCCCTTGAGCCCATGACTCCTGGTCCTAGTCTCTGGAGCCGCAGAAAACAAGCTTGCTCCCTCCCCGACATGACATCCCGACATGATTAGGAGACGTGGTGTGTGGATTTTTCTAAAAAGATCCCCTTGCGATTTGAATGGCAAACCAGAGCCAAAACTAATCCGGAGCCTTTTTAGATACCTGGATTTTATGGCCGGGGAGGGGTTCAGTTGAGAGTTATTATTTAGTGTGGGAAGATGCAGGTCTTTTATGTGAGTCTCCTGGGATGATCTCGCTGACCCTTCTTGTAGACAGAATTCCTGATCCCATAAGTGCATAAATCGATGAGAATTAAGAACGCAGCAGACATTCGCGTCGACATGTTTAGCATTATTCCCCTCCTTGGAAATTCCGGACTGGATCGCTCAGGCTGGAATGGCTCCTGCACTCGGATCCAGGTGTTGCCCGAGGCACCATTTCTCCCCTATGCCTCTGCCCATAACAGACAGGTTGTGAGGCAGGTGGGGCTGGGCCAAGATCATCCAGCAGGCTTCATGTATAGGAAAAGGGAAAGAAATCCAGTTCAACCCGATAAGAGTCCACTGCTCATGCAGAGGTGTGGAAAACCAAACCCCACTCTCCAAATTAGAGCCTCTTCCCCAACTCTTAACCATTACATGACGCTAGCCCTGTACGGTGTTCGAGGCAAGAAACATTTGCAGGTGGTTTGGCGTTGCCTGGGTCTACATAGCAACCCTGGTCTCCCATCCAAGTTCTATCAAAGACCAAGGCCAAATTTAACAGGCTGTTCGGTTATCTGAAAGGTACCCTGTTTCCCCGAAAATAAGACATCCCCTGAAAATAAGACGTAGTAGAGGTTTTGCTGAAGTGCTAAATATAAGGCATCCCCCGAAAGTAAGACGTAGCAAAGTTTTTGTTTGGAAGCATGCCCGTCGAACAGAACACCAGAGCATGCAGCTGTGGAGCGGAAAAATAAGACCTTCCCCTGAAAATAAGACATAGCGCATCTTTGGGAGCAAAAATTAATATAAGACACTGTCTTATTTTCGGGGAAACAGGGTATCTGCAGATGTAACTGAAAGGGCGGACACAGGATGTCAGCCTCAACTGGAGGGCGAATAGCCTTCATGTATGTGGATTCTCTGGAGTGAAGTAGATGTAGGGGATTTTTTATTCACTCCCAGCAAAACTGAAAGGCAGCATATTATGTTCCATCTGCATACATTTACATAGAACACACACAATTATGCAAATCAGGGGGTCTGCTTCCAAGAAGTAATCTCAAGGAGTTTGCAAGGGGCCAAAAGAAGCCATGGGGGTGGGAAACACGTGTGTCCGGGGCGTGCGTACTCAGGAGCCGTGAAAATGTGTGGGGACCATCCAGCACTGTCAAAAAAACCCACTGATTTTTCAGTGGGAGCGATACAGCCACGTGCTCAGCCCTTCCGCTGAATATCACGGGGTGAGAGTGTTACTATAAGAACATAAGAACATGCCAGCTGGACGTGTTGCAACCATCAGTTCCCCAGGAAATAGCAACTTTGGGAGGTGGTGGGGCGAGCTGTGACATCACATCCTTGTTGAGATCCATCCGTGGCCCAAATGCCACTTTTCCCAGGCTCCGCCACCAAATCTCCAGGGTTTCGCAGCACAGTCGACAGCACCAAGAACTCTGGCATGCAAACTTTTCCTAGCACAGAGACAGAATTATAGGAAACTTGGAGTCCTGTGTTCAGTGCTGGTTGCCACATCTCAAAAAGGAGATCGAAGAGATAGAAAAAGTGCAGAGAAGGGCAAAGAAGATGATTGAGGGACTGGAGCACCTTCCTTATGAGGAGAGGCTGCAGCGTTTGGGACTCTTTAGTTTGGAGAGGAGGCGGCTGAGGGGGGATATGATTGAAGTCTATAAAATTATGCATGGGGTAGAAAATGTTGACAGAGAGACATTTTTCTCTCTTTCTCACAATACTAGAACCAGGGGGCATTCATTGAAAATGCTGGGGGGAAGAATTAGGACTAATAAAAGGAAACACTTCTTCATGCAACGTGTGATTGGTGTTTGGAATATGCTGCCACAGGAGGTGGTGATGGCCACTAACCTGGATGGCTTTAAAAGGGGCTTGGACAGATTTATGGAGGAGAAGTCGATGTATGGCTACCAATCTTGATCCTCCTTGATCTGAGGTTGCAAATGCCTTAGCAGACCAGGTGCTCAGGAGGAGCAGCAGCAGAAGGCCATTGCTTTCACCTCCTGCATGTGAGCTCCCAAAGGCACCTGGTGGGCCACTGCGAGTAGCAGAGTGCTGGACTAGATGGACTCTGGTCTGATCCAGCTGGCTAGTTCTTATGTTATGTTCTTAAACTTTCCCAGGCAATTTTCTGATGGGGGAAAAGCACAAGGGCCATTCTGGACAAAGCGAGCTGACAACCCAGGGAGAGGAAAAAGCCATACCTGATCAGGCGCTTCGACCAGCTTCGGGCAGGAAAAGAAATGAGTTCTGGCTGAGGGGCGGCCAGCCCTTGAAATGATTTAAAAATAGAGCTGAGAGGTTGTTGCCCTAGAGAGCCCTGGATGGAGAGGAGAGGTGAAAGGGTTAAGGGACTGATAAGCTCGAGGTGAGGAAGCAAGAAAGAGAAGGGGAAGATCAGAAGGACAAGAAGATAAGCTCGGTGGCCTGGTCTCCATTGAGAGGGGATCCTCAGCAAAATGCTGCCAAGCAGCTCCCCCTACCAGGCACGGCCACAGCATGGGTGCAGAGGGCAAGACATGCAGTGCCAGCTTCTTACTCAGGGCGATTCCGCACACGAGTAAAATAGGTTCAACCCAGTTCCCTGAGAAGGGTACTGACCTAGGTCGAAGCCATTGTTGTACCCCACTGCAACCAGCTTGATCCCAGCTCGGAGGGCGGGATCATCCTGTGCCTCTTCGCCACTCCGTTCCGATTGGCTACTGTTCTACGGCCATGTTCCGCCTATCCCCACACATGTTATAAAAAAAAAAACTGCCACAGGAATGGAGGGACAAAGGTGGCGTTTTTTGATTGGCCAGCTGAACGCATGCCCGAAACACTCAGCTGTGATTGGCTGAATGGGGGACTCCTGGCACCAGAGATTCCGCACTTTACTGGAATCGAGCTGAGTTCGAGCGTGGTTCCCTGAAAAAGTAGTAGTTCCCAACTGGAGTCGGAAATTTGACCGTTACACGGGGCGAAGCTGGTACAAAACCACATCGATCCCAGTGGTTGTGCGGAGCACTTAGGTCGAACGCAGCTCGAATTTAGGTCGATAACGCAAGTGCGGAATCGACCTCAGTTGACCAAGTCAAGACTCATGCCTAGGGATGCCCGCTCATACGTTTAGGGATGCCCGCCACCACTCTTTGCAGTCATTTCTGCTTGGTATTCTAGGTCCACCCGCAAGTTATCGTGAACACAGGTGCAATCCGTGTACAGGGAACCCTTGGTTGTTCTTCATACGGGCACTGAGTAATTCTCACGCTACATTCAGTGGCCCGTTCCGCACAAGCCTTTGAAAACATTTTGAAGCAGGAAATAAAACACTTCCTCCATGGCCTTCCGTGCTGTTTTCACCCCCAGATGTTTAATTGGCAGCCTCAAAACATTTTAAATGAGTGTCCTTTTTAAAATGATTCTTTGGTTGGAATGTTTTGGAAACGTCTTCAGTTGCCTGTGTGATCCCTCTAAGACATTTCCCACACCTCTGAGCCATCCCCAGAATTCCTTCTTGATGCCATAAACTCATTTTGTTCCCTCTTGCTTGTTTATTTGCTCCATTTCTGTTTGTTTTTTTTATTGGGGGGAGGGATCTTTGAAGTTTTAAGTGTACAAGGTCCACTTATACAAAGAAGCACAAGACTGTGAGGCATTGAAGCATCATATTGTCAAAGGCTTGCACGGCTGGAATCAGTAGGGTGTTGTGGGTTTTCTGGGTTGTATGGCCATAGTCCAGTAGCATTTTCTCCAGATGTTTCTCCTGCATCTGTGACTGGCATCTTCAGAGGAACTTCTGAAGGATTGCGATTGCGCTTTTGTTCTTCGCATGAAAATTAGTGGGGTTTAACAGCGCTTAACAGGGTTACCTACACTGCTTCCCCAAAACTAGGTCTTAGGTTTAATGCTAATAATCGAGCCCAGTGGCCCAGGCCAGCCTAGATGTGGTGGGGGGGGACTCTGTTTGCACGTGCCCACAGAGAAGGCTCTGAGTGCCACCTCTGGCACCCGTGCCATAGGTTCGCCACCACTGGCCTACACCCACCTCTGTCTCCTCTTGGTTATTGGCTGCATAGTCCTTTCTACCATCACTGGGAATCAGTTGCCACTAGCCAGGTGCCCCACCTACCTTATCTGGCAGAGGAGGGTGGCGGCCGTCCCGGGCAACCTGGTGTGGCCAGATCTAGCACGGCCAGGGCCGAGGGATGCCCAGTGGGCCCACAGAGGCTCCTGGCCTGGCTGCTTTAAAGAAGCACTCAGGCTGGGAGCCTGCCACGGGCTGCCCCTCGGTCTGCTCTTTTGGACTGAAGGAGCAGCCTGGCCAAGAGCCTGCTGTTGGGAGATCCACACCTGGTGCGTGTGTATCCCTTGAAAAGTAGCAGAGTGGCACAGAGGCTAAACACAGGGAAGCTTACCTGGGTACAAACACGTGGTTGAGCTTGCTAGAGAGAACTCCAGACACAAAAGAAAGTCAGAGTCATTTGTAGTTTCTTATCTAATAAAAAGAGTATTTACTAGTGAACTCCATTCTGGATAGAAAGGTGGAGAGATAGGTTCACTATCTAATCTAATCTAGCTGGATGGAGGCGGATGCGTAGGAGACACATCCTCTCCCTAGGCATGGTGAAGGTAAGAGTAAAAATGGAGAGGGTCTCCGAGAAGAAGGCGGAAGCAAGGGAGGAAGTCCCTAAGAGTATCAGTCTACATCAAAGGGATAGACTCAGCATGATAGAGTAAAGGTGACAAATTCCTAAGTCCCTATCTAGCCACTAGCTTGCTAGTAAAAACCCCCTCTGCAGGATGAGGCAGGAAACAGCATAAAGTCCCTTTCTTCCAACACCTGCCACGGGTCCACCGGGTGCCCCCCAGGTAATCTAATGGGTGGCACCCAGGGCCAATTGACCCCTCTGGCAGATACGCCACCGGGAGAGGGGGTTGTTACCTGCCCAGAGTCTGCAGATGGGTGATGTAGGAAATTGTACCACGATCTGCACGTTAGGAGCAGCAGTGGCGTAGGAGGTTAAGAGCTCGTGTATCTAATCTGGAGGAACCGGGTTTGATTCCCAGCTCTGCCGCCTCAGCTGTGGAGGCTGATCTGGGGAATTCAGATTAGCCTGTGCACTCCCCCACACGCCAGCTGGGTGACCTTGGGCTAGTCACAGCTTCTCGGAGCTCTCTCAGCCCCACCTACCTCACAGGGTGTTTGTTGTGAAGGGGGAAGGGCAAGGAGATTGTCAGCCCCTTTGAGTCTCCTGCAGGAGAGAAAGGGGGGATATAAATCCAAACTCTTCTTCTTCTTCTTCTTCTTCTTCCCAACAGGTCTGTGTGATTGGTAGATCTAAAAAGCAGGGGGAAGGGCTGTTAAACCCTCTTCCTTCCCCTCATGCAGGGACTTCAAAGGAATATTTTGCAAATCTCTGTTTGTAAACGCTGCAAAGTGATCAAGTGGGACGGAATGGATTTGGAGTAAAACCAACGGTTGATGGAGCAAAGATCTGAGATACTCCCTCCGCTGCGCTTACGCATGATGCATAGCTTGCCTTCATGAATAAGAATTACATTCCCCCACAGCACAGACCACTTTGTGGATTCCGGCAAGACTGACTGGTCTGGGGGCGAGGGGTGGAAGAGAGCACGCCTAGAGCAGTGACTCATGCAGAGATGCAGCAGGAAACCACTGCTGATGAATGATGGCTTTGCTGCAACCGAGAATTGCCAATTCAAAATATAGCTCACCAGAATGGGAAATAGGAAGCAGAAATGCTGAGACCTCTGAATAAAGCTCCCTGTTTTAAAATAGAAAGGATCAGTTTCATGGGGTGTGTGTGTGGGGCGGGGGGGGGGGTCCAATTTGGATCAGGGCTAAATAATAAGTGAAGGGGGCGAGCTGTTATCCCCCCACCCAAAGCAAATCTGAAGGACCATGGACATGGGCAAAAAGAAGAAGAGTTTGGATTCATATCCCCCCTTTCTCTCCTGCAGGAGACTCAAAGGAGCTGACAATCTCCTTGCCCTTCCCCCCTCACAACATACACCCTGTGAGGTGGGTGGGGCTGAGAGAGCTCCGAGAAGCTGTGACTAGCCCAAGGTCACCCAGCTGGCGTGTGTGGGAGTGCACAGGCTAATCTGAATTCCCCAGATCAGCCTCCACAGCTCAGGCGGCAGAGCAGGGAATCAAACCCGGTTCCTTCAGATTAGATACACGAGCTCTTAACCTCCTATGCCACTGCTGCTCCTAGGGTCTAGGGTGCCCCCCCCCCCCCCCCCCCCCGATTCCAGCCTCTGGGCAGGCCAGAAGAGACTGCAGTCCCAGCCTCGGAGACCTTATTTTATAAGGACTGAGGCCGGGTGGGTGGGGCTTGGGGAACAGGAAGGGGTGGGACTTCCTGCTCCCCAAGGCCCACCCCCTTGTCCCTAGGCAGATATGCCACTGTTACCAGGTAATTATCAGGGCATGTACTTATCAAGGTCTGGAACAGGATAGCTGTGGATAGCGTGATCTCATCCGTTCTCGGAGGCTAAGCAGGGTCAGTCCTGGCTCATATTCATTTACTTACTTCATTTATACCCTGCTTTTCTGTCTAATAAGGACCCAAAGGGGCTTACAACATTCGCCTCGCCTCCAAGTTATGCTTACAACAACCTTGTAAGGGAGGTGTAACTAACCCACAATCCACTACCAAGCTTCCATAGAAAAGGGCAGATTCAAACCTGCCTCTTCTAGGTTCTAGGCCCGTGGTGGCAAACCTTTGGCACTCCAGATGTTATGGACTACAATTCCCATCAGCCCCTTCCAGCATGGCCAATTGGGAATTGTAGTCCATAACATGATGGGAATTGTAGTCCATAACATCTGGAGTGCCAAAGGTTTGCTAGGCTGACATTCCAACCACTACACCACACTGTCTTTCCAACCTAAAGCAGTGGGGCAGTTCCCTGATTATCCGTGTATTTTATCCTGCTCCTCTTCCAAAGAACTCAGGGAACTGCACATGGATCTCCCCTTTCTCATTTTATTCTCACAACAACCCGGCAAGGTAGGTTAGTCTGAATGAAGCTCAGTGACTCCAGGATCTTCAATGCAGCCTTTACATTGGGCCCACCAGCTGAACAGTGCCTTTGCTTGCTTTCTGTCCCCCTCAACCTCACCAAGACAGTGTCAGGATTTGAACTCGAGCCTCATCAGGCCTAGTCCAGCACTAACCCGTGCACCACACTGGCTGATGCTACACTACGACACAGAAATATGTTGGCATGTGGACTGGGCTGGAGTGAGGAAGAACTGCACCTGGGGCATGCGTGCTCCCTGCGCCCTGCCATGCCCCTGCCCCCACCCACCCTGCCAGGCCCCCGCCCATCCCAGAATGCCCCCGCCAGGCCCCCACACCAGCACGCACCCAGTGCATCGCAACCCCCCCCCCCTTGGTGCTATGCCACTACAAATGGACTCTCTGTGCAAATAGGGCCGTGGTGGCGAACCTTTGGCACTCCAGATGTTAAGGACTACAAGTCCCATCAGCCCCTGCCAGCATGTCCAATTGGCTGATGGGGATTGTAGTCCATAACATCTGGAGTGCCAAAGGTTCGCCACCACTGAAATAGGGTGTGTTGAACCAGGGAAAGGAGATTCCATTTCCTTGGCCGGCATTTCCTGAGAGCCGGCACCTGTCAAACATGTCTTCCCTTCCCCTGGCCTTCCTAGGAAAGGGACCAGGTCGGGAGGGGTGGATGACAGAAACCCAGCAAAGTTCCTCAAGCTTACACTGCCATCTTCTGGCTCCCGGTGAGTTGTGTGCACGGCTGAGAAGCCAGGCCGAGCCCCAGGGCTGTTTCACCAGGAACGTTTGCATGAAGAAGTGCTTCCTTTTCTTAGTCCTAATTCTTCCCCCCAGCATTTTCAATGGATGCCCCCTGGTTCTAGTATTGTGAGAAAGAGAGAAACATTTCTCTCTGTCCACATTTTCTACCCCATGCATAATTTTATAGACTTCAATCCTATCCCCCCTCAGTCGTCTCCTCTCCAAACTAAAGAGTCCCAAACGCTGCAGCCTCTCCTCATAAGGAAGGTGCTCCAGTCCCTCAATCCCTCAAACCCATTGAAGTGAAGGCAGACCCAATGGTGGCTTCAGGGTACCTTTGAGTTCTCAAGAAGGAGGAGGAGGAGGAGGAGCAGGAAGTGGCGGAGGTGGAATTTGGATTTATACCCCACCTTTCTCTCCTGTAAGCTCCTTCCCTTCCTCTCCCCACAACACACATCTTGTGGGGTAGGTGAGGCTGAAGAATGTCAAAGAAGTGTGTCTAGTTCCAGGTCACCCAGCAGGCTTCATCTGGAGGAGCGGGGAAACAAATCCAGTTCGCCAGAGCCAGCATGGTGCAGTGGTTAAGAGCAGGTGGATTCTAATCTGGAGAACCGGATTGGATTCCCCACTCCTCCGCCTGAGTGGCAGAGGCTTGTCTGGTGAACCAGATGTGTTTCCGCACTCCTAAATCCCTGCTGGTTGACCTTGGGCTAGTCACAGTTCTCTGGGGACTTTCTCAGCCCCACCTGCCTCACAAGGTGTCTGTTGTGGAGAGAGGAAGAGAAAGGAGTTTGTAGGCCACCTTGAGTCACCTTACAGGAGACAAATGTGGAGTATAAAATATAAATCCAAACCTCCTCCTCCTCCTCCTCCTCCTCCTCCTCCTCCTCTTCTTCTTCTTCTTCTTCTTCTTCTTCTTCTTCTTCTTCTTCTTCTTCTTCTTCTTCTTCTTCTTCTTCTCCAGGTAAGAGTCTGCCGATCATGTGGAGGAATGGGAAATCAAACCCGGTTCTCCAGATCAGAATCCATTGCTCTTAATTACTACATCCTGACTCAGAGGGGATTTAATCTCCTGGATCCTAGTTCAGTGCTGTAACCACTACACTGCACTGGCTCTCACTTCTCTGGTTCAACTCCAGACCCCAAACCTTAGTCGAAGACTTCCTTTGTGTCTCAGCAATGTGATTCACACAGGGTGGAGAAACTGTGGTTGTTTGGGTCTACCTTCGGTTTGTTCCAGCCGAGAGCTGCAGCCGTTTCAAGAGCAAGAGAAACATTCTATTTTAAGCCTCCGTATCCACCACAAAATGTTTACTAATCATTTCTCCATGTCCCGGGCAGGCTGAAACTGTCATTCGAGCAAACCCGCAGCAATTTGACAACTCAATTCTGAACTCTCCTTGGTTTCCCAGTATTAGTCATGTACCCTGCTGGTCTAAAGGGAATCAGAGAGGCCGTTGGTTAGATGCAGTTGGGAGGAAATTGTTCCCCCAGAAATATTGATGCAAACACCAAGCGGTGACCAGAACTGCCCAATTATAGCGGCTGCCGGCTGCAAATTAGGCCATTACTGGATCGGATGCCACGACCGGATGATGGAATTCTGCCCGTTGTCAGAGTCAGCCGCCCACGGGCACCCCGGCTTTGGGAATGCGGCAGCCACCTCATTTGCCATTGGCAAATTGGCTTCTCCAGATTTTCATTTGGCTATCTGCACGGATGATTGCCAAGCTGTATCATTCGGGAAGACACAATTTGCTGGAAAGGACAATAACGCTTGGAAACAGGCTGTTGTGGGTTTCCTGGGCTACGTGGCCATGGCCTGGTAGATCTTGCTCCTAACCCTTTCGCCTGCATCTACGGCTGGCATCTTCAGAGGCCGGTCACAGGGAGATGTATGTCTCTCCGTGGCACATCTCACTGTGACATGCCTCTGAAGATGCCAGCCATAGATGCGGGCAAAACGTGAGGAGCAAGAACTACCAGACCGCAGCTACACAGACCGGAAAACCCACAACAGCCAGTTAACTCCAGCCATGAAAGCCTTCAACAGTACAATGGAAGGAAAGTTGAAGTAGAGGGAAAGAATCATATAGAATCATAGAGTTGGAAGAGACCCCAGGGGCCATCAAGTCCAACCTCCTGCAATGCAGGAACACACAGTCAAAGCACTCCCGACATATGTTCATCCAGCCTCTGTTTAAAAACCTCCAAAGAAGGAGACTCCACCACTCTTCAGCAGTGGCGTAGTGGTTAAGAGCAGGTGCACTCTAATCTGGAGGGACCGAATTTGGATTTATATTCCCTTCCCCTTTCTCTCCTGAAGGAGACTCAAAGGGGTTTACAATTTCCTTTCCCTTCCCTACCCCACAACAAGGTGGGTGAGGCTGAGAGAGCTCCAAAGAACTGTGACTCGCCCAAGATCACCCAGCTGGCATGTGTTGGAGTGCACAAGCTAATCTGGTTCCCCAGATAAGCCTCCACAGCCCAAGTGGCAGAGCGGGGAATCAAACCTGGGTCTCCAGGCTAGAATGCATCTGCTCTTAACCACTACACCACGCTGGCTAATAAGAAGAGGAGGTGATTGGCCATTGTCTTCTTCTGCAGAGTCTTCCTCATTGGCCTCCCATCAAAACAGACTCTGCTTCACTTCCCAGTTCTAACAAGATTGGGCTACACCCATGACCCCTCCCTCCCCATCTGCTTATGGCAAAGTCTAAAGCACTGGTGGCGAACCTATGGCACGGGTGCCAGAGGTGGCACTCAGAGCCCTCTCTGTGGGCACACACAAACAGAGTGCCCCCACACACATCTAGGCTGGCTTGGGCCACTGGGCTTGATTATTTGCATTATTATTAGAATTAGCTAATTGATTATTAGCATTATTAGCATTAAACCTAAGACCTAGTTTTGGGGAAGCAGCGTAGGTAACCCTGTTAAGCCCTGTTAAACCCCACTGATTTTCATGCGAAGAACTAAAGCACGATCCTTTACCTGGGAGTAAGCTCAGTTGCTGGCAATGGGGCTTGCTTCTGAGTAAACCCTCCTAGGGTCGTGATTCACCCGTTTGAAGAGTTGCACAGTTGCTCCAAAGCGAAGCCACCGACTACCACCAAGCTTACTCCTGAGTAACGCGCACCTCGGACCGTTTTTTCTAAACTAAAACCTCCGCATTCAGGTTAAATGGCCGTGTTGGCACTTTGCGATAAATAAGTGGGTTTTGGGTTGCAATTTGGGCACTCGGCCTCAAAATGGTTCACCATAAGAACATAAGAACATAAGAACAAGCCAGCTGGATCAGACCAAAGTCCATCTAGTCCAGCTCTCTGCTACTCGCAGTGGCCCACCAGGTGCCTTTGGGAGCTCACATGCAGGAGGTGAAAGCAATGGCCTTCTGCGGTTGTTGCTCCCGAGCACCTGGTCTGTTAAGGCATTTGCAATCTCAGATCAAAGAGGATCAAGATGGGTAGCCATAAATCAACTTCTCCTCCATAAATCTGTCCAAGTCCCTTTTAAAGCTATCCAGGTTAGTGGCCATCACCACCTCCTGTGGCAGCATATTCCAAACACCAATCACACATTGCGTGAAGAAGTGTTTCCTTTTATTAGTCCTAATTCTTCCCCCCAGCATTTTCAATGAATGCCCCCTGGTTCTAGTATTGTGCCATCACTGGTCTAAAGCAGGGGTCCCCAAACTACGGCCCGGGGGCCAAATGTGGCCCCCTGAAGGCATTTATCCGGCCCGCCAGGCATGGCGGCGATGGCTCCATTCATGTGCAGTGGGGGCTCGAGGGAGAGGAGGAACTGGCCCCAGCGGCTGTTGATTGCAGTTACATGATGGCACCCCCAAATCTCCATGCATTTTCTGACCCAGAGTTGGAAACCTTACACGTGGCAACTCCTGCTCCGCCCTTCCCTCTCGGCTACTCCATGTGTTGCTCTCAGGCTTTCTGTTCTGCCTCACTCCCATTGGCATCAGCCAGGCTGGCGAATCGCTTGCTGGCTGCTAGGGAGGAAAGAACCCAGGAAGATACCTGATCCTGGGTTAGATGGAATGCTTCATTGGGAAAGTTCTGCTTTTTTTTTTTTACAGGGGAAGGTATTCCACAGCCTCCCCAACAATATTTGGAGCCCACCCTGTACTTGACATACTTTGGTCACTGTTCTAAAAATAGACCATGACAGAAAGGCTGAAAGGTGAAATCAAACATTTTACAATCATTTGTGCATAGGAATTTGTTCATAGTTTCTTTTAGTCCGGCCCTCCAACAGTCTGAGGGACAGTGAACTGGCCCCCCGTTTAAAAAGTTTGAGGACCCGTGGTCTAAAGTATTGTGTCTAGTACTGGTCTAAAGTACTGGTCTAGTATTGTGCCATCACTGGTCTAAAGGGACACATAAATCCTACAAAAATAGTCTAGCGGCATCTAAAAGGCTAAGCAATCTCTTGTGCCGTTTGGATCCTTCTCAGTTTTCAAGAAGGATCAGCGAGGGACCTGTCGGGTTTACAGAACGACCAACAGCTTTGCAGCCAGGCAGACGGAGATTTTCTTTCCCAATCTCCAGGATCGCCTAACAGCAACTGATTGGCAGCCAATTCAACACCGGCCGAAGGAAGCCCTTCTTTGCACAATGCATAATGAATGTGTGGAATCTACTGCCTCGAGATGTCGCGATGGCTGCTAGCTTAGCTGGCTTTAAGGAGGATTAGAGAAGTTCGCAGAGTGAAATTCTACGGGCGAGCTATTAGACACGTTAACTGACGGGAAGCACCCGGTTCCAACGCGGGTCTCCTCGGAATTCCAGATGCCGCGGACAAACCATAGATAATCATCTTCTTCGAGTCTTGCTGGAGGCCGGTTGGCTGTTGCTAAAAGCAGAATGCTGGCCAGAATAAACCTTTGAGCCCTGTTTAGAATCATAGAGTCGGAAGAGACCCCAAGGGCCATCCAGTCCAACCCCCTGCAATGCAGGAAGCACAACAGTGTTTTAATTATAGTGAACATATCTTAGAGGAGGAGGAGGAGTTTGGATTTATACAGGGGCGTAATGCCCATTGGGCAAGGTGGGCAGCTGCCCAGGGCATCACCTTGTGGGGGCACCAAAAGCGCAGGGTTCGTTTTTGGGTATTTTCAGTGGTTTTCCGTTTTTGGCCTGCAGGTGGTGCAGTTTTTAGGCTAGCAGCACCAGAATTTCAGTGTATCATCAGAGGTCTGTCCTTATACTATCCTCCAAGTTTGGTGAGGTTTGGTTCAGGGAGTCCAAAGTTATGGACTCTCAAAGGGGGTGCCTCATCCCCCATTGTTTCTAATGGGAGCTAATAGGAGATGGGGACTACACCTTTGAGGGTTCATAACTTTGGCCCCCCTGAACCAAACTGCACTAAACCTGGGGGTTATCATTAGGGCAGTCTCCTGATGAGATCCTGAAAGTTTTGAGACTGTGCCTTCAGAAATGTGCCCCCCCCCCCCCCAGCCTGCAACCCCCATGGACAGCAATGCAGAAAACTCAATGCAGAGCAAAGATTCTGGGGCAAATTTCTGGGATGTTCCTGCAGGGGGCACATTTTTGGACGTATTGGCACCAAAAATTTCAGGGTATCATCTGTAGACTGTCCTGATGGCACCCCCCAAGCTTGGTGCAGTTTAGTTCGGGGGGGCAAAGTTATGGACACTCAAAGAGGGTGCCCCATCCCCCATTCTTTCCAATGGGAGCTAAGGAGATGGGGGCTACCCTTTTGAGGGTCCATAATTTGTCCCCCCTGAACCAAACTGCACCAAACTTGGGGGGTAGCATAAGGACAGTCTCCTGATGATACGCTGAAATTTTGGTGGTGATATGTCTAAAAATGCACCCCCTGCAGGCACCAATGACCTGGTGCAAAAAAAAATTTGGTCGTGGTGGGGTGGCCACCCATGGGGGGGGCATCCAACTCAGGTTTTGCCCAGGGCTCCAGTTTGCCTCATTACACCCCTGGATTACACTCCTGTAAGGAGATTCAAGGTGGCTTACAAGCTCCTTTCCTTCCCTCTCCCTGCAACAGACACCTTGTGAAGTGGGTGGGGCTGAGAGAGTTCAGAGAGAACTGTGACTGGCCAAGGCCCTCCAAAATCATCTTCTTCTGTTCTACTGCTGACCACCACAGCTTCCCTCTGAAACCTGACCCTTTCAACTGGCAACATCGGGGACTGAACTTGGGACGTTCTGCGTGTGAAGCAGGTACCGTGCCAGTTAGCCGTGCAGTAATCAGTTGTGATTCCAGGAGATCCCCGGGCCCCACCTGGAGGTTGGCAACCCTATCCTTGGAGGTGAATGACTGCTGGGCTTGCAGGATGCAGGCTAGCCTGTAAGAGCTGCGTCGGGTAGCACCAGGCCTTGGGGAGCGACCAGTTAGAGAACAGATGGTTTGAGGACAAGAGGCAGAGGAATAATTCGCTGTTGTCCAGAGGGAGTCCCGGAGAGATGGCACGGCTTCAGAAGGCCTCGCCCGCGTGGCTCCCCTTCCCGAGCCGTTCCCACCAGCAGCTGACCCAGATCCCAGCTGTGCCGGCAGATTTACGTCCCCGCCGAGCGGGTATCTTTGTGGACAGCTGAAAGGACAAACGGGTCCACGAGAAGCCCAGGGCGGCAAGCCAGCTTCTCGGCCGGGCCTTCCCCCGCTGTTTTCCTGGGGCCGGCCGGGCGCTCGGATGCTTGGCTTTCATCTGCGCTGCCACACATGGTCTCTCGCCAAGCCCGGGGCTCGGGGGGGACTGGAGGCCAAAGGATGGCTTTGATTTACAGGCTTGGGCTGCGGCCAAGTGGGGAGAGGGGAAGAGGACTTGGCACGGCGTCCGCGGCAGCACCAGCATATGGGAGGGCAGCGGGCAGCCGCCCTCGGCCGCCGCTCGCAGACACCGTGGCATCTGGGAGGCTCAGGGAGAGCAGGCCGACAAAGGACACTTGCCAGCTGGGAAGGGCAGGGTTCCAGCCGGCTAGGGGCCAGCCGGCTTTCTTTAGCCTCTTGGCAACCTGCAAAGTGAGGTGGCCCCTTCTGGAATCCTTCCCTACGCACCCCACAGTCTCTGTGAGGCCTAGGAATGCCAGCCTCCAAGCAGGGTCTAAAGACCTCCAGGTATGGCAATTAATCTCCAGGCAATTGAGTCAGATCCCCCTGGAGAAGATGGCTGCATTAGAGGGTCAACTCTACGGCACCATAAGAACATAAGAACGTAAGAACGAGCCTGCTGGATCAGACCAGAGTCCATCCAGTCCAGCACTCCGCTACTCGCAGTGGCCCACCAGGTGCCTTTGGGAGCTCACGTGCAGGATGTGAAAGCAATGGCCTTCTGCTGCTGCTGCTCCTGAGCACCTGGTCTGCTAAGGCATTTGCAATCTGAGATCAAGGAGGATCAAGATGGGTAGCCACAGATTGACTTCTCCTCCATAAATCTGTCCAAGCCCCTTTTAAAGCTATCCAGGTTAGTGGCCATCACCACCTCCTGTGGCAGCATATTCCAAACACCAATCACGCGTGAAGAAGCGTTTCCTTTTATTAGTCCTAATTCTTCCCCCAGCATTTTCAATGAAGGCCCCCTGGTTCTAGGATTGTGAGAAAGAGAGAAAAATTTCTCTCTGTCAACATTTTCTACCCCATGCATAATTTTATAGACTTCGATCATATCCCCCCTCAGACGT
Source organism: Sphaerodactylus townsendi (assembly GCF_021028975.2). Classification (NCBI taxonomy): domain Eukaryota; kingdom Metazoa; phylum Chordata; class Lepidosauria; order Squamata; family Sphaerodactylidae; genus Sphaerodactylus; species Sphaerodactylus townsendi. The sequence continues at coordinate 107,167,916 of NC_059432.1, forward strand.
CTCCTCTCCACACTAAAGAGCCCCAAACGCTGCAGCCTCTCCTCATAGGGAAGGTGCTCCAATCCTTCAATTATCCTCGTTGCCCTTCTCTGCACTCTTTCTATCTCTTCGATCTCCTTTTTGAGATGTGGCAACCAGAACTGAACACAGTACTCCAAGTGCGGTCGCATCACTGCATTATATAAGGGCATGACAATCTTTGCAGTTTTATTATCAACTCCTTTCCTAATGATCCCCAGCATAGAGTTTGCCTTTTTCACAGCTGCCATGCATTGAGTTGACATTCCCATGGAACTATCAACTAAGACGCCTAAATCCCTTTCCTGGTCTGTGACTGATAGCACTGACCCCTGTAGCGTGTATGTGAAGTTTGGATTTTTTGCCCCTATGTGCATCACTTTGCATTTTGCTACACCGTACATTGCTGGGGCTCCTCCTCGTCCCCAAACCTCTGGAGGAACTGGGTTTGATTCCCCGCTCTGCTGCTGGAGCTGTGGAGGTTTATCTGGGGAATTCAGATTTAGCCTGCGCACTCCCACACAAGCCAGCTGGGTGACCTTGGGCTTGTCACAGCTTCTCAGAGCTCTCTCAGCCCCACCCACCTCATAAGGTGTTTGTTGTGAGGGGGAAAGGGCAAGGAGATTGTAAGCCCCTTTGAGTCTCCTTGCAGGAGAGAAAGGGGGGATATAAATCCAACTCTTCTTCTTATATGACAGAAAGGTAGCGTATAAATCTCTTCCTCTTCTTCTACACCAGCATGGTGTAGTAATTAAGAGCAGGGGGATTCTAATCTGGACCCACTCCTACTTTCCTACTGGGTGACCTCGGGCTAGTCACAGTTCTCTCTGAACTCTTTCAGCCCTACCTGCCTCACAAGGTGTCTGTTGTGGGGAGAGAAAGGCTAGTCACAGCTTTTCAGGGCTCTCTCAGCCCCACCCACCTCACAAGGTGTTTGTTGTGGGGGGGGGAAGGGCAAGGAGATTGTAAGCCCCTTTGAGTCTCCTTACAGGAGAGAAAGAGGGGATATAAATCCAAATTCTTCTTCTTCTTCTTCTTCTTCTTCTTCTTCTTCTTCTTCTTCTTCTTCTTCTTCTTCTTCTTCTTCTTCTTAAGAACATAAGAACAAGCCAGCTGGATCAGACCAGAGTCCATCTAGTCCAGCTCTCTGCTACTCGCAGTGGCCCACCAGATGCCTTTGGGAGCTCACATGCAGGATGTGAAAGCAATGGCCTTCTGCAACTGTTGCTCCCGATCACCTGGTCTGTTATAGCTCTATAGTTATAGCTCTATACAGTTACACTGCTATAACACTATAATTTATTTATTTATTTATTTATTTTATTTCTTAAATTTATATACCGCCCGATCCCCGAAGGGGATCCAGTAGATCCCCCGAAGGGGATCCAGTAGAACAGTCCTCCAGTAGAGCAGCAAGAGAGAACTTCAGGGAAAATGGTATCGACAATGGCCGAATGGAGGAGATAAGTGTCCCAAACCATTCTGTGTAGAAGCTTTGTTTCCACTGTGCATTCGTAAGGGCGATGAAAGCAACATGGAGAATCTTTGCCGTTCAGAGGCTGCCAGAGACATGCCAACCTCTGACCTTCCGTCCCAGCAGTGATTTCAGTGGAATGTAGTCATAAATCACGCTGCATTCTGCCCCTTGCCTACACAGCCCTCTTGGATCCGAATTCTGATCGGCCAAGAGAGGAAAAGGGCAGGAGGGAGTATATTTCCCCCCCTCCTCCAGCAAACCACATCCTTGTTACGGAGGAGCGTACTCGGAGTTCAGGATAGGAGCCCATAACCTACGATGCCCTCTACCATTTTATTCTGAGACATTATAGGCACAGGAAACTATTGTCCCAGAGACCAGACCAGACAATAAATTCCTGTCGTATCTAGACTCGTTTTGGATGTCTGGAAACCCTGTCCCGGCTCTTTTACTCCGGGGCCTCTTCGTTGGCTCATGCAAATTGGGGCTCTGAGTCTTCAAGTGTGCATCAGATCTGAAGATTTGCATGAACTCCCAAACCAGGGGAATGCTTTTGCCTTGTGCCGTAATTCCTCGGCTGCTTCTGGGGAGAGGTAGGAAACTTCACGTGTCCAGCGGTACACAGACGGGTTTTCTTATTTGTACCCAAGGATAAGAAGTCTCAGCAATCTGCATGCATGTTATTCCAAACAGGAAACCAATTGTCTATTATTAAATGTATTCCTATTACCACGATGGCTGCAATGTATTTTGCTTCCTGCCCACCCCCCTTCATTTTTTTTTTTTGCATTTTCCTTTGCATTGGTGAGGAGCAGCAGTGGCGCAATGGTTAAGAGCAAGTGTACTCTAATCTGGAGGAACCAGGTTTGATTCCCAGCTCTGCCGCTTGAGCTGTGGAGGCTGATCTGGAGAATTCAGATTAGCCTGGGCACTCCCACACATGCCAGCTGGGTGACCTTGGGCTAGTCACAGTTCTTCTGAGCTCTCTCAGCCCCACCTACCTCACAGGCAGAGGTGGGATCCAGCAGGTTCTCACCAGTTCCCGAGAGTGGGTTACCAATTATTTGTGTGTGCCGAGAGGGGGTTACTAATTGGGTCTGCTTTTCCGTTAGAAATTCCATTAGGTCCAAAAATCATAAAGTCCTGTTGTTTCCTATGTGGCTGGTTAGCGAAGGTAGAAAACGGGATAATTCTCCCTGTCGGGCTGTTTTTAAAACATGTTTTAGAAATATGGTGAAGTTCCTTGTTTAAGGAAAGTCTCCTTCTTTTGATTTCTAGACACAAAATTAAGTTTTTGAAAGTATTAAGTATTTGACAGGCAGTCAATTAGAAAAGAAGTAGTTGTTTCTGTTGGCAGTAGATGATAGGACTTGCTATAATGAGTTTAAATTATGGACAGAAAGATACCTGCTGGAAATTGGGAACTTTTTTTTTACAGTAAGAGTTTTTTACAGTAACAGAGAAATTATTAATGCCCCGCTCCTGGAATGCCTGCCCACGCCCCCGTTGTGCCCCGCCCAGCCCCATTGGCGCTACGCCACTGTTTGAATCCCACCATCATGAGAACCTGTTACTAAAATTTCTGGATCCCACCACTGCTCACAGGGTGTTTGTTGTGAAAGGGGAAGGGCAAGGAGTTTGTAAGCCCCTCTGAGTCTCCTACAGGAGAGAAAGGGGGGATATAAATCCAACTCTTCTTCTTCTTCTTCTTCTTCTTCTTCTTCTTCTTCTTCTTCTTCTTCTTCTTCTTCTTCTTCTTCTTCTTCTTCTTCTTCTTCTTCTTCTTCTTCTCTTTGCCACATCTTCACCAAGTTCTGCCCTCTACACCAGCGTGGTGTGGTGGTTAAGAGCAGCAGAATCCAATTTGGAGAACCAGATTTGTTTCCCTGCTCCTGCACATGAAGCCTGCTTTTTAGTAACAGGTTCTCATGATGGTGGGATTCAAACAGTGGCGTAGCGCCAATGGGGCTGGGCGGGGGCAAAGGGAATATAAAAACCCAACTCTTCTTCTTCTTTGGCTTGGGTTGACAACCGTGGCCTATGTTTGTAGAAAGGAACTTACCCACCCACACAACACAGTGGGAGTAAATAGCTTTGGATCTTTCCACGCTCTCTGAAACCCTTTCCTCAGTGGTGGGATCCAGGAGGTTCTCACAGGTTCCCGAGAGTAGGTTACTAATTATTTGTGTGTGCCGAGAGGGGGTTACTAATTGGTGATTTTGCCACGTGATTTTTGCCTTAGTTACGCCCCTCCTCTCAGCAGTAGCGCACAGAACTTGAAGCAGTCTAGCAGGAGGTGCACCAGCGTGCGTTGCAGCCTGTGCATTCGTTTCCCGCCCAAGGACCGGCGCAGCGGCTGCATCCTTGTCACAGCCCCACCCAGGAATGCCCCGCCCCCAGAATGCCTGGCCACACCCCCATCGTGCCCCGCCCAGCCCCATTGGCGCTACGCCACAGTTTGAATCCCACCACCATGGGAACCTGTTACTAAAATTTTTGGATCCCACCACTGCCTTTCCTTATTCAGAACAGAACAGTTGCTGATTTCATGCCAAGCAAAGCATAGGAGGAGGAGGAGGAGGAGGAGTTTGGATTTATACCCCTCTTTCTCTCCTGCAAAGAGACTCAAAGGGGCTTACAATCTCCTTTCTCTCCCCCCCCCTTCCCCAACAAACACCCTGTAAGTGGGTGGGACTGAGAGAGCTCCAAAGAACTGTGACTAGCCCAACTTTATTACAGAGACTTGATATTATTGGATTTGGGATCCCCTGTGCGTGTATTATTCATTGTTTTATTGTCGTTATTTATAATATGTCGACTTCTGTTTGTTGATTAAGAGTTGTGGTTCTGTTATATAAACGTTTTAATTATTTTCATTAAAAAATAGAGTTTTAAAGTTCACATTAGAGCCAGACAGTTTCTTTTCCCTTCTGTAAATTAGATACTGTCGCTGGCTCATTATATATATATATTAATAGCCCGAGGTCACCCAGCTGGCATGTGTTGGGATGCACAGGCTAATCTAGTTCCCCAGATAAGCCTCCACAGCTCAAGTGGCAGAGCAGGGAATCAAACCCGGCGCTCCAGATTAACCACTACACCACTGCTGCTCTTAAAGGGAGCGATTATCAAGCCCTAGAAGGGCTGAAACCCCAAGGTTGCAGGCATAGAGTTGCCAGCCTCCAGACAGAGGCCGGAAATCTCCTGGGATCACACCTAATCTCCAGGTGATAGAGATCAGTTCACCCAGAGAAAATGGCCACAGAGGAAGACAGGCTCTGGGGCGTTCACCCCCACTGAATTCCCTCCACTCCCCCAAAGCCTGCCCTCTTCACCCCAAAAATATCCAGGTACAGAGGTGGGATCCAGCAGGCTCTCACAGGTTCCCGAGAGTAGGTTACTAATTATTTGTGTGGGCCGAGAGGGGGTTACTCATTGGTGATTTTGCCACATGATTTTTGCCTTAGTGACACCCCTCCTCTCAGCAGTAGCGCGCAGAACTTGAAGCAGTCTAGCAGGAGGTGCATCGGCATGCGTGGCAGCCTGCGCCTGCGGGCATTCGTTTCCTGCCCAAGGACCGGCACAGCAGCTGCGTCCTTGCCACAGCCCCGCCCAGGAATTCCTGGCCACGGCCCCATCATGCCCCGCCCAGCCCCATTGGCGCTACGCCACAGTTTGAATCCCACCACCATGGGAACCTGTTACTAAAATTTTTGGATCCCACCACTGTCCAGGTATTTCCCAACCCATAGCTAGCAACCCTATGGGCATGAGCTACTAATGCAAATGAAGCCAGGCATAGATCCTAAGCTCTGCCTGGCTTCTGGTTCCTCTCTACGCTGCAAGCCGTGCTGAGAAAAGCTCGTCCCAGGATGTGGCTTCCAGCTGATGCCAAAGGGGGGTGGGGGGTGTTCTATTGTAATCAACACAGTGCGCTGGGGTGACACGGAGCCGTCACTCGGGTCCCTTTGATTCCTTTAATAAGCCAACGTGCTGCCTGACAGAAGCACTGTAGCATGGGAAGAGCTGTCATCAGAATTTATTGATGCCACAGGAGACGTGTCCCAGCCGGTGGGGGGAAACACAGAGATTTATGGACCCCAGCCCGCCCCCACTCCATGCCCTTCTTCCTGCTCCACCGGGGCCTAATAAATCGCTTCATTGTTCTCTTCGTGGGGTCAGGGCTGCGGTGGCATTGAGGGTGCAGTCTCTGTGCCAGGCCTTTGTGGCAGAGAACCTCAGCTGGGAAGGTCACCCTCTCCCTTTGGTTGCCCGGGTCCCCCCAGGTGGGCCGCCATGCGAAAACTGGTTGCCGCTGGTGAAGCTCGGAGGGGCGTCGTGGACCATGGTTCAGTTTGTCTGCTTGGATTGTGCTTTCCATAGGAGACGCTGGCATCAATATCCGTCCTTCCAATCTCCTCTGTATCCTGCTCTTACTCCAAGAGAAGAACAAGAATAGTTTGGATTTATATCCCACCTTTCTCTCCTGAAAGGAGACTCAAGGTGGTTTACAAGCTCCTTTCCCTTCCTGTCCCCACAACAGATACCTAGTGAGAGTTCTGAAGAACTGTGACTAGCCCAGCAGGAATGTAGGAATGTGGAAACACATCTGGTTCCCCAGAAAAGCCTCTGCCACTCAGATGGAGGAGTGGGGAATCAAACCTGGTTCTCCAGATTAGAACGCACCTGCTCTTAACCACTACACTACACTGGCTCTCGGAGTTCAGGGGGCTGTCCATGGGTTTCTCTTCCTCTGTTGTCCTCTCAAAAACACCCTGAGGAGTAGAGCTTAGGATCAACTTGGAAACAGTCTCAAAACCATCAGTTGATGTAACGCCTTGGACCAAGGCAAGAATCATTTCAAAATAGCCTCTACATAAATCTGGGCAAAATTGTGGCATACACATTCACAAATATCCAACAATAGGAAGTAGTTCAAACGTGTAAATTTTTTAACACACACATCACAAGCAATGCCACCTCCGCATCGGGTAGGCATTTCGAATAGATCTTTTACAAGCTTCAAAACTGTAAAACAAGAAAAATCAGGATAAAAACATATAATTGGTGCAAACTGTTCCTAGTACGAAAAGGACAACCTATTCAATAGAATGGCTGTTAACTGTAACAACATGGTACAAAAAAGAATACAAAGTGAAATAGAAAAATCCGGGTTGCTGAGCCCCGAAGGGGAAGACTGGTAGGCAATGTAACTTACACAGAAATTTTCAAAGAAATTTTCAAAAAGTTTTTTCAGGGTACCTTGTAAACGCCCGTGCTGCTCTCTAGAACAAAAATAATAATAAAAGCCATGGATTAATAATCATATATCCAGGTAGGACGAGAAGATCCCCTGGAGTTAAAGCTCACCTTCCTAAGCAACCGTTATCTCCAGGTGAATTGACCTCCAGTACCTGGAGATTGGTTGTAATAGCAGATCTCCCACCACCAGGGGGAGGTTGGCAAACCTGCTGAGCTCTATCCTCAAATCTGCAGGAGTTTCCCAGTCTGGATCAGGCAACCCTACCCCTATCCCCCACCCCCCGATCCCCCACTGTGGCCTGAACCACTTTGCCACCCTGGTTCTGCACCGTGAAATTCTGACCACGTATTTCTCGCCTTTTGCCTAGTTCAGTGATGGCGAACCTTTTTGAGACCGAGTGCCCAAATTGCAACCCAAAACCCACTTATTTCTCGCAAAGCGCCAACGCGGCAATTTAACCTGAATGCTGAGGTTTTAGTTTAGAAAAAAACGGTTGGCTCCCTCTTCCTCCGCCCCACCCGCTCGAGCAGGGGCCAGCCTCCAGCAAGTCCCGCGCGCACCGCTCTGTGACTCTCTAGCATAGGCTGACCAGACGTCCCGCTTTTGGTGGGACAGTCCCACCTTGAAACAACTTGTCCCGCGTCCCACGGGTTTTTTCAAATGTCCCGGGTTTTGGAAGGCTGCCGCACTGCCTTCTTGGGCGCAAGGCAGTGTGGCAGCCTCCCACGTGGCCACAGGAGCGCACGGCCTTCTGGGGTGCTGCCGTTTCCCACCCTGTGACAGGGTGGGAAACAGGAGCGCCCCAGAAGGCCGTGCGCTCCTGCGGCTGCGTGCACATGCGTGAGCGCGCGCAGCCGCCCACCTGCTTGTCCCAGTTCACAAAGGTGACCATCTGGTCACCTTACTCTAGCATCTCTGCCTCCTCTGCCCCCCCCCCCGGGCAGCAGCCACCCGGAGCACAGGCACCAGGCCTGCCAGGCGAGTCCTCCCTGCTCACCACAGTGCACGCACATCATGCTCAATGACCCAGGCCAGTCTAGATGTGTGTGTGTGTTTGTGTGTGGTGATTTTCTGCCCCCCACATGACGAACTCTGTGTGCACGTGCCCACAAAGAGGCTCCGAGTGCCACCTCTGGCACCCGTGCCATAGGTTCGCCATCACTGGCCTAGTTTAAGGTGACCAGCCGTCCCGCTTTTGGCGGGACACTCACGCTTTCCCGCAATGTGTCCCGCGTTCTGTGGGGTCTTAAAATTGTCCCGATTAGGCAATGCGCTCCTGTGGCCGCGTGCACCTCCTGCGCAGCCACACTGCCTTCTGGGGCGCATATATATATATATATATATATATATATATATATATATATATATATATATATATATATATATGTATGTAAAGAAAAGCTCCACCGTGCATCTCCCCCGGTTTTGAATTCGGCCCCCTCCCTCCTCACAAATAATTTTCGCTCCCGGCCAGATCGCCAAGTCCAATTTCTTTCCCGAAAGCTGCCGGGCCTGACTTATTTGGCTGCTTTCAGGATCAGCAGACTGAGTGGCTCTAGCCAAGCATTTGATTTGATGCAGCAAAAGCCGGCTCAGCGGAGGAAGAGCCTTCGGCCAGCTCTGGCCGCAGTGATCACATGCTAGGTAGGGTTGCCAGCCTCCAGGTGGCACCTGGGCATCTTCCACTATGACAACCGAGGTCATTTCCCTGCAGAAAATGGCTGCTTTGGAGGGTGGGACTCCATGGTGTTGTACCTGGCCAAGGTCCCTCCCTCTGCAAAACCCGCCCTCTCTAGGCTCCACCCCCAAAATATCCAGGTATTTTCCAACCACAAACTGGCACCCTGCCGTGTTTGAATTCCACAGTCCAACAGCCCTAACTGTCAGTAAGTTCTTCCTAACTTACTGGAGGAGCAGCAGTGGTGTCGGAGGTTAAGAGCTCGTGTATCTAATCTGGAGGAACCGGGTTTGATCCCCAGCTCTGCCGCCTGAGCTGTGGAGGCTTATCTGAGGAATTCAGATTAGCCTGTACACTCCCACACCCGCCAGCTGGGTGACCTTGGGCTAGTCACAGCTTCTTGGAACTCTCTCAGCCCCACCTACCTCACAGGGTGTTTGTTGTGGGGGGGAAGGGCAAGGAGACTGTAAGCCCCTCTGAGTCTCCTGCAGGAGAGAAAGGGGGGATATAAATCCAAACTCTTCTTCTTCTTCCCCTTGTCCATGGTCCTTCAGATCTGCTTTGGGTGGGGATAACAGCTCTCTCAGCCCCACCTACCTCACAGGCAGAGGTGGGATCCAGCAGGTTCTCACCAGTTCCCGAGAGTGGGTTACCAATTATTTGTGTGTGCCGAGAGGGGGTTACTAATTGGGTCCGCATTTCCGTTAGAAATTCCATTAGGTCCAAAAATCATGAAGTCCTGTTGTTTCCTATGTGGCTGGTTAGCGAAGGTAGAAAACGGGATAATTCTCCCTGTTGGGCTGTTTTAAAAACATGTTTTAGAAATATGGTAAAGTTCCTTGTTTAAAGAAAGCATCCTTCTTTTGATTTCTAGAAACAAAATTAAGTATTTGAAAGTATTAAGTATTTGACAGGCAGTCAATTAGAGGAGAAGTAGTTGTTTCTGTTGGCAGTAGACGATAGGACTTGCTATAATGAGTTTAAATTATGGACAGAAAGATACCAGCTGGAAACTAGGAACTTTTTTTACAGTAAGAGTTTTTTACAGTAACAGAGAAATTATTAATGCCCCGCCCCCGGAATACCTGGCCACGCCCCCGTCGTGCCCCGCCCAGCCCCATCGGCACTACGCCACTGTTTGAATCCCACCACCGTGGGAACCTGTTACTAAAATTTTTGGATCCCACCACTGACTGCAGCCCCTCTCTGGGGCCCCTTCCGCACATGCAGAATAACGCACTTCCAATCCACTTCCAATGCACTTTGTACCTGCATTCTACTGTGCGGAATAGCAAAATTCACTTTTGAACCATTGTGAAAGTTGACTGAAAGTGCATTATTCTGCACGTGCGGAAGGGGCCTGACTCTGAGGGTCTCTCTCCGGGAAAACAGTCAGTGCTGCCAGCTCCTAGTTAGGAAATTCCCAGAGATTTTGAGGGTGGAGCTTGAGGTGGGCGGGGTTTGTGGAGGGGAGGGGCTTCAATGGGGTGCCATATAACGCCACAGAGTCCACCTTTCAAAGCAGCCATTCAGGCAAATTCTATCAACTGGAGATTAGTTCTTAGCCCAGATCTCCAGCCACCACATGGAGATTGGCAACTGTAGGAGTTAGGAAAAAGCACGGTAAGGGAAGGGGGAGGCCTCAGCAGGATACAATGCCTTCAAATCCATCCTCCAAAGGAGCCCTTTTCTCCAGAGGAATGGAGCCAGTGTGGGCTGGTATGTTAGCTACAGTGTAGCGTAGTGGCTAAGAGAAGCAGATTCCAATCTGGGGAGGCAGGTTTGAGTCCCCACTCCTCCACACGAGCGGCAGACTCTTATTTGGTGAACCAGATTTGTTTCCCCGCTCCTCCACATGAGGCCTGCTGGGTGACCTTGGGCTAGTCACAGTTCTCTCTGAACTCTCTCTGCCCCACCAAGCTCACACAGTGTCTGGAATGGGGAGAGGAAGGATAAGTTTTTGGCCAGGGCCTTTGAGACTCCTTAGAGCATAGGTGTCAAACTCGTGGCCCTCCAGATGTTATGGACTACAGTTCCCATCATCCCCTGCCAGCATCATGCTGGCAAGGGATGATGGGAACTGTAGTCCATAACATCTGAAAGGCTGTGAGTTTGATACCTGTGCGTTAGAGGTAGAGAAAAGTAAGGTATAAAAACCATCTCTTTTCCTCCTTTAAATTTTTTTTATTGTATAGAATGTTTATATAACCATTACATACAATATATTTTATTCAAACTATACATTTCCCCCTTTTTCCCCCCTCCCTCCCCCCCTTCTTTTTCCCGGTTATTCAAGCAAGCAGCAGAAGGTTCATTCTCCGTGTTCTCTTCTCCCAAATTCCTTCGTTAAATCCGGCTTCTCTCATCCAAGTCTCAAACATTGTCCATATCTTCATAGTGTCTCTTGGCGTAGTGGCGTAGGAGGTTAAGAGCTCGTGGATCTAATCTGGAGGAACCGGGTTTGATTCTCCTCTCTGCCGCCTGAGCTGTGGAGGCTTATCTGGGGAACTCAGATTAGCCTGTGCACTCCCACCCACGCCAGCTGGGTGACCTTGGGCTAGTCACAGCTTCTCGGAGCTCTCTCAGCCCCACCCACCTCACAGGGTGTTTGTTGTGAGGGGAAAGGGCAAGGGATTGTCAGCCCCTTTGAGTCTCCTGCAGGAGAGAAAGGGGGATATAAATCCAAACTTCTTCTTCTTCTTCTTCCTCCTCCTCCTCCTCCTCCTCCTCCTCCTCCTCCTCCTCCTCCTTCTTCTTCTTCATCTTCTTAATTTCTCTTCCCATAGCATATTTTTTGCCATCATCTCCAAAATTTCCAACTGTTTTAGTTCCCATACATATTCCAACCATTTTGAGATTGTCCATTTCTTATTCTCTTTCCAGCCCAAAGCTATCACTGCAGGTGCAGCTCTGATCATAATTTTACACATTGGTCCCAGAGTTCAATTTACCCTTTTATCTTCTATTATTCCTACTTTTCCTCCTTCTCGATCATCAAGAGAACAACTGAAATAGCAGGGATCTCCAGACCCCACCTGGAGGTTGGCAACGTGACAGTCAGTGTCTGTGCGTGGCGGAACTTCCGAGATGAAGCCCGGACCTTCTGCGGAGTAGGAATCCCTTCCCCGGCTTGCGCTGGCTCGCTTTCATGCGCGGCCTAATGGGAAGCAGATGGCGTGGAGACAGGACGCTGGGTCAGAAACAACGTCTCGGGAAAGGGGAGAGACCTGGCATGGGAAACCGGCCCCCGGGCACATCTTCCTGCAGAGAAGATGAAAACAGATGGGGCTGCGCAAGCCAAGGACAGAGCGCTGGCCAAGGGTGGGGCCAAGAGGCAGGTCCAAATTGACAAGAGGGCCCGGGACCAGAGGGAGGCAAGCCAAGGACGGGCCAGAGCTGTGGCGGGTCGGGTCCCCTCTCCCTGCTGGCGAGCATCTCTTCTCTTTCTGCATCACCCACTATAGCCTCCTGCGCAGCCACAGACGCAGTGATGGGATCCAAAAATTTTAGTAACAGGTTCCCTCGCCAGCCCCCCCCCTCAGCAAAGGGGGCAGAGGCGTACCTAGGCAAACCTGAGCCCTGGGCAAAACCTGAGTTGGAAGCCCCCCCCCCATGGGCAGCCACCCCACCATGACCCCCCCCCCCCCCAAAAAAAATTTTTGCACCAGGTCATTTCTAAATCATCATCACATTATAGAAAATGCCCCAACTCACAAATCTGAACACAGCAATGGTGAAACACACAGGTTCTTTGATAGAGACTGGGGAGATAAAAGGAACGAAAGGCTGAGAATCAATGAATTGCAGTACCTGGAAGGGATTAACCCAGTTATTAGTCGCAATTGCTATATGGAACCTTCATGTTCAAAGGCCGTATGCCTCTCGGGGAGGCGAGGGCGTGGAGATGGAAAAGCGGACCCCATTAGTAACCCCCTCCGCACAATAATACCAAATAATTAGTAACCCCCTCTCGGGAACTGGTGAGAACCTGCTGGATCCCACCTCTGCGCAGACGTCAGCCTGGAAAGTTGCGCTGAGCCACGACCTGTGAAGAAACGGAGAGCAGGCTCGGTCCTGTTTTCTGCCCATGTTCCAAGAGGCTGTGGAAGTCTCCTTGTAACCCTTTGGGTGCTCCCAAGATGCTGCCAGACCTTCGTGGCCTAGAAAAATGGATTTGCTTCGCTGTCTTTCCGCCCCTGTGAGCAGGGTTAGTAAAGTGGATGCCCGCATAATGGATTCAAGGTGCAGGAAGAGATTCCACCTAAACATTAGGAAGAGCTTTCCGACAGTCAGGAATTCACTGCCTCGGAGAGTGGTGGAGTCTCCTTCTTTGGAGGTTTTTAAACAGAGACTGGATGAACGTTATGTCAGGAGTGCTTTGATTGTGTGTTCCTGCATGGCAGGGGGTTAGACTGGATGGCCCTTGGGGTCTCTTCCAACTCTATGATTCTATGATCTATAACAGGCAGAAGGCATTCAGATCCAGGGCCCCTTCCACACATGCAATTTAATCCACTTTCACAATTGTTTGAAAGTGGATTTTGTTATTCCGCACAATAAAATCCAGCTTTAAAGTGTATTGAAAGTCAATTGAAAGTTGAATCCAGCCATGAAAACCTTAACTTAGTCCAAATGGTTGTGCTGGGTTTTCCGGGCTGTGTGGCCGTAGTCTGGTAGATCTTGCTCCTAACATTTCACCTGCATCTGTGGCTGGCATCTTCAGAGGTGTATCACAGAGGGAAGCGAAACATTAGGAACAAAGTCTACCAGACTACGGCCACACAGCACGGAAAACCCACAACAACCAGTTGAATCCAGCCATGAAAGCCTTAGCCCAATGTTTATCAGCTGGCTCGTTTGGCCTGTGTTCAAGTAGTGGACTCCAATCTGGAGAACCGGGTTTGTTTCCCTGCTCCTCCACATTGGCAGGGGCATATCTACAGAAACTGGCACCCGGGCAAGCTCTCAAAACCGGGGCAAGCTCCCAGCCTCTTGTGATCTGGATGTTGTGCCTCTATTAATACATCCCAAGATCACATTAGCCTTTTTTGCTGCTGCATCACACTGGCTGCTCATATTTAACTTACTGTCCACTCGTATCCCAAGATCTTGTTCTCCCACCCTACTACTCAGTAGTGTAGCCTCCACCCAGAAGGGATGGGAAGGGGAAGGGAAGTGGGGATGGGAGAAAAAGTGGGAAGAGAGAGAAAGGGGAAAATCTCTTTTGAAAATGCTGAGCTAAAGCACAGCAGCTTTTAAGATCTCTCACTGAATAAAGGTGGGACTGAAAGTTCCCTGTAAGTTCTGACCCCGTGTCTTCTCTTGGGGACAGACAATTGCCTTTTTGGCAAACAATGGGACATCTCAGCTTAGGGGAAGTGCAAGTGAACCGGGTCTTAATGGCAGGACTGATTGTGCTTGAATTCTTGATGGCTGGAATAAATTCAAGCACTAATTTACTATTGCAGAGTCAAGTTCCTGAGTTTCCATCTGTGTTTGCTGGCTCGCGGTCGCTAAGGTCAACGGCCCCATCCGCGAGGACAAATGCCAATGGCGAGGACTGGACCGCACCTCCCAATTGGAAAGAACGGCTGGTGCCAGGTTCGGCTTTGGTGCCGCTATTCCAATCAGTACGCCAAAACCAGGTCCAGATGTGCCATCAGGCAGATGTGCTCCTTCCTTGTTCATCCAAAATAGTTTGGCCCCGAAGCGTTAAGAGCCCGGCCACGCCCTCCAGAGTTGCTGAAGAACTTCGGGAAAGGTTGCTGGTCACCCAAGAGCCGAGGCTCAGATGGGAACATCCCAACCTCCCTGAACAAACACGGACTCAGATGTTTAGTGATCTCAGTGGGTGGGTTCCCCATTTGCCAGAACTGAGGTAGTCCTCTCAAGGGGCAAAAGACTGCAACGTCATCTCGAACGGCTGGTCCAAATTCCAGCTTCATTTTCTCTGGACGCTGCCTCTCCACCTCTCGCAGCTTGGAAACTGCAATGCGACGCCAGCTGAGGCAGCAAGATTTAGTTTTACCAGAAAGGAGACCGAGCAAGAAACAACCAGTCCAGGGAAGAGACGAGAAGAAAAGTTTGGATGTATCCAGAGGTGGGATCCAGCAGGTTCTCACAGGTTCCCGAGAGTAGGTTCCTAATTATTTGTGTGTGCCGAGAGGGGGTTACTAATTGGTGACTTCGCCATGTGATTTTTGCCTGAGTTACGCCCCTCCTCTCAGCAGTAGCGCGCAGAACTTGGAAGCAGTCTTAGCAGGAGGTGCACCAGCGGCGTAAGGCAGCCTGAAACCTTCGTGCATTCGCTAGTTCCATCGCCCAAGGATCGCACAGTGGCTGCCCTTGCCACAGTCTCCCACTTGGAGATGCCCCAAGTGTCTCTCAAAATTCCCGACCACGCCCTCGTCGTGCCCCGCCCAGCCCCATTGGCGCCAAGGCACAGTTTGAATCCCACCACCATGGGAACCTGTTACTAAAATTTTTGGATCCCACCACTGTTTATATCCCACCTTTCTCTTCTGTAAGGAGACTCAAGGGTGGCTTTTTATGGCTGCTTTCCCTTCCTCTCCCCACAACAGACATCTTTATGGAGGTAGGTGGGGCTGAGAGAAGTCCAAAGAACTGTGAGTATCCCAAAGTCACCCAGCAGGAATGTAGGAGTGCGGAAACACATCTGGTTCACTAGATAAGCCTCTGCCACTCAGGTGGAGGAGGAGTGGGGAATGAAACCCGGTTCTCCAGATTAGAATCCACCTGCTCTTAACCTCTACATTTTATGCTGGCATTGTAGGCATTTCATGCTGAGAGCCATTTTGTGGGAGGGACTTTGAGCACAGGTCCTCGGCCCCCAAAAGCAGAAGTTTGTCCCATTTTATGTCCTCAACCCAGGATTTTCAAAAATCATCTTAACCAGTTATTCTTGGTGCAAAAATCCCAGGAGGGTTAGGAATTACCACTCCTGTGTGAATGGCCAGGAAGTAGGCGTTTTATATTGTCGAAGGCTTTCACGGCCAGATTCAACTGGTTGTGGTGGGAATGCCCGGCCACACCCCCGTCGTACCCCGCCCAGCCCCATTGGCGCTACGCCACAGTTTGAATCCCACCACCATGGGGACCTGTTACTAAAATTTTTGGATCCCACCACTGGATGTATACCCCACTTTTCACTGTGAGGAGTCTCAAAGCAACTTGCAATCATCTTCCCTTCCTCTCCCCACAACAGACACCTTGTGAGGCAGTTAATTCAGCAGGTTTCATGTGGAGGAGCGGGGAAACAAACCTGGTTCACTAGATAGAGTTCACCACTCTTAGCTACTACACCATGCAGACTCTTTGATAATGAGAGAAAGGCCCACAATGGACAGTCTCAGTACCTATGGGGTGAAACTAGTAATAAATGACTGAGGCTGCCCCGTTGGTTTCCTGGGCAGGGCAGCAGAGATACCTGCCCTGGTTTGCAGCTGAAAGGAAATTTCAGAGACATTTGAAAGGTTTCAGCTTTCATGCAAAAGTCACATTTGCCCGCGTGCTATTTAGGCACAGATTAGTGGCTTAAGTGTGACCTTGAAACATTGAAAGTATAAAAACGTGGATCAGGTTCAGGAGTAAGTTGGCTAGCCACGTCCAGAGGGAAATACAGTGTGAGTACGACATTAAGTTGTAAACCGCCTTGGGTCCCCACTGGGGAAAAAATCAGGGTAGAAATCTAAATCTAAGAGCAGCAGTGGTGTAGGAGGTTAAGAGCACATGTATCTAATCTGGAGGAACCGGGTTTGATTCCCAGCTCTGCTGCCTGAGCTGTGGAGACTTATCTAGAGGAGGAATTCCAGATTAGCCTGTACACTCTACCTCACGTCGCCAAGTGATCTTTGAAAAGGCTGGAGTCACAGTTCTTCGAGCTCTTCTATAAGCCCCACCCACTTCACAGGGTGTTTGTTGTGAGGAAGGAAGCGCGCGAGAGATTGTAAGCTAACTTTGGAGTCTCCTGCGGGAGAGAAAGGGGGGATATAAATCCAAACTCTTCTTCTTCTTCTTCTAAATCAGTGACTATGGCCCCTTCCGCACATGCAGAATAATGCACTTTCAATACTCTGTCAACGCACTTTGTGGAATCGCAAAACCCACTTGCAAACAATTGTGAAAGTGGATCAAAAGTGCATTACTCTGCGTGTGCGGAAAGGGCCATAAAATTGCATACCCTTCTTCCAGTGACCTTGAATTTTGGCTCCCTCTTTGCATAGGTTTGCAGAAACCAGCGGAGAAATTAAAGCTGCTGCGCAGCCCGATAACAAAGGCAAGTCCCAAAGGAAAGGTTTCTTGCACCGGCATCTTGGCCGCGGAGATGGCACGCTTCCACCAAAGGACTCCGGTTGCCAGCAAAGAGGATTAATTAATGCTTCCTTCTTAATCGCCCTCCGTTTTCTGCAGGGCTTTAATCGCCGGTTCCTCGGGACCAGCCGGTGCCTCTAATTCCCGCCGCACGGAGCTTTGCAAGGCGCTGAAACTGCTCGGCGCTAAGCCGCTCGGCTGCGAGGCCTGGTGGTGCAAACCCCGCAGGGGGATGTGGGGATGTGAGGCCGCCTCCTGTCCCCCCCCCCCCCGACTGCAACATAATGGAGTCTCTCCAGCAGCCCCCACCAGATCTCCCTTCCCATCGCTCCCACCGGGGCTCTGCTACTTATGAGGTTCTAATGCGTTGCTGGAACCGAGCAGCCATCTGGACAGCCTCCTCCGAGAAGGGGGAGCGTTCCTTGTCAGGCTGTGGCCCTTGGGGTGCCCGGCACACGGCAGCTGGAATGGTCATTAGTCATACGATTAAAAGCAACACTCCTCTCCATGCGCACAAACATACATGGATGCGTGCAACACACCACACCTACACACACCCGCATGGCGAGTTCTAGGAACGGCTCCCAAGAAGAAGAAGAAGAGTTTGGATTTATATTCCCCTCTCTCTCTCTGCAGGAGACTCAAAGGGGCTGGATAATCTCCTTGCCCTTCCCACTCACAACAAACACCCTGTGAGGTAATCGTGGGAATGAGAGAATCTCAGAAGCTATGTGACTAGTCCCGGCGACACCCAGCTGGCATGTGTGGAAGTGCCCAGGCTAATCTTGAATTCCCCAGATAAGTTCCTCCACAGCCTCCTCAGGCAGAGCTGGGAATCAAACCCCGTTCCTCCACATTAGGCCTAATGAGCTTTTAACACTCCTACATGCCAGTGCTGCCTCCAAGAAGAGACAATCAAAAAAGTTGTGAGCAGGGGCTCATGTGGGAAAGCACTTCTGTTTGCCATTCAAGTAAGTTCAATCCCAAGAATCCGCATTGATTAAAGGAGCAGCGAGTGTATGCAGAGGAGGTTAACAGCTTTCGTGTATCTAATCTGGAGGAACTGCGGTTTGATTCCCCACTCTGTCAGCCTGAGCTGTGGAGGCTTATCTGGGAATTCAAGATTAGCCTGTACACTCCCCACACATGCCAGCTGGGCACCTTGGGCTAGGCCACAGCTTCACCGGAGCTCTCTCAAGCCACCAATTCCACTCAGGGAATTGTTTGGCGAGCAGAGGGGAAGGGCAACGGAGATTAGCCAGCCCTTTTGAGTCTCCTGCAGGAGAGAAAGGGGGGGGTATAAATCCAAACTCCTCTTCAAACTCTTCTAAAGAAGAAGAGGCCTTTCGATTTATATCCTATTTTCTCTCCTGTAAGGAGTCTCAAAGCGGCTTACAAGTACCTTCCCTCCCTCTCCTCACAACAAGAGGTGTATCTAGGGGTCTGCAACCTGCGGCTCTCCAGGTGTCCATGAACTACAATTCCCATCAGTCCCTGCCAGCATGGCCAATTGGTCATGCTGACAGGGACTGATGGGAATTGTAGTTCATGCACATCTGGAGAGCCGCAGGTTGCAGACCCCTGAATTAAGCAAAAATGTAGCCTGGTGCAAATCTGAGTTCCCACCCCCATATTGGCGGGCGCCTCTTGAAGTCAGTGCCTCCACCCAGGGAGGAGGAGGAGGGGTGAGATTTTCCGCCCCCACATGTGACTAAATGCCCGAAGGCCAGGGACATTTGGCCCCACATGTCCCCCTGGGCGGTATTCCCCTGCCCACAACAGACCCCTTGTGAGGTCGGCGGGGCTGAGAGAGTTCTGAGAGAACTGTGACTAGCCCAAGGTCACCCAGTAGGCTTCATTTGTAGGAGTGACGAAACGAATCCAGTTCACCAGAGAAGAGTCCGCCGCTCATGTGGAGGAGTGGAGAATCCAACCCGGTTCTCCAGATTAGAGTCCACTGTTCTTAACCGCTATACCACGCTGGCTTTCCATTACGAACTCGGAAATAGTGAGTGTGTGAAGTGTCGTGAAGTTGCGCCGGTTTATGACAGCCTAGTATGTTGTCAAGGCAAGAAAAGAGCAGAGATGATCCATCATTGCCTGCATCTGGATAGTGATTCCAGACTTCCTTGGTGGTCTGTCATGGCTGCGGTCTAGTAGTTTTAAGAAACTTAAGAACATGAGAACGAGCCTGCTGGATCAGACCAGAGTCCACCTAGTCCAGCTCTCTGCTACTCCCAGTGGCCCACCAGGTGCCTTTGGGAGCTCACATGCAGGAGGTGAAAGCAATGGCCTTCTGCTGCTGCTGCTCCTGAGCACCTGGTCTGTTAAGGCATTTGCAACCTCAGATCAAGGAGGATCAAGATTGGTAGCCATAGATAGACTTCTCCTCCATAAATCTGTCCAAGCCCCTTTTAAAGAAACCAATGTGTATGAGAAGAAGCCAACGGGTACGAAGTTTTTGCTCCGAATGTTTCACCCGCATCTGTGGCTGGCAGGCCACGGTGAGATGCATTTTACTCCGCAATTCTTGAACCATCAGCATATTGATAAAATCGCCCTCCGCATTGCCTTGATGCACATATTCTACACCAGTGATGGTGAACCTTTTTGAGACCAAGTGCCCAAACTGCAACCCAACCCCCACTTATTTATCATCGCGAAGGTTGCCAACCACGGGCAATTTAACCTGAATACTGGCGGTTTTGCGTTTAGAAAAAATGAAACGTGGTCTTCGGCTCCGAGGGCGTGCTACTCAGGAGTAGGCTTTGGTGGTAGCCAGTGGCCGCCTTTGAAGCAACCGTTGCAACTGCTTCCAACGGGTGAATCGGCGTTTTAATTCCTAGGAGGAGTTTTACTCAGAAGCAAGCCCCATTGCCAACTTAACTTAACTGGAGCTTCTTTACTCCCCACAGGTGCAAAGTAGAATCGCTTTTAGTTCTTTATGTCATGAAAATTCCGCGGTGGGGTTTTAATACCTTAACAGGCTTACCCTGCACTGCTACTCCCAAAGGCTAGGTCTCGGGTTTAATGCTAATAATCGGGCTTCCAGCGCTCCAGACCAGCTGAGATGGGGGGGGCACTCTGTGTGTGCCCACAGAGAGGGCTCTGAGTGCCACCTCTGGCACCCGTGCCATAGGTTCGCCACCACTGTTCTACACTGTTATCACTGTTCTACACTGATAACATAACAACATCTCAGGTTCTTGGGAAGAAGTCAATGTGTATGAAGACCAATACCGGCTGAAGATCTGGCAACTATGATCTCACATAAAATAACATATAAAGTCATTACTGTGCCACCCCCCCGCCTCAAAAAAGCAGACCCCAAATTGTTGCTACTATCCTGAAGATATTTGTATGTGTCACTTTGTTGCTCTGAGAAGCAAATTCAGGCAAGCTACCTTACTCCCGGAGGAAATGATAGGAGACAAGAGTCTGAATTGATTAATAAATTTTATTCACACTAACAGAGTTCCTGGTAGTAAAAACAGGGCTGACTGACAAAGAAAGTTAGCATTTTTTGTATAAGGAAAAGGCAGTGGTGGGATCCAAAAATTTTAGTAATAGGTTCCTATGGTGGTGGGATTCCAGAACTGTATGCGTGGCATGCCAATGGAATGGCTGGGGCCGAAGTACACGACGGGGGGGCGTGGCCAGGCATTCCAGGGCGGGGCATTCCCTGCGCTTGGTCCTTAAGGAACTGAATGCACACAGGCTAGATCACCACGACGCCCGGGGCACCTCCTGCTAGACTGCTTCAAGTTCTGCGCGCTACTGCTGAGAGGAGGGGCATAACTAAGGCCAAAAACGTGGCAAAATCACCCATTAGTAACCCCCTCTCGGCACACACAAATAATTAGTAACCTACTCTCGGGAACCTGTGAGAACCTGCTGGATCCCACCTCTGGGGAAAGGCTAGAGAAAAGAACAAACAAATGCATCTCTATTCGTAACAGAACCATAAATCTCACATGTGTCATGACGAAACTTTACACTTCAATATAACACTTCCAATTAACTATCTAAATTTTCTCTTCCGTTCTGGCCATCCCGAACGTATGTAATATATCATTTTGAGGAGTGCTGTTTGATCTCAGCAGTTCTTTGAAGTTCCAGGGCAAATTCAAGGAGTCTTCAGGCAGGTTCCCGATTCTCCTGGGTAACTTTTCTGAGGAACTATGTGAAGCCAAAGGCTTATTAACTTTCAAGGGTGCAAAGAACGCAGTTTTTCTGTGCAGTCATAATCACAAATCATAATACAAATTCCATACACACACACACACGCACGCACACACACACATTGATCAAGCAATAATGTTTTGACTATTTTCTAAAGCCTTTTAATTCAAACCCTTGGCCTATTTGTACAACTTGAACCCGTCTCCAATCAATTCATAAGTTCTTTTTACCATTACGTCAGACCTTGTTATAAGAAACTAACAACTTGCACCTGGTACTTTGGTCTTCTCTCTTTAGAGGAGACAGATAAAGGCAAAGAAGTGAACTTCAAAGCTTATTCGTTCTGGGTTCTTTAATGAGCTTAGTTTCCGTGTAATATACGTGTTTTGCTTAGCCTGTTTTAAAGCCAGTAAAACTTTGGTCCAGCTGCAAAGGCTTCCGGGCGATGTTTTATTTCTGTCACTACAATTCTCCAACCACAAACCCTATTAAAAAAAAAAACCCTGCAATACAGAAATTATTTGTCAGATGCCCAGAGGAAAGAAGTAGATATTCTTCTCAAGTGCATAACCATTTAAATGGCCCAATGCACAGAAATAAAACTTACGTTCAGATTTATTCAGATCCCAGGAGGGCTTTCAAGTTCCATGTGAGAACTAGAGATCTCCCAGAACTATAGCAGATCTCCAGACCCCCTAGATGAAATCCCATGGGGAAAAAATAGATATATATTGTCGAAGGCTTTCACAGCCAGAATCACTGGGATGCTGTGTGGTTTCCGGGCTGTATGGCCGTGTTCTAGCAGCATTCTCTCCTGATATTTCGCCTGCATCTGTGGCTGGCATCTTCAGAGGATCTTCAGAAGATGCCAGCCACAGATGCAGGCGAAACGTCAGGAGAGAATGCTGCTAGAACACGGCCATACAGCCCGGAAACCACACAGCATCCTAAAAAATAGATACTTTGTGGAGTGGGCTCTAGGGAACTATACCCTTCTGAGGTCTTGCCAATCTATAGACCCTGCCCTCCCCAAGATCTTCAGGAATTCTCTAGTCTGGAGTTGGCAACCCTAGAAAACAAGAAGAAGAAGACGAAGACGAAGACGAAGACGAAGATGAAGAAGAAGAAGAAGAAGAAGAGGAGGAGGAGGAGGAAGAGGAAGAGGAAGAGGAAGAGGAAGAGGAGGAGTTTGGATTTATATCCCCCCTTTCTCTCCTGTAAGGAGACTCAAAGGGGCTTACAATCTCCTTGCCCTCCCCCCAATACACACCCTGTGAGGTGTGTGGTGCTGAGAGGGCTCCGAAGAACTGTGACTATCACAAAGTCACCCATCTGGCATGTGTTGGAGCGCACAAGCTAACCTGGTTCCCCAGATAAGCCTCCCCAGCTCAAGTGGCAGAGCGGGGAATCAAACCCGGTTCTCCAGATTGGAGTGCACCTGCTCTTAACCACTACCCCATGCTGGCACGAAATTATCTAGCCTCAGGTGGGAAACTGGTCCCGACTCAACATTTTGAGAAAGTGTTTGTCCTTAACAGTGACAATCTTGCCACCCAGGGTCTAAGTTGGCTGCTACTTGGCTCACAGAAAAAAAGACATTGCGATCATGTTGCTAAGGGCTTTGCATTATCATGGCACCGCCAAGGAATTGTAGATTAATCTTTCCAACAGTGCCATGAACTTCTCAGGAGAAAAATATTACAGGAGTTCTCTAAATGCATATTGAAAGGGGAGTCTCATTTCATTATCAGCTGCTCTTTGGTTTAATACGTTGCTGCAGACTTTGGAATCCAGAGAGTTTAATATACAGCTGCTCTGGCAAAGGCGGTGCATATAAAGACAGCCGCTATCAGGGTGTGGTTTGGGGAAGCCGAGCGCTCTTAGGTTACCCAAATGGCCTTGACGTAGAGGCACTTAGCTGGAGGGGGACCCAGGACCACAGCACACAGAGCTTTGGTCTCTTCCAGAAAAAATGAAATGCACAGATGTAGGATGGGCAACACCTGGCTTGACAACACTACACGTGAAAGGGATCCGGGAGTCTTAGTAGACCACAAACTGAACATGAGTCAGCAGTGAGACGCGGCGGCCAAGAAAGCCAATGCGATCCTGGGCTGTATGAATAGGAGTATAAGCAGTGGTGGCGAAACTTTGGCACTCCAGATGTTATGGACTACAATTCCCATCAGCCCCTGCCAGCATGGCCAATTGTAGTCCATAACATCTGGAGTGCCAAAGGTTTGCCACCACTGGAGTATAGTGTCTAAATCAAGGGATGTAACAGTCCCTCTTTATTCTCCACTGGTTAGACCTCACCTGGAATATTGTGTACAGTTCTGAGCACCACAATTCAAGAAGGATATTGACAAGCTGGAACGGGTCCAGAGGAGGGCAACCAAAATGGTCAAAGGTTTGGAATCCATGCCCTACGAGGGGATACTTAGGAAGCTGGGTATGTTTAGTTTGGTAAAGAAAAGGTGAAGAGATGACATGATAGCCATGTTTAGATATTTGAAGGGATGTCATGTTGGTGAGGGTGCGAGCTTGTTTTCTGCGGCTCCAGAGACTAGGACCAGGAGTCACGGGTTCAAGGTGCAGGAAAAGAGATCCCACCTAAACATTAGGAAGAACTTACTGACAGTTAGGGCTGTTGGGCAGTGGAATGAACTTCCTCAGAGTGTGGTGGAGTCTCCGTCTTTGGAGGTTTTTAAACAGAGGCTGGATGGCCATCTGTCAGGAGTGCTTTGACTGTACATTGCAGGGGGTTAGACTTGACGGCTCTTGGGGTCTCTATGATGCTATAATTCTTCCACATTGTCTCACAGGCCAGTCTTCAGAGCCCCCTGATACCCTGGTTGGGTTGTCATCCCCCTGTCATCAGTTGGCCAGTGGGGAGACTTTCTGAGAGCTCCAGAGATCATCTCCAGCAATCTGGTGATGTCAGTTCTGGTACAGGAAGTGATGTCATTGCATTGCCAGCAGAGTGCTTACCTGGCTGGCAAGTGGCTTATCTGGTGAACCAGATGTGTTTCTGAACTCCTATATTCCTGCTGGGTGACCTTGGGATACTCACAGTTCTTTGGACTACTCTCAGCCCCACCTACTTCTACTTTTACTCCTACTCTTACTGCTACTGCTACTTCTTCTTCTTCTTCTGAGTCAGAGCTGTTAAGTGGCCCTGGGCTGCATGACCCAGGATAGCCCAAAATTGGCAGAGCTCAGAAGCTATACAGGATCAACTGTGGTTAGGGGTTAGATGGGAGATTATCAGAGAGGTCAAGTGTTGCTATGATGGAGCAGGCAATGACCACCCACCCACGCCTTTCATCTCTTGCCTTGAAAAGCCTATGGATTTGCCATATGTTGGCTGCAGATTAACAGCACATTACATGCAGGCAAATTAGGATTCTAACCATCAGGATTCCAGCCATTCGGAATTGCCTAGAATATTATACAGTTTTAATTGTTTGTTTTATGGTGTTTACTGTGTTCATTATTTAGACTTGATTTGACTTGGATTAATTGTCTGTGGTTGGAAACCGTCCGGAGCCTGAAAAGGGGAGGGGAGGAATCAACACCCAATAGAAGAAGAAGAAGAAGAAGAAGAAGAAGAAGAAGAAGAAGAAGAAGAAGAAGAAGAAGAAGAAGAAGAAGAAGAAGAAGAAGAAGGAGGAGGAGGAGGAGGAGGAGGAGGAGGAGGAGGAGGAGGAGGAGGAGGAGGAGGAGGCGGCTTTCTGTCCTGTAAGGAGAAGAAGAAGAAGAGGAGGAGGAGTTTGGATTTATATCCCCCCTTTCTCTCCTGCAGGAGACTCAAAGGGGCTTACAATCTCCTTGCCCTTCCCCCCTCACAACAAACACCCTGTGAGGTAGGTGGGGCTGAGAGAGCTCCGAGAAGCTGTGACTAGCCCAAGGTCACCCAGCTGGCGTGTGTGGGAGTATGCAGGCTAATCTGAATTCCCCAGAGAAGCCTCCACAGCTCAGGCGGCAGAGCAGGGAATCAAACCCGGTTCCTTCAGATTAGATACACGAGCTCTTAACCTCCTATGCCACTGCTGCTCCCCTGCCTTTGTGGGCTGAAAGGGCAGCAACCTTTACCAGACCGAGTCAATACAGCGTCTTGTGCTGCCAGAATCCGGCAGACCTGTCCCGTGTAGGTGCCGCCCATCAGGCACACCTTTCTGTAGCGCCAGGATGCTGAAACCGCAGATCTCCGCCTCCCACACCTGCAAAAACTTCATCACGGTCGTAAACCTTAATTCCGTGCACAGAACAGGATTCACGTGCTCTGCCTCGGAACGGGAGGCTGGCTGGATTCTTTTGCCCGGGGTCGAAAGTTTAGCCCGCTGGATCCGGAGCCTGGCCCACCGCCGTCGTGCAGAAAACATCCCAGGAATTGCTGAGAGGAGCGAGAACGGCAAGGGTTATCCCGATGCCATCGGCTCACCTCGGCCACCTTCCAGAGGGCGGCAGGGCAGGTGCTGAGCGAGTCATCCGGAACGCTGCCCGGGCTTGGTGTGGTGGGGTGACCAGGAGTGCCCAAAAGCTGGCCAAAGTCTGAAGCAATGATACGTGCATTGACGTGGAAGCGGAAACCATGTGTCCGGAGGAGCATAAAAGCCCTTCTGTGTGTGATACGCTCCAGGAAGTTTGGCAAAGACAAAAACGGAGAAGGTAGCTTGGGGCCTGTAGCTTTGTCTACAGAGAGGGCACAGGAAGGCAATGTTATACCCCCTTGTCCAGTGGAGGGATCCAAAATTTTTAGTAACAGGTTACCATGGTGGTGAGATTCAAACAGTGGCGTAGCGCCAATGGGGCTGGGCGGGGCACGACAGGGGCGTTCTGGGGGCGGGGCATTCCTGGGCGGGGCTGTGACAAGGACGCAGCCACTGCGCCGGTCCTTGGGCGGGAAACGAACGCACACAGGCGCAGGCTGCCACGCACACCAGTGCACCTCCTGCTAGATTGCTTCAAGTTCGGCACGCTACTGCTGAGTGGAGGTGCGTAACTAAGGCAAAAATCACCAATTAGTAACCCCCTCTCGGCACACACACATAATGAGTAACCTACTCTCGGGAACCTGTGAGAACCTGCTGGATCCCACCTCTGCCCTTGTCTAAACTCCTAGCCTCTTTTAAAGTCTCTATAGCCTTTTTCATTGCTGCGCTGTAAAGGAAATGTGCAGGTAGTTTTTGTCTTGGTTGCCTGGGAACAACGGTAGTCTATCTTATTCTTTCATTTTCTCAATTTTTCGGTTTACCCTCTCTGTCTTGGTTGGGTCGTCTGCATCATTTCCAGGCCACTCAGGAAATGTTCCTTCTGTGGAGTTCCGCACGCTTTCTCCCCCATTTGGTTCCGAGAACTTTGCCGAGCACATTTGGCCTCGCTGTTTCCGAAAACACTTCTACCTCATCCTTAAATGTGTTTGCTGAGATGTTTCTGAGCTATTGAAACAATTGCCAATGGCCCATCAACTGCTTTGCTGCCCTACATTTGCTAGTATCAGATCAAAATATTCCAATATTCTTTCTAGGATACCTAGTGAAATGGGAGGATCAGGTAGACTTCCTTTCCTTCTGGACAATTCTGACAAGGAAACTTGTGAATGGGTAGCGCGATTTTTACTGGAGGTGATGCACAATCAATGATTTATATTCTATCTTAAACATTTTTGTATTTGTGTACCTTTTATCTCAGGTTTTTTATTGTGTTATGATTATTGTTGTGCCAAATAAAGACTTAGGGGGAAAATTGCCAATGGTAGGAAAGAGAAACCGTTTCAAGTATGTTTGCAATACGAGGGAAGCTGTCCACATGCCCTGGCTGCGCGGTCACCCAAGTTCGCTTTCGATGCTTGGAGCAACCGGCAACTTAAAACTCCACTGCTCCGCTGCTCACTCCCAAGACGTGGTACTCAGAGGTAAACTGCCTTTGGGGATGGAGGCTCCATTTAACTGTCGCAAAACTTCACACAAGTCAACCTCGGCATGGAAATGCAGGGGACGAACTGAGAAGCGATGCAGTAATCATCAGCCCTTCCTAGCAACCGTCTTGTTGCCTTCATTAGTTCATTTAGTTTATCTTTTTTCTCGCTGGCCCTTGGAAAGCTCCTTTCATTCCTTCTGTTGGCGTTTTATCCCTTCTGGGCTCAGCGAAGTGCTGAGGATAACACATTGCATTACCAAATCCCGCTTTGCGCTCTTCTAGGTCAAAGGCAAGCCTCGATTTGTGGGGAGGGGGGTGAGAAAACTTTGAGGGCAGCTTAGGAGGGGGCTTACAGTTACTGGGAAGGGATGGGGACCTCTGGGGACACTAAGCTGATCACACACTTCTCCAGGCGTGTGCGATGTTGTGAACTTGTACTCATTTGCAGCACGGAGAAAAAACAAGGATTACTCAAGAGTGACTTTCAGAGCACGCTTAATTCCAGAACAAAAATGTGGCATCGACTCCAACTCAAGGTGTTTTCGATTCATTCACAACTTCCCGTAAGGCTGCTGAACTCCGAGCGGAGTGGGAGATCTTTGGGAATGGCAACAGATCTCGAGTAGATAAAGGTGGATTCCGCACTGGGCAAATATAATGGGTTTAGAACAGTGATGGCGAATCTTTTTGAGACCGAGTGCCCAAATTGCAACCCAAATACCACTTATTTATCGCAAAGTGCCAACACGGCAATTTAACCTGAATGCTGAGGTTTTGGTTTAGAAAAAAACGGTTGGCTCCCTCTTCCTCCGCCCCACCCACTCAAGCAGGTGGCAGCCTGCTCAAGTCCTGCACACACCGCTCTGTGCCTCTCTAGCATCTCTGTCTGCTCTGCACCCCCCCTCCCCTTGGGCAGCAGCCACCCAGAGCACAGGCACCAGGCCTGCCAGCCGAGTTCTCCCTGCTCACTGTGGTGCGCGCACATCATGCTCAGTGTCCCAAGCCAGCCTAGATGTGTGTGGGGGGGGGGATGATTTTCTGCCCCCCACATGACGAACTCTGTGTGTGCGTGCCCACAGAGAGGGTTCTGAGTGCCACCTGTGGCACCTGTGCCATAGGTTCGCCATCACTGGTTTAGAAGAAAAAGAAGAGTTTGTATTTATATCCAGAGGTGGGATCCAGCAGGTTCTCACAGGTTCCCGAGAGTAGGTTACTAATTATTTGTGTGTGCCGAGAGGGG
Organism: Sphaerodactylus townsendi; assembly: GCF_021028975.2. Classification (NCBI taxonomy): domain Eukaryota; kingdom Metazoa; phylum Chordata; class Lepidosauria; order Squamata; family Sphaerodactylidae; genus Sphaerodactylus; species Sphaerodactylus townsendi. The sequence continues at coordinate 107,196,027 of NC_059432.1, forward strand.
GTGACTAATGGGTGATTTTGCCATGTGATTTTGGCCTTAGTTACGCCCCTCCTCTCAGCAGTAGTGCGCAGAATTTGAAGCAGTCTAGCAGGAGGTGCACCGGCGTGCGTGGCAGCCTGCGCCTGCGTGCATTCGTTTCCCGCCCAAGGACCGGCGCAGCGGCTGCATCCTTGCCACAGCCCTGCCCAGGAATGCCCCGCCCCTGGAATGCCCAGCCATGCCCCCGTCTTGCCCCACCCCAGCCTCATTGGCGCTATGCCACAGTTTGAATCCCACTACCATGGGAACCTGTTACTAAAATTTTTGGATCCCACCACTGTTTATATCCCACCTTTCTCTTCTGTAAGGAGACTCAAGGTGGCTTACAAGCTCCTTTCCCTTCCTCTCCCCACAACAGACATCTTATGAGGTAGGTGGGGCTGAGAGAAGTCCAAAGAACTGTGAGTATCCCAAGGTCACCCAGCAGGAATGTAGGAGTGCGGAAACACATCTGGTTCACCAGATAAGCCTCTGCCGCTCAGGTGGAGGAGGAGTCGGGAATAAAACCTGGTTCTCCAGATTAGAATCCACCTGCTCTTAACCTCTACGCTATGCTGTATTGTACGGTGCAATGCAAGCCGTTTTGTGGGAGGGACTTTGCACAGGTCCCGTCCCAAAAACGAGTTTGTCCCATTTTATGTCCCTCAACCCGGGATTTTCAAAAATCACTTAACCAGTTGTGCAAAATCCCGGGGTTGGAACCACTCCTGTGTGAACGGCCAGGAAGTAGGCATTTTATATTGTCGAAGGCTTTCACAGCCAGATTCAACTGGTTGTGGTGGGTTTTCCGGGCTGCGTGGCCGTGGTCTGGTGGATCTTGTTCCTCACGTTTCACCTGCATCTGTGGCTGGCATCTTCAGAGGTGCATCACAGAGGGAAGTCGGTTACACACTGTGTAACAGTGTCTGTTGTGAGGAGAGAAAGGGAGAGGAGCTTGTAAGCCGCTTTGAGTCTCCTTGCAGAAGAGAAAGGGGGGATATAAATCCAAATGGCAACATTTCTTCTTAAATCCAAATCCAAACGCCGCCGCCGCCGCCGCTGCTGCCGCCGCCGCCGCTGCTGCTGCTGCTACTTCGATGGGTTTTATGGATGTGCTCATCTCAGTACAAAGCATGATCAGGCAAGCTGTGAAATTGGGGTCCCAAACGAGGCACGCAGTCCTACAGCATTCAAGACGTGCGATCGGTGTTTGTCCAAGAGAACATAACAGGGCGGTCTGTCTTTTCTTTTCTTTTCTTCCCAGGGTGAAGTTAAGGTGGGCAGGAAATCCAAAACCTCCCAGCCTTCAGCTGTTTGTATATATTGGAGTGCTGTTTGCTCAGGCACACACTGACACAGGAAGACAGGGTGGATTCAGATTACCAGATATCAGGGGATAGCCATGGCTCCTTTCTAACAACACGAGGCTAAGCGATCTTAAGAAACTTCGGCTTTCCTGATAGTCAAGTAGGGCTGCCAGGCCAAGGTTGGGACATTCCTGGAGAGGTGGGAATGATTCCTGGGAAGGATGGAATTTGGGAGGGGGGCAGTGGTGGGATCCAAACATTTTAGTAACAGGTTCCCTTGCCAGCCCCCCCGCCTCAGCAAAGGGGGCAGAGGCGTATCTAGGCAAACCTGAGCCCTGGGCAAAACCTGAGTTGGATGCCCCCCCCCCATGGGCAGCCACCCCACCACAACCACCCAAATTTTTTTTGAACCAGGTCATTTCTAAATCATCATCACCTTATAGAAAATGCCCCAACTCACGAATCTGAACACAGCAATGGTGAACCACACCGGTTCTTTGATAGAGACTGGTGAGATAAAAGGCACGAAAGGCTGAGAATCCATGAATTGCAGTACCTGAAAGGGATTAACCCAGTTCAGGGACTTACATTATTAGTCGCCATTGCTATATGGAACATTCACGTTCAAAGGCAGCGTGCCTCTCAGGGAGGCGAGGGCGTGGAGACGGAAAAGCGGACCCGATTGGTAACCCCCTCTCGGCACACACGAATAATTAGTAACCCACTCTCAGGAACTGGTGAGAACCTGCTGGATCCCACCTCTGGAGGGGGGGAACATCAGGGGAGTATAATCCGACCAAGTCCACCCTCCAAAGCAGCCATGTTCTCCAGAGGAGCCGATTTCTGCCATCTGGAGATCATTTGTTTTGGGAGATCTCCAGGTCCTACCTGGAGGTTGGCAGCCTTAGGAAGTGATAGCATCCACATCTTGCAGTCAGACTCTGAACAGAGGGTGTGCTCGCCTACCCTAGAGGGGTAGCGCAGTGTAGCGGCTAAGATCAGGTGGATTCTAATCTGGAGAACTGGGTTTGATTCCCCACTCCTCCGCCTGAGTGGCGGAAGGCTTATCTGGTGAATCAGATGTGTTTTTTCACTCCTGCATGTGAGGCCAGCTGGATGACCTTGGGCTAGTCACAGTTCTTCTTTGGAACTCTCTCGGCCCCACCTACCTCACAAGGTGTCTGTTGTGGGGAGAGGGAGGGAAAGAGGTTGTAAGCGACCTTGAGTCTCCCTACAGGAAAGAAAGGTGGGGTATAAATCCAAACTCCTACTCCTACTCCACCTTCTTCTTCTTCTTCTTCGACAAGCATCACTGTGGGAGGGGGGCTGTTTTCAATTCTAGTCTTGGAAGATATGAAGAAAAGAATGGCTCTAACCATGTTTATAGATCTTCAATCAGCCCATAAGCACCTGGGATCAACTTGAAGACCTGAATCCTGGCTTTCTCTCCATTTTTTTTAAAAAAATATTACTTTTGAGGGATTCTGATGGAAGAAGAAGAAGAAGAAGAAGAAAAAGAAAAAGAAGAAGAAGAAGAAGAAGAAGAAGAAGAAGAAGAGGAGGAGGAGGAGGAGGAGGAGGAGGAGGAGGAGGAGGAGGAGTTTGGATTTATATCCCCCCTTTCTCTCCTGCAGGAGACTCAAAGGGGCTGACAATCTCCTTGCCCTTCCCCCCCTCACAACAAACACCCTGTGAGGTAGGTGGGGCTGAGAGAGCTCCGAGAAGCTGTGACTAGCCCAAGGTCACCCAGCTGGCGTGTGTGGGAGTGCACAGGCTAATCTGAATTCCCCAGAGAAGCCTCCACAGCTCAGGCGGCAGAGCCGGGAATCAAACCCGGTTCCTCCAGATTAGATACATGAGCTCTTAACCTCCTACGCCACTGCTGCTCTAAGGCGAAATTACTACTGAACTTCACATTTAAAAATATAATCTGGTACTGCCCTCTGAGGATTGGCCACAGCAGAGCACAGGTTGGGGATGAACTCACAGGCTTGATTTCAGCTATAGTTGCTCAGGCTTAAAAAATATTCCCTGCAAATGGAAAGCCAGCCCATCAGGAAATGGATATCAGCCTAGCCTTTTCAGTGGCATATTAATTTTCTACATGCAGGCTTTGGTTTTGGCTGCTGTGTGTGTTGTAATGTCGATGGCCATTCGAAGATGCGCATGGAGAAGTGATCCACTCCTAGAAAAGCTCATATGTGCCGAGGGCCAACGTGGTGTAGTGGTTAAGAGCAGGTGCGCTCTAATCTGGAGAACCGAGTTTGATACCCGTCTCTGCCGCTTGAGCTGTGTAAGCTTATCTGGGGAACCAGATTAGCTTGTGCACTCCGACACAGGCCAGCTGGGTGACCTTGGGCGAGCCACAGCTTCTCAGAGCTCTCTCAGCCCCACCCACCTCACAGGGTGTTTGTTGTGGAGGGTAGGGAGAGAAGGGAAAGGAGAGTGCCAGCCCCTTTGTGTCTCATACAGGAGAGAAAGGGGTGGGGTATAAATCTAAACTCTTCTTCTTTTTCTTCTTCTGTTACAAAATCTGCATAAGTAGGTTGTCCTTTTCGTACTAGGAAAGGTTTGTACCAATTATATGTTTTTATCCTGATTTTTCTTTTTTACACTTTTGGAGCTTGTAAAAGATATATTTGAAATGCCCACCCGATGCGGAGGTGGCATTGCTTGTGATGTGTGTGTTAAAAATTTACACATTTGAACTACTTCCTATTGTGAATGTGTATGCCCCAATTTTGCCTAGATTTATGTAGAGGCTATTTTGAAATGATTCCCCACTCCTCCACCTGAGCGGCAGAGGCTTTTCTGGGGAACCAGATGTGTTTCCGCATTCCTACATTCCTGCTGGGCTAGTCACAGTTCTCTCAGGACTCTCTCAGCCCCACCTGCCTCACCAGGTGTCTGTTGTGGGGACAGGAAGGGAAAGGAGCTTGTAAACCACCTGGAGTCTCCTTTCAGGAGAGAAAGGGGGGGTATAAGTCTAAACTCTTCTTCTTTTTCTTCTTCTTCTTCTTCTATTACAAAATCTGCATAACAGACTGGAAACCCTCTCTCTCTTTTGCGCTCTCTCTCTCTCTCTCTTTGTAATATTCCCTGTCCTGTCTCATCCATCTTTGCACAGCTGATGCCTTCTCCCCCCAGGATGCCCTGGGGGGGAGCCAGCTCTCCAGCCACCCCCATCTATGATATCGAGAGAGGAAGAGCTGCATCGCACGACCCTCCAACGGGTTTGGCCGGGTTTCCTTTTGCAGCTCCTGCTCTCCCGGACTTTGCCCTTCGGCGTTTCCTATTCTGGGCAAATGCGGCAGGGCTGCAGCATCCTTCTGGCACCCTCCGCCCCGCTTGATCAGCCCTGCTGCAAATTTGCATGATGCGAGGCATGCACGAATCCAGCAGCTAAAGCACCTACCAGCTGCTGATGTGGCAGCAGAGGGTTATTTTAGGCAGCGAGAGGAGGAGTCCTTACATTTGGAGCAGGCTCGTCCCAACTTTTCCTGTTAGCGCAACCAAGGGGCAGAAGCCAGAGTGCCCACACAGCCCTTTCAGCTCCAGAAAACGGCACAGGGATAGGCAGAGTCAGTTCCTTCCCCCACTCCCCCCCCCCCCAATGCCACAGTCCTGACCAGAATCAGGCCTCACCAGGCCTTGAAAATGGAGTCCCCTGCACCCGCTGGATGGCTGGGATCTGAGAAACCTGAATTTGACTTGCAGGTGCACTCTAATCTGAAGAACTGGGGTTGATTCTCCGCTCTGCCACTTGAGCTGTGGAGGCTTATCTGGGGAACCAAATTAGCTTACGCACTCCAACACACACCTGCTGGGTGACCTTGGGCTCCTCACAGTTCTCTCTCAGCCCCATTAACCTCACAGGTGTTTGTCAGGGTGGGGGGAGGGAAAGGAGATTCTAAGCCCCTTTGAGTCTCCTTACAGGAGAGAAAGGGGGGATATAAATCCAAGCTCTTCTTTTCTAACAAATTGCTTTTGGGGAGAGGTCAGAATATAGACGTGTTGCCACCCTCCAGGTGGGTCCTGGAGATCTCCGGGAATTACAACTGGTCTCCACATTACAGGGAAGTGTTCCTCTGGAGAACATGGTAGCTTTGAAGGGTGGGCTCTGTGGTCTAAGACCATGCTGAGGCAGAGGTGGGATCCGGCAGGTTCTCACAGGTTCCCGAGAGTAGGTTACTCATTATTTGTGTGTACCGAGAGGGGGTGACTAAAGGGTGATTTTGCCCCGTGATTTTTGCCTTAGTGACGCCCCTCCTCTCAGCAGTAGCTCGCAGAACTTGAAGCAGTCTAGCAGGAGGTGCGCCGGCGTGCGTGGCAGCCTGTGCCTGCGTGCATTCGTTTCCCGCCCAAGGACCGACGCAGCGGCTGCGTCCTTGCCATAGCCCCGCCCAGAAATGCCCCGCCCCGGAATGCCCGCCCCGCCCCGATTGTGCCCTGCCCATCCCCATTGGCGCTACGCCACTGTTTGAATCCCACCACCATGGGAACCTGTTACTAAAATTTTTGGATCCCACCACTGAGGTCCCTCCATTCTCTAAACCCCACTCTTCCAAAGCTACATCCATAAGATCTCCCAGAATCTCTCAACCTGAATCGGGCAACCCTAGAACCTGGACGAGAGTCTGGCAGTGGATCTGCAGCCTTTGACATAACAGGAAAAGGAGGAGGAGGAGGAGGAGGAGGAGGAGGAGGAGGAGGAGGAGGAGGAGGAGAGGAAGACGAAGACGAAGTAGTAGTAGTAGTAGTAGTAGTAGTAGTAGTAGTAGTAGTAGTAGTGGTAGTGGTAGTGGTAGTGGTGGTAGTGGTAGTGGTAGTGGTAGTGGTAGTGGTAGTAGTAGTAGTAGTAGTAGTAGTAGTAGTAGTAGTAGTAGTAGTAGTAGTAGTAGTAGTAGTAGTAGTAGTAGTAGTAGTAGTAGGATTTCCTGTAAGGAAAGATTAGCTTCTGAGATCTGACGAGATCAGATCAAGGCAACTCAGGCAACATAAGACAGTCCAGCAGGACTCTCCAGACCTCTAACGGGAGAGGGTGGGATTTTGTGATTCCAGCCGCCATGGGGAAAAAAACGTGTTCAAATCCCACCTGGAGCTTCCAAAACGAGGACCAACAGGAGTGCTTTGACTGTGTGTTGCCGCATAGCATGTTAAATCGCTGGGCAGATCAAAACATTCTCAGCGCCACCTTGGTTGGCTTCAACCACGTGGGTCTTATGGGGGGCACATCAGGTGGCATGGCAGCAATTCAAGACACGGCTGTACGAAGCATGACGATCAGTGCCCTGGACAAATAGCTCCGCTCAGTCAAGCGCTGGCACAGCGACAGCAGGAGCCATTAGCCCAACTGGAAACCTGCTGGCCCTTGCGTCCGGGCAGCCATCCCCAACTCCTTGGAGACCCATCATGCCCCAGAAGAGGCAGTAAATCAGGGACCGAGCCAGATGGGGCCTCTTTGCCCAAAAAAAATGTGTCTCTATAGCAGCTCCATCTGGTTAACCCTGGGTCTTCCAAGTGCCGCTCAGCTGCGTTTGGGGTCTTCAGGTGGACCGCAGGATTTCACAGTGTGGCTTCAAAGTATTTCTGTCATCCAGAGGAAGAGAAGAATACCGGTGGCTCAAGACCCCTGCCTGTTTTATTTGTATTTAAAGGCTTAGTGGATACAGTCAGAGATGGGATCCAGCAGGGTCTCACTGGTTCCCGAGAGTAGGTTACTAATTATTTGTGTGTGCCGAGACGGGGTTACTAATGGGTGATTTTGCCACGTGGTTTTTGCCTTCGTTACGCCCCTCCTCTCAGCAGTAGCGTGCAGAACATGAAGCAGTCTAGCAGGAAGTGCACCGGCGTGCGTGGCAGCCTATGCCTGCGTGCATTCGTTTCCCGCCCAAGGACCGGCACAGCAGCTGTGTCCTTGCCACAGCCCCGCCCAGGAATGCCCCGCCCCCAGAATGCCCAGCCACACCCCCATCATGCCCCGCCCAGCCCCATTGGCGCTACGCCACAGTTTGAATCCCACCACCATGGGAACCTGTTACTAAAATTTTTGGATCCCACCACTGGATACAGTAGGGTGGAAGCTGGCGTCAATAACAGCCAATGGCATTGGGATTAACTGTTAGCCACTAGGCACAAGGATTTCACCGAGCATATGCTTGAGTTCCATTTTATTGGAGGCAAGTATCATAAATACAACTTTCTAAATAAAGTTATGTGTATTATAAATATGCCTATTCAGTGGTGGCAAACCTTTGCCACTTGCCAATTGGCCATGCTGGCAGGGGCTGATGGGAATTGTAGTCCATAACATCTGGAGTGGCAAAGGTTCACCACCACGGGCCTATATGAATGCTGCTTTGCTTCTGGCTCAAGGGGCATCAAAAGAGAATGCTGCAGACTCGGTGGATTGTGTTGGGTCAAAGCTGAAGGCGTAGGAGTCGCGTGGCGTAGTGGTTAAGTGCTTGCCCTGCCACTCACACGGTCAGGAGTTCGAGCCCCCTGTGGGTCAGATATCCGGGCGGCTGGCTCATGGTCAACTCAGCCATCCGTCCATTTCTTGGTCGGAAAATGAGAACCTAGCTCATAGCTAGGGGGTAAAGAATAGCCGGGGAAAGCAACGGCTAACTACCCCACAAAAACAGCTTGCCTATAAAAATCACTGCTCGCAGTGGTACCCCAGGGTCAGACACGACTGAAGGGGAAACTTTACCTTTAAAGCTGAAGGCAAGGACATAATAATACCTCTCTATTCTGCACTGATCGGACCCATGTCTCATTCTGGGCACTGCAATTCAAGTTAAAGAAGAAGAAGAAGAAGAAGAAGAAGAAGAAGAAGAAGCAGGAGGAGGAGGAGGAGGAGGAGGAGGAGGAGGAGGAGGAGTTTGGATTTATATCCTCCCTATCCTCCCTTTCTCTCCTGTAGGAGACTCAAAGGGGCTTACAATCTCTTTGCCCTTCTCCCCTCCACAACAAACACCCTGTGAAGTAGGTGAGGCTGAGAGAGCTCCGAAGAACTGTGACTCGCCTAAGGTCACCCAGCTGGCATGTGTTGGAGTGCACAAGCGAATCTAGTTCACCAGATAAGCCTCTACAGCACAGCAGGGAATCAAACCCAGTTCCCCATATTAGAGTGCACCTGCTCTTAACCACTACACCAGGCTGGTGTATTATTTAGTTTAACAATGGGGCTGAGAGAGCTCCGAGAAGCTGTGACTAGCCCAAGGTCACCCAGCTGGTGTGTGTGGGAGTGTACAGGCTAATCTGAATTCCCCAGAGAAGCCTCCACAGCTCAGGCGGCAGAGCGGAGAATCAAACCCGGTTCCTCCAGATTAGATACACAAGCTCTTAACGTCCTACGGCACTGCTGCTACGCCACTACAAGCTACAACAGGTCCAGAGGAGGGCAACCACAATGGTCAAAGGTTTGGAATCCACGCCCTATGAGGAGAGACTTAGGGAGCTGGGGATGTTTAGCCTGGAGAAGAGAAAGTTAAGAGGTGACATGATAGTCATGTGTAGATATTTGAAGGGATGTCATGTCGAAGAGGGAGCAAGTTTGTTTTCTGCTGCTTCAGAGACTAGGACCAGGAGGAATGGGTTCAAGGTACCGGAAAAATGATTCCATCCAAACATCAGGAAGACATTTCTAATGGTAAGAGCTGTTCGACAGTGGAACGCACTCCCTCGGAGTGTGGTGGAGTCTCCTTCTTTGGAGGTTTTTAAAGAGAGGCTGGATGGCCATCTGTCAGGAGTGCTGTGATTGTGTGTTCCTGCATTGCAGGGGGTTGGACTGGAAGGGCCTTGTGGCCTCGTCCAACTCTACGATTCTTTGATTCTAGGGCATGTCAGCAGATACTCCAAGGCTTGCTTTGATCTGGCTACACATAGATGCTGAGATCTAGAAGCATACAACCCTCGGTGCCGGCAGACAGACGGGCAGCTGGAACTTAGGAGCAGGCTCCACTGACCTCAAGTGGACTTTCGCCAGCGCTCATAGAAACAAAGTGCCCGGCAAAGAAAATGAGAGGCTGGATAAATCCAAACACACGTTTACCGGGGGATAACTTGCCACAGGGAGGGAAGATGGCATGATATAGTATGGTATCTTTGGATCTCAAAAGCTGAGCTGGGTCAGTGCTTCGATGGGAGACCACCAAGGAAGACCCTGCAGACAACGGCAGGGGCCAACCAAAGCAGATGGTCGGACTCATAATAATGGGTTGAAGTTAATGACGGAACAGTTTCAACTGGATATTAGGAAGAAAAAAATAACAGTAAAGAGTTGAGCAACAGTAAATCCCGCTGCCCAGGGAGGTGGTCTTTAAGCAGCGGCTGGACAATTTATTTTTAATTATTTGATTTGATTAAGTTTCTGTGCCACCCCTTCCTCGGGCTCAGGGTGGTTTCCAATAAGGCAATACATATAGAAGTGCACAGAATACAATAAAACTATAACTACTCACGTTTGGCCAGCGTTTGGCCAGCCGGGATGATGTCAACTCCGCCATAAGAACATCGGGCCTCCCGTGGGTAAATAAAGGGGGAAGGAGGGGTTGAAGTCATCTGTAGTTTTAGTATTTTATATATTATTTTATTGTAAATTATGTATTTGATGTTTTAAATTGTTTTAGTGTTGATGGACACCACCCTGAGCCTTTGGGGAGGGCGGTATATAAATATAAATAATAAATAATAAATAAATAATAAAATAAATTAAAACTCTACATATTTCCTAAAACAAGACAGCAAAAGCAACCGACTTCCCTGAGCTCAGGACAGTAAATCTTGAGGAGGAGGAGGAGGAGGAGGAGGAGGAGGAGGAGGAGGAGGAGGAGGAGGAGGAAGAGGAAGAGTTTGGATTAGAGAACTGTGAATACCAGCCCAAGGTCACCCAGCAGGAATGTAGGAGTGCGGAAACACATCTGGTTCACCAGATAAGCCTCTGTCACTCAGGTGGAGGAGTGGGGAATCAAACCTGGTTCTCCAGATTAGAATCCACCTGCTCTTAACCACTACACCACGCTGGGAGGGATCAAATAAAAGCCCTCACTTAATAGAGGGCGTGGCCGGGGGAAAGAGTAGGGAGGGCAAAGGTGGTACCTGTCGCTGCCTCAACCATATGCCCGGAGGCACAACTCCATCTTACAGGCCCTGCGGAACCGCAACAAATTAGGCAGGGCCTTGGCCTCACTAGACAGAAAGTTCCACCAGGATGCTCTGGGATGCTTTATGCTGATCCTACAGTGAGCAGGGGGTTGGACTAGATGGCCTCTATGGCTCCCTCCAACTCTATGATTCTACAATTCTGTACATGGCCGTGAATATTACAAAGTGCATGTAACCCCCATGCTCAGAATGGGTTGACCCAGAAAGGGGTGGAGACGCAAAGCAGCAAGAGGCTGCAGACCTCATGTAGTTTGGAGGAGACAAGGCTACCAGACTCGGACCTTGATTGGTATAAACCCTTAACACCTTGTTAAGGTAACTGCAGTGTTGTTGGAAACTACTGGGAAGGTAGTTGTTTATTTTTGCTATGTTGTAAATGTTGGAGTTTATTGTTTCAGGGTTTCTTTTTGTGGTTGTCATGGGTGAGAGTTCTCCTGGAAACCTTCATCATGTTGAATCCTGTTCACCAAGCCCTTGGAGTCTTCAGGAGCCAACCCGCTTGCAAAGAAGAATTGGACTTGGCCGTATCAGTAGACTGTAACTAGAAGGACTTGAAAATGCAACCTGAACAGGACCTTGAAGTGTGACGTTGAATGTTGATGTTTGATGTTATTTGTGAAGGAAGTAAACCATTTTGTTTTTAAATTTTAGTTCTTTGCGACTCCTTCCAAGTTCTGCCCCACAGAACCCACAGATAGGAGGTTACATGCACTTTAACTGTTCTGTTTCAACATCGCCAAGCAGGTGCCAGAGGTGGCTCACCATGTGCATGTGAGCCCTCGTGGTCAGCTGAACACGGGTCTCCTTCAGTGGAGCGGGGCCATTCCTTTGACCCCCAAAGAGCTTCCTCGGATAGCCACAGCGTCAGAGGTGCCAGACCTGGCTCAACCTACTAGCCGAAAGACTGTTGTGAGATCAACAGAGCCGTCCTGGAAAGTTGCCCGAAATCCCCCTTCTCCCTAGAGCCGCTGCCCGGGGGTCACGGGCCTGTGTTAGGCTTTCACTTCTACTTCCTAATTATAGGCTTCTCCGTGTTGGCAGTAAACAGAACCGCCGCCGAGCGCTTCCCAGAAAGTGCCGCTAACTTCATTAAGCTGTCTGTTGGCATTTCTCACACTCGGCTGGGCCAAGCCGCGCTGGCACATTAGAATGCCACCCCCGGGGCCGGCCAGGAAGGGGCCGCGCATCACGCAGGCATGGAACGAGCGGAGATTCCTCCCTCTGAATTTCTCCCCGACCGCCCCTTGACAAGCGGGCCTCGGCGTGAAGCGGTGCCCACGCTGCCGACTACGCGGGCTTTGTTTGTGTTGCCGTGCCAGCCGAGCCGAGCCGGCCGAGCGGAGACACATGCCGTGTCCTTTGGCACCAGCAGGTGCGACGCGGGCATCTGTCGCTGCCTGGAATGCTGCCGTTCCTTCGATGGCGCATCACAAAATGCAAAAGGGCTGCAGTTTAGAGTCTATGAGAATGTTGTGCCAATGTGGTGGGCACCAAAAGAAGGAACAGTTGGAAATGGGGTTCCCATTGAAACGGGTAAAGAACGGGTGTGTGGGTGGGTGGGGGAGAAATCTGAACAATGATCATCTATTGAATCCTTAAATTTTTTTTAAAAAAAGTTTACCAGACCAAAAGAAGAAGAAGTGTTTGGATTTATATTCCCCCCCTTTCTCTCCTGTAGGAGACTCAAAGGGGCTTACAATCTCCTTTCCCTTCTCCCCTCCACAACAAACACCCTGCGAGGTAGAAGAAGAAGAAGAAGAAGAAGAAGAAGAAGAAGAAGAAGAAGAAGAAGAAGCAGAAGCAGAAGCAGAAGCAGAAGCAGAAGCAGAAGCAGAAGAAATTGGATTTATATCCCCCCTCCTTTTGTTACCACCACAGGAAAATAAACAAAATATTTTCCTGAGTCAGGTTGCCTGGCTACACTGGCTCCATGCCTGGACGCAGAGACTTGTGTGGTTCAGAAGCCTCCATAAGAAGAAGAAGAAGAGTTTGGATTTATATCCCCCCTTTCTCTCCTGTAGGAGACTCAAAGGGGCTTACAATCTCCTTTCCCTTCTCCCCTCCACAACAAACACCCTGCGAGGTAGAAGAAGAAGAAGAAGAAGAAGAAGAAGAAGCAGAAGCAGAAGCAGAAGCAGAAGCAGAAGCAGAAGCAGAAGCAGAAGAAATTGGATTTATATCCCCCCTCCTTTTGTTACCACCACAGGAAAATAAACAAAATATTTTCCTGAGTCAGGTTGCCTGGCTACACTGGCTCCATGCCTGGACGCAGAGACTTGTGTGGTTCAGAAGCCTCCATAAGAAGAAGAATAAGAGTTTGGATTTATATCCCCCCTTTCTCTCCTGTAAGGAGACTCAAAGAGGCTTACAATCTCCTTGCCCTTCTCCCCTCCACAACAAACACCCTGTGAGGTAGGTGGGGCTGAGAGAGCTCAGAAGAACTGTGACTCGCCTAAGGTCACCCAGCTGGCATGTGTTGGAGTGCACAAGTGAATCTAGTTCACCAGATAAGCCTCTACAGCTCAAGTGGCACAGCAGGGAATCAAACCCGGTTCCCCATATTAGAGTGCACCTGCTCTTAACCACTACACCAGGCTGGTGTATTATTTAGTTTAACAATGAACTAAACGTATTTGCAGAACCCGGCAAGGTAGAGGCTGCCAGTCCCAGAATCAATGTTGCTCACCGCTGTCTCCGTCACCCTCCAGGAAGGGTCTCAGCTTTATCCTGTTATGTTTCTGGCCCAAGCCAAAAGATCCCTCAAGTCTGTGGTCTCGGTCTCATAGGCTGAGGGGTGGTTGGCAGGTTGACCCGCTGCCAGGGTTGGGAACGGAGGCCTTTGAGGCCCTTCCAACTTGGTGAATCAAACTCCAGGAATAGGAAGGAACCTGGCAACGGGCGTGACAGCGAGAGGAGCCAGAGGGAGCCAGCAACAGATCGGATTTCTTCAAGATGGAACCACAGACTGTCGCCTCGTGTGTGTGTTCTGCAACCCACGGAGGTCCACGTAATGTGGAAGGGTCGTGGAGGATCAGGGCACTTGCAAGGGAATCAGGGGCTTTGGGTGTGTTTAACCGGCATTCCACGCCAATCGATTCTCCACTGAAAAATGCAAGCACACAGACGTTATCCCCCCGTTCTCCCAAGCATTTTTTCTCCAGCCAGGCTTATTTCTGACTGGGCGTTGTGGGTTTTCCAGGCTGTGTGGCCATGGTCTGGTAGGTTTTCCTCCTCATGTTTTGCCCCTACCTATAGCTGGCATCTTCAGAGACATACAGAACAACAAAAATGGAAGTATAGTGGAACAGAGAACCAATATATCAAGAAGAAGAAGAAGAAGAAGAAGAAGAAGAAGAAGAAGAAGAAGAAGAAGAAGAAGAAGAAGAAGAAGAAGAAGAAGAAGAAGAAGAAGAAGAAGAAGAAGAAGAAGAAGAAGAAGAAGAAGAAGAAGAAGAAGAAGAAGAAGAAGAAGAAAATTGGATTTATGTAACCAGACTGCTATATGTTATTGCTGCTATTTTGGGACATTCTTTCCTTGATCTTTCCTTTATGGCTTCACACGCAACCGCAACAAACACCCTGTGAGGTGGGTGGGGCCGAGAGAGCTCCGAGAAGCTGTGACTAGCCCAAGGTCACCCAGCTGGCGTGTGTGGGAGTGTACAGGCTAATCTGAATTCCCCAGAGAAGCCTCCACAGCTCAGGTGGCAGAGCTGGGAATCAAACCCGGTTCCTCCAGATTAGATACACGAGCTCTTAACCTCCTACGCCACTGCTGGGTATTGTGGGTTTTCCAGGCTGTGTGGCCATGGTCTGGTAGGTTTTGCTCCTCATGTTTTGCCCCTACCTATAGCTGGCATCTTCAGAGACATACAGAACAACAAAAATGGAAGTATAGTGGAACAGAGAACCAATATATCAAGGGCAAAAAAACCCAAACCACAATACCGTGGCTATAAATGATGGTGTAACGTGCGTGTACTGACAGGCATGTATTTAATATGAACAAAATGCTTCCATATACATATCTGCAGTGCAAATCATGGCGATTCAAGTATTATACATTGAAATTGTCAGGGGGATTGAATCTAGTGATTGAGATGCACTCCTAACTCAATGTAACTGCTACAAGATATATGTAACTACCTCACTACAAGATATATGTAACCAGACTGCTATATGTTATTGCTGCTATTTTGGGACATTCTTTCCTTGATCTTTCCTTTATGGCTTCACACGCCATGTAGATAACTAGGCTTTCCCCTGACACTTTAGTCCCATGAGAAACAGGGTTGTTTCCGCTGTCCTGTGGGGGTAGGATGCCAGGTGGCTTTATCTCTATCGCCGACCTTGGGGCGCCTCTGATACAAACATTCTGTCTCATGTTCCTTGGGAAAAGGAAGGGGGGATCAACAATGTAATAAAACAGGTAGCAAAACCCAGGTTCCCCAGAACTAGCTTTGCCAAGCAGAGTGCTTGGGTGTCAATCAATAAACGCTGCTGATCAACCACTCAGGATCTGTTTATTGCTTCTAGGTACGAGACCTAACATAAGTCCGTAAAAAAGGCAAACTCTATGCTGGGGATCATTAGGAAAGGAGTTGATAATAAAACTGCAAGGATTGTCACGCCCTTATATAAAGCCGTGGCGCGACCGCACTTGGAGTACTGTGTTCAGTTCTGGTCGCCACATCTCAAAAAGGATATCGAAGAGATAGAAAAAGTGCAGAGAAGGGCAGCGAGGATGATTGAGGGATTGGAGCACCTTCCTTGTGAGGAGAGGCTGCAGCGTTTGGGACTCTTTAGTTTGGAGAGGAGATGGCTGAGGGGGGATATGATTGAAGTCTATAAAATTATGCATGGGGTAGAAAATGTGGACAGAGAGAAATTTTTCTCTCTTTCTCACAATACTAGAACCAGGGGGCATTCATTGAAAATGCTGGGGGGAAGAATTAGGACTAATAAAAGGAAACACTTCTTCACGCAACGTGTGATTGGTGTTTGGAATATGCTGCCACAGGAGGTGATGATGGCCACTAACCTGGATAGCTTTAAAAAGGGCTTGGACAGATTTATGGAGGAGAAGTCGATCTCTGGTACCAATCTTGATCCTGCTTGATCTGAGATTGCAAATGCCTTAGCAGACCAGGTGCTCAGGTGCAGCAGCAGCAGAAGGCCATTGCTTTCACATCCTGCATGTAAGCTCCCAAAGGCATCTGGTGGGCCACTGCGAGTAGCAGAGAGCTGGAGTAGATGGACTCTGGTCTGATCCAGCAGGCTAGTTCATATGTTCTTATGTTCTAAATAGATCACAAACAGGACCTCAAGAAATGGATGAAAAGTGCAATTTCCAGGCTTATAGAAGCATCGCAACAAGTTCATGCATTCATAAAGATACAGGACCATACAAATAGACCGAGGCGTGTCCCAGTACGATGTGTTTCCCTCTTACCGTGACATGTCTTTGAAGATGCCAGCCATAGATGCAGGTGAAACGTTAGGAGAAAAATGACCAGACCACAGCCACGCAGCCCGGAAAACCCACGACCCCTTGATTCCTGCTATGAAAACTTTTGAATACATAGGGAGAACTGAGTATATAAGGACTCACAGACAGAGGAAGGGTTAAGAAGCCAGATATCTACGCAAATACCACACAAGGAATCCCCCCCTTGCTTGCTTCACAATGTATGCTTCTGCATGATCAGAGAGGGAAATCTTTTATTATTATTATTGTTATTAGGTAAGCATAAAGTTAAATATAACAATTAAAAAAACATAGAGAAACCAAAAGAAAAGAAGAAGAAAGAAACCCATACATATTATGTTCATTAACAATATTCTTTTTTTTAAACCAAAAAAATATATAATACGGTAAGAAAAAGGAAAGAAAATTATAGTTTGACTGACTTCCAAATATCTCAACAGTTATTACAAGAGAAACTTCAAATAAATAATTTACTAGGGTATCAAAATCTAAAGCTTTATTATAATAGTTTTTGAATATAATCAAACCAATTTTTCCAGTGTTGTTGTGAATCTTGTTCTCCTTTGTAATTGGTTGAATCAAATATTTAGGCTAACTTAGCCAATTCAAATATTTTTATTTGCCATTCTGTTTTAGAAGGCGATTCATTTGTTTCCCAATGTTTGGCCCAGATTAACCTAGCCGCTGCTGCCATACATTGAAAGAACATAGTTTTGAGTTTTAGTAAGTTTTTCATCTAACTGGGAGGTAAAGGAGCAGCAGTGGCGTAGGAGGTTAAGAGCTCGTATATCTAATCTGGAGGAACCGGGTTTGATTCCCCACTCTGCCGCCTGAGCTGTGGAGGCTTATCTGGGGAATTCAGATTAGCCTGTACACTCCTACACACACCAGCTGGGTGACCTTGGGCTAGTCACAGCTTCTCGGAGCTCTCTCAGTCCCACCTACCTCACAGGGTGTTTGTTGTGAGGGGGGAAGGGCAAGGAGATTGTAAGCCCCTTTGAGTCTCCTGCAGGAGAGAAAGGGGGGATATAAATCCAAATTCTTCTTATTCTTATTCTTCTAAACCTTGAAGGGTCCTTTTCCTAAAAAAGAAAACCCCAAGCAAAGCTGCCCATTTCCTACAGAGGACCTTCACTATTCACCACGTCTTAGATGATCCGGTGAAAATACTGCATGATAAGCAGGTTGTCCAGGCCGTGACTTCACGCGGAAAAAATGTCCACTTTCTGGAATCATCCACTCATTTCTTGGGCAATGAGTTCTGGCCTGCGTTTTACTGGATTTATCAGTCCCCTGACAAATGGCTGGGCAGCTGGGATAGGGTGTGGGTCCCGTAAAAAACTGAGCGACGGTGTCAGTGTGGGTCAAGCTGGGCTTGGCCCGATTGCCTCGATAGATTCAGCCCTCCCGGGCTCTCGGCCAGCCCTTAAGAAGCATTAGCTCACAGACACTCTTGAGATGTTCTGTTCCTCCCAAGTATTGCTTTGCCCGAGTTTGGAATGGGTAAATACTCCCCCGCACTGCACGGAGATAAGTGTTTGATGTTTGATAACCATCGGCTACACTGTGGGCAAAGCGGCCCCATACCTTCTGATGTGTGTCACATGAAAACGGGAACGTGCTGTTGACATTATCTGAGCACTTGAGACTCGGGTCGAGGCCAGGTGACTCAGACAAGAGACTTGCGCAAGGGTCTGGTGATGCAGGCTAAGGGCCAGGAATTTTCTCAAAAGGGGGTTGGAGACTAAGGTAGACTCTGAGGCGAGGATGAAGGAGGCCACCCAATCACTATTGCTGTTACATGAAATCACTGCCAGATCTTAGAACCATAGAGTTGGAAGAGACCCCCAAGGGCCATCCAGTCCAACCCCCTACCGTGCAGGAACACACAATCAAAGCACCCCCAACAGATGGCCATCCAGCCTCTCTGAAAAAACCTCCAAAGAAGGAGACTCCGTTGTCTCCTCTCTTTCTTTTGACCTTCACAACAACCCTGTGAAGTAGGTTATGCTTCTATCTCATATCCACGGGACAGAATATTTGAGTTGTGTTGCTTCTTCAAGCTTGGATCTGACACACGGGATTCCTCCACCCGTAGGAGACACGTGCATTTGGTTTGCCGAATGCCAAGTTCCTTCCCTTTTAAAAATTATATTTATATTTGATAAATAAATAGAATCCCGGGCATTGGAGAAGCCAGGCTGGTTGAAACGAAGAAGAAGAAGAAGAAGAAGAAGAAGAAGAAGAAGAAGAAGAAGAAGAAGAAGAAGAAGGAGGAGGAGGAGGAGGAGGAGGAGGAGGAGGAGGAGGAGGAGGAGGAGGAGGTGGAGGAGTTTGGAATTATATCCCCCCTTTCTCTCCTGTAGGAGACTCAAAGGGGCTTACAATCTCCTTGCCCTTGCCCCCTCACAACAAACACCCTGTGAGGTGGGTGGGGCTGAGAGAGCTCCGTGAAACTGTGACTACCCCAAGGTCACCCAGCTGGCGTGTGTGGGAGTGTACAGGCTAATCTGAATTCCCCAAATAAGCCTCCACAACTCAAGTGGCAGAGCTGGGGATCAAACCCGGTTCCTCCAGATCAGAATGCACCTGCTCTTAGCCACTGCTCTTAGCCACTACGCCACTGCTGCGCCCCGTGTCATTGTCAACAGTGCCTTGCTGGGCATTCCATCAAGGCCTCCCAGGTTTTAAAGGAAAGCATACGGCTACTCTTTCCTAGGGGCGATGCCAGGCTGAGAGCCCAGGGAAAGAAACTGGGAGGGCAGTGGCAGAGCGCCAGGGGTGAGAAGTGACCGTGTTGAACATTGTGCCGTTTGTGGAGCCCCATCTGGTGTGGAGCAGCCCCGCCAGCTATTCAACAGATGGTCGGCTAATTCACGAGAGGGTCGCAGGCGCCACCGCAAATCACGCACCAGCTGAGGAGGTTTTGTTCCGTACCAGCTGGGCAGCCGTCTGTGCTGGAATGGCTGGGGCACTGGGATTGCGGGTGCGGGCAGAGGGTGCCAGCCAAGGGGAGGAGACAGTGATTTGAAAGAGAGACGGCGAGTCTTGAATTCAGTCCCTTTGGGAATTGTTTGGAATTTGAGAGGACACAAAATCAACCTCTCCCCTCTGACTAGAGTTACTGGTTCCAGTTTGGAAAATAACTGGAGATTTGGGGGGTGGAGCCAGAGGAAGATGGAGTTTGAGGAAGGGAGAATATAATGCCAGAGTCAGCAGAGGCGTACTGCCTAGGGCAGGGGTAGGGAACCTTTAACACTCAAAGAGCCATTTGGACCCGTTTTCCACGGGAAAAGAAAACACTTGGAGCCGCAAATAATTTTTGACATTTAAGATAAAGATAACACTATATATATATATTTTTTACCTTTTACTCCGCTCATTCTGAGAAGCGCATGGATGCGCCTGCCCTGCTGCCTACAGGGCGGGCAAGGATGGGGCCGGTGGCTCGGCTCGTGGAGCCATAGTGCAAGGGCAGAAGAGCCGCATGTGGCTCTCGAGCCGCAGGTTTCCTACCCCTGGCCTAGGGGGACATATGAGGTCTTCAGGCTACAGCCATTTAGTCACGTGGGGGGAGGAAAATCGCCCTCACAGCCCTTCTCCTTCCCCCCGGGTCCATACACTGACTTCAAGACCTGGTGCAAGAAATGTTGTTTGGTTGTGGTGGGGGAGGACAGCCACCCACAAGGAGGGGAGGGGACTCAGATTTTGCACTGGCTACATTTTCCCAAGATACGCCTCTGCCAGAGAGTCCAGCTTCCCAAGTGGCCATTTTCTCCAGGGAAACTGATCTCTGTTACCAGGGGGCTTTCCCCACTGACAGAGTTGAACTGGTTTCTACCTAGGTTCGCCTCAGTGAATCCCCACTGCCACCGAGCTCAACATTGTTTTGTCTCAGTTCCCCACCCACCCCTCAGAAGTCGCAGTTATGAACTACACTTTTCTGCTGGAACAAGGTTGATACTTCAAAGCTTCGAAGTGGGGAAGCATCAAAACGACACCTCTTCCATTCAACCAATCACGAGCCGCTTTTGTGGCATGCGCAGAATGGGAGGGTTGTGGCAGGCAGAAAGCGCATGTAACTGTAAACTGTAAAAACTGTTTAAAAAACGCTCCCGTTTCCTGCCGTAACACAAGCACCAATCACAATCGAGGAGCGAAACAGGCGCCAAGATGATCCCTCCCACTTCGCTCGGTTCCAGGGGGCCAACTCAGTTGCTGTGGGGACAGCCTGGAATCACCCTCCACTGAAGGGAACCGAGTCGACCTTAGCTCCCTTCGGTAGTGGGGAAAGCCCCCTAGAGTTCAGTTGTCATCCTGGGAAATCTACAGCCAGCCCCTGGAGGTTGGCAACCTTGCCTGTGACATGTGACGACATAACATGACTCAGGCTGTGGTCCTTACCAGATTTACTTGGGTGTCAGTCAATTTCTCAGGCTGTCGAAAGGAGCTGTCGTAAAATGTACCAGAGTTCAGACTTGGCCTACGGGACCCACGCTCTCCCGTGTGGTTCCCTTTGACCCACCATTATGCTGGCAGTGACAACCACAGACAGTGTGACCCCGGAGTTGTCAAGGATCTGAACCCTTCGACCCGTGTAGGCCTTTTGGTGCCAGTTCTGCCCCACCACTCCTTTGAGAGTAGATGTCTTCAGACAAACCCTTCAGACACCAGATCTGGAGGAAATGGCTACTTTGGAGGATGGACTTCCTTGCGTTATTCCCTTCTGGGTGCCCCAGGACCCATCACCAACTCTCTGCCTGGCCCACCTCATGAGGCTGGTGCTGTAAGGAAATGGAGGAAGGGTGAACAATGTCCTGATCAAGGAGAAAAGGGGATATAATTAAACAAACACACTAACACGTCATCATGGTTGCAGAGATTTCCAGATTGTGCCCAGGGGTCAGTAGCGTAGTAGCCTCTTTTCCTCCTCCTCCTCCTCTTCCTCCTCCAAAATCTCCAAAGGAGAGCCCGCCACCTCCGGAAGAAGCCCGTTCCACTGAGGAATTGCTATAACTGTCCAGAAGTTCATCCTAATGTTAGCCTGAAACTCTTTTGATTTAACTTGTTCTGGTGGGTTTTCCGGGCTGCGTGGCCGTGGTCTGGTGGATCTTGTTCCTCACGTTTCGCCTGCATCTGGGGCTGGGATCTTCAGAGGTGTATCAGAGAGGGAAGTCTGTTACACGCTGCGTTAAACCTTTTGATTTAATTAAATCTAATTAAATCTAATTAAAATGAAATCTTTTGATTTAATTTCAAATTGTTGGTTCCGGTCCGACCTTCTGGGGCAGCAGCAGCACCCAAGTCTTTTCCATCCTCTTTTGTGACAGGTCTTCAAAGACTGGAAGTTGGCTCTCAGATTACTTCCTCTCCAGGCTGAGATTACCCAGCATACCTAGCTCCTTCGTCCTTCCCTGGCTGTGGGGATTCGGGTCAGAAAGCCCTGGGTCAGCGGTCTCCGGAATGCCAGTAAAAATGGGGAATGCTGAGAATGTCGGGTGGAGAGAAAGAGGTCTCTTCTTCTGAGCTCAAAACCTCTGCAGACGAAGCTGTTTGTTTCTCCACTGTGAGAGCAGAGGAGATTAACAAGAGTGTTTGAGCGGTGGGGTCACCACCCCACTGATACCCTTCCCCCATAACTGACCGATTGCAAGATGCTGTCTTTTGTGTGTGTGTGTGAAGTGCTTTAAATCAATGTCCCCCCAAATGACTCATCATTAGCAGCTTTGTTCAGGTCTTGCAAACCGAGGGCCGTGGCTTCCTTTATAGACACAACACTTGTAGGAACTGCTCAGAAAATGCGCTTGCCCGCTAATGGCCATGCGAGGAGGGCAAGATGCCAGGGTGGCGTGGGGGTTAAAAGTGGCCGACTCTAATCTGGAGAGCCGGATTCGATCCCCCACTCCTCCACGTGAGGAGTGGACTCTAACGTGGCAAACAGCGTTCAATTTCCTCCCTCTTCCACATGAAACCTGCTGGGTGAACTTGGGTGAACTGCCAGTCACAGTTCTCTCAGAACTCTCTCAGCTCCACCTGCCTCACAAGGTGTCTGTAGTGGGGAGAGGAAGGGAAAGGAGCTTGTAAGCCACCTTGAATCTCCTTACACAAGAGATAGGTGGGGTATAAATCCAAACTCTTCTTCTTCAGGTCCACATCTTCCCCCATTGACTGCCACTTTCGGTATTTGGAGATATACTGCATCTGAACAGCGAGGCTCATTTTAGCTGTCACTTTTAGAAGCCCCTAAGACAGTAGAGGCGAACCTATGGCACTCCAGATGTTCATGGACTACAATTCCCATCAGTCCCTGCCAGCATGGCCAATTGGACTACAATTCATGGACTACAATTCATGGACTACAATTCCCATCAGTCCCTGCCATGCTGGCAGGGGCTGTTGGGAATTGTAGTTCATGAACATCTGGAGTGCCATACGTTCGCCACCACTGCACTAAGAGATCATCTTCCAGGACTCTGTATCATTCTTTTTACGTGGGATTCCAGGTCATTCTACCTGTGCCGCCTCACCTCACCTCTCCCAGTTTTCTTTCACGAGAGTCCTGACCTTTCCTCTCTCAAACCCCTTATAGAAAACACTGATCTGTACAGTCCAGTTTCTACCCCACCCCTCCAAACCAGATACGCCACTACGTAAACTGTGCAAATTAAGGACACTCAGGTGAATACTCCCACCTTGATAAGTTCATTGTGCCTTTGAGGACGCAGAATCTGATGTTTTCGGTGCAGAATTACAGGGCCTCGATAGAGTACCCAGCTCACCGAGGGGTAAAGTGGAAAGGTGATGGCAAACCACCCCATAAATGTAGTCTGCCGGGTAAACATCACGACGCGATGCTTGCACGGGGGGACGACCTTTACCTTTAATGGACGCTTTCACAGAGAGGCATATCAGGGGAAAATGGCGCTCGGAGACAACTCCTCCTGACCTCCGTGCAAGGCGGGGCTCAGGGTGGGGCCACGCCCCAAGCCATGTTCTCCTGGCCTCCGTGCAGGCCGGCTTTTGTCCAAAAGCCAGCCTACATGGAGGCCGGGGGCGGAACTCGGCGGCAATGGGCGGCCACCGAGCCCCATTCCTTTCCGCCTCCCTGCAGGCTGGCTCCTGAGCCGGCCTTCAGGGAGGAAGAGGGCGGGGCTTGGTGGTGTGTGGTGAGCGGCTGGGGCGCTCACTGTTTGGACATGGGGAGGGGGCACCCGGCACTCCCCCACATGATCAAAAGCTGTGTGCCCCGGGACATGAGTGACCCCATGTCCCTATAGGCCGTACTCCTCTGCTTTCACCCAAGGTGAGTGTAAGAGCCTTCCTGCCAGGCCTGTGTTTAACTTAATAGCAAAGGACATGCCCTTAGTGGGTAGTGATGGCGAGACAAGGCTTGCTTAAATGGACATCAATTACCTCTGTTGGCTGATGTTTACTGGACACCAGCCACACTTCACCTGTTGGGAGCAGTGCTTTGGGGCAGGGGCCAGAATGTTGACGGGTCAAATGCTAGTTGGCGAAGTCAGAGTTTTTGCAGCTGGTTATGCAACTACCCCTCCCCCCCACTTGCCCCGCGGGGGTTGTTGCTTGCGGCTCATTTCGGGGAATTGGTGCCCTTGAACAGGTTGGCATTGTCTGCCTGCCCTTCTCCGCCCGAGGCTGATGCTTTGCATATTTCACAATGAATAATCCCGACATTCTTTGCCCGGGGCCCGTCGCCAGGCTTCATAAAAAAGATGGGGGGGATCTGTCACTCGGCTGGCGGACCGCTGCACTGTGAATCCCTTGTTCGCCCGGAGATCAGACAAGTATCTCTGTTCCCCTCGGCCCCGATGGAAAAGGCCAGGAGAGCGGAGGAATTCCACAGGGTGTGCGTGTGGCTCATCTCGGCCGAGAGCCCGCGGGGAGTCTGTTACTTCCGACTCCCTCCAGGATGTGGCGGGGTCCCTGCAATAAGACTCGGGCAGCTGCGTCTCTCTGTACCCTGGGCTTAGGGTCATTCCTTGGTCACAACACAGGTTTGCCTTCCCGTCGTCCCTAGACAAAGCGAAGCCTCTTTCAGAAGGGCTGATGCGCCGGTCTGGGGGAGGGGGAGGGGAGAAAGCCTGTGTGGACTGGGCAGGGGTCCAGCACCTGCAGAATCAGGGGAGAGAGAGAGAGAGAGAGAGAGAGGAACCTCTTGAGGTGCAGCACCCTCACCTGAGTTCAAAAGGCTGCCTGCAGAGATCTGTAGGGCCATTGTCTGTCTCCCAGAGAGAAGCTGGCATTGAGCCAGGCCTCGAATTGAGATTCCAGAGCTGTTGACAGAGATGAGATTGGGGGGGGGGCAGGGGATGAGGTCAAGACGAGAGAACAGGAAAACCAGGCTTTGGGGCCCTGCCTGCCTGAACTCCCCACCCCCTCCACCATTTTGCAAACCTGAGCATCAGCTTTGGGACGTCTGGGGCGGCGTGATTGCTGTGGAAAGGGATGCCTCCGCTGATGGCATCGAAAAGGATAAGCCAGAGGTCGTGGTTCAACTGAACAGTCTTCAAGGGCGGATCCCTGGGCCATGGGCTGCAGCAATCTATCCCAGACACTCACTGAGGCAAGAACAGGAGAACAAACAAAGTCAGCGAAAAAACACTTTGGACTCACAAATGTACTCCAGGGGTAAGGCAAGACGGGTGAAGGGGCGTGGCTAGGCAAATAGAGGTGGGCTCAGCTCTCTGTAGTTTCCATTATGTGGGAAAAGAAACGGACTGCAATTTTCATTTAAAGCTCTAAAACAGTGTGTCCTGCATCCTCTCTCCCCCAAAAGCTGAGTGTGAAATATGCAAAGAGTAGGTTTACACTCTCTCTCACACACACACCCTGCTGCCGTGTCACCTGAACAATGTCCCTGAATATACGCTTCACTTTTTCCCATATAAGTGGGCTACTGTTCAAACCTATGATGAAAAGAATAGAATAGAATAGAATAGAATAGAATAGAATCTTTATTGGCCAAGTGTGATTGGACACACAAGGAATTTGTCTCCGGTGCATATGCTCTCAGTGTACATAAAAGAAAATACATTTGTCAAGAATCATAAGGTACAGCACCTCTCTAATGGATTGGTCATATAGGTCTTTCAGTAAGCAACTCAGGGAAACAAATCAATAGTAATAAAAAAACATAAAATGTAAAATCCATAAAATAAAAAATGAAATGTCCAGCACAGGCTATAGTCATACATTGTCAAGTAATTGGGAGGAGATGGTGTAATAGGAATGGATGAAAAAGTAGTGCAGTAATTATATAATAAATATATATAATAAACAGTTTCAGATGCATTATCGAGGGAATTCATATTTGTTTAATAGAGTGATGGTGGTATTCGGGAAAAACTGCTCTTATGTCTAGTTATTGTCTCTTGTGTGTGCAGTGCCTCTGTAGCGAGCCGCGCTTTTAGAGGGTAAGAGCTGGAAACAGCTTATGTCTCAGGGACGCGAGGGGTCAGTGTAAATATTAATAGGCCCTTTTTTTGACCCTGCAGCAGTATACAAGGAAAATCCCTCAATGCGGGAAGGAAGCGCTGAAGGAAGGAAGGAAGGAAGGAAGGAAGGAAGGAAGGAAGGAAGGAAGGGAAGGGTTAAAAGGAAGGAAGGAAGGAAGGAAGGAAGGAAGGAAGGAAGGAAGGAAGGAAGGAAGGAAGGAAGGAAGGAAGGAAGGAAGGAAGGAAGGAAGGAAGGAAGGAAGGAAGGAAGGAAGGAAGGAAGGAAGGAATGCGTTCAGGGACACCATGTGTTGTGGCAAAATCTGTCCCCCACGACACTGGAAAATGCCTCTCTGCACATAGCACAGGCTAAGATGCATGGCTTCTCTCCAAAAGCCCCCTCATGGTGGTGCAGAACATTTGCTAACAGGGGGGTATCCATGGAAACCAGTGCCCAGGGCAAGCACTGAAAACCCCTCCCCTCACCTGCATCCTCACCAGGTGTGATTGGTGTTTGGAATATGCTGCCACAGGAGGTGGTGATGGCCACTAACCTGGATAGCTTTAAAAGGGGCTTGGACATATTTATGCAGGAGAAGTCGATCTATGGCTACCCATCTTGATCCTCCTTGATCTCAGATTGCAAATGCCTTAGCAGACCAGGTGCTCGGGAGCAGCAGCAGCAGAAGGCCATTGCTTTCACGTCCTGCAAGTGAGCCCCCAAAGGCACCTGGTGGGCCACTGCGAGTAGCAGAGTGCTGGACTAGATGGACTCTGGTCTGATCCAGCAGGCTAGTTCTTATGTTCTTATGTTCTTCTTATGTTCTTATGTCTCGCATTGAACTGCACAGGCCACCTCTCAAATCCATGTGGACTTCGGAGGGTCAAGTCTGCACTTCAAAGGCATACCCGGCCAGGTGAAGCCCACTGACCAGTTTAAAGCCGGTCCTGTTCAGGGAGGAGCAGAGATCTTGGCCCCACCTAGAGGTTGGCAGCACCAGCTGGACAAACCAGGGCCCTGCCTCCGTAGAGGACCGCTTCAGGTGAGATTTGTGCCACGGGGTTTTCTTCCCCCTCCCCTCCTTCCGATTCCATCTCCTGGGCTTCCTGTCTGGGTCTTAGAGGAGACCAGTGCCCCTAAATCCTCCAAGCGTAGCGATGAAGGGTATTGTGAACGGATGCCAGCTGTGCCTGGGTCCCCTTCGCATCCGCCTGGCCCGGCTGATGGATGGGCCGGCTAGCTATAGCTTCCCAGCCTGCAGCTGTCAGGGTGATTTGAGCAGCTCATTAAAACACCACCGGGCTGAGCAGCCCTTCTGGCTCCGTGCCCCTGGGAAGGGCAGAGATGTATGGGCAGGGATCAAAGCCTTGGCGCACGAGGGGGGGCGAAGGACGATGCCGAGAGGAGGCCAAGATCGCATGTCAGGAGCGGAGAACATCGCCGGGATCCCAGAAGGGAGCTGGCAGAAGAGAGAATGATGGCGTAAAATAACAGCGGTGCCCAGACACAGCTTGGCAGCAGTAACGCGGTCGCAGGGTGCAGGTTTTGGGCAAGCATGCCCAGAGATGTGAGGTGGGCCTCAACACACAAGAGACGCCTCCCGATCCCTGGAAGTCCTATCATATTTGTGTCCAGCCTCAAAATGTGGTCTAGTGCTTACAGTGTCGGACATGGATTTGGAAGATCCGAGTTCAAGATGCCAGGGGGCAGAGGAAAATCCCACTCAAGTCTAAGAAGAAGAAGAAGAAGAAGAGTTTGGATTTATATCCCCCCTTTCTCTCCTGCAGGAGACTCAAAGGGGCTGACAGTCTCCTTGCCCTTCCCCCCTCACAACGAACACCCTGTGAGGTAGGTGGGGCTGGGAGAGCTCTGAGAAGCTGTGACTAGCCCAAGGTCACCCAGTTGGCATGTGTGGGAGTGCACAGGCTAATCTGCATTCCCCAGATAAGCCTCCACAGCTCAGGCGGCAGAGCTGGGAATCAAACCCGGTTCCTCCAGATTTGATACACGAGCTCTTAACCTCCTACGCCACTGCTGCTCTCTCTTTGTCTAAGGACTGCTTGACAACCTTTGGCACACGACACTCTCTCTCTCTCTTTGTCTCGGCCTTGCCTACCTTGCAGGGTTGTTTGGAGGCAAAGGCAGCACTGCGGTTTCGCCAGAGGAGGGCAAGGCACGAAACAAAGGAGCTGATCCGTCCTCACGAATAAGAACCACAGTCCTGCAGGGCACCCCGCACCCCCTCCCGTTCCCAAACTGCCTGACTTGACCTCTCCTGCCCCGAGTGCCGCCCCTCTGTTTTGGCTCCACACCATACATTTCAGCTATAAAACTGGCATCTCCCCAAGTTGTTCCAGGGAGCTGGGGGGATCTCAAATATCAGGGAAGCACATCGTAACTCACGGAGAGATCTCCAAGGGCCATAATGCGGCCAGCTGTTTCTACCCTCTGTTCCAGCCCAGCTATTTCCTGGGTCAGTAAAGCATCGCTAATGATTGGGGGGGGGGGGGGATACAGCTTCCCCACTACTGAAGAATTGTGTGCCTAGGACCATGGTGGCGAACCTTTGGCACTCCAGATGTTATGAACTACAATTCCCATCAGCCCCTGCCACCATGGCCAATTGGCATGATGAGATGAGGGAAACAAAGTGGAGTACCCTGAAAGAAGAAGATGGTGCGGCAAGAGCTGAGACACTCACAGGT
Source organism: Sphaerodactylus townsendi (assembly GCF_021028975.2). Lineage (NCBI taxonomy): Eukaryota > Metazoa > Chordata > Lepidosauria > Squamata > Sphaerodactylidae > Sphaerodactylus > Sphaerodactylus townsendi. The sequence continues at coordinate 107,224,166 of NC_059432.1, forward strand.
TTGCACATGATTGATTGATTGATTGATTGATTGATTGATTGATTGATTGATTGATTGATTGATTGATTGATTGATTGATTGATTGATTGATTGATTGATGTACTGCCCACCTCCGAAGGGCACTGGGCATTGTACAAAACAAATTACCATAAAACACTATAAAACCAGTGGTGGGATCCAAAAATTTTAGTAACAGGTTCCCATGGTGGTGGGATTCAAACTGTGGCGGAGCGCCAATGGGGCTGGGCGGGGCATGACGGGAGCGTGGCCGGGAATTCCGGGGCGGGGCATTCCTGGGCGGGGCTGTGACAAGGACGCAGCCGCTGCGCCGGTCCTTGGGCGGAAAACTAATGCACGCAGGTGCAGACTGCCATGCACGCCGGTGCACCTCCTGCTAGACTGCTTCAAGTTCTGCACGCTACTGCTGGGAGGAGGGGCGTAACTCAGGCAAAAATCACGTGGCAAAATCACCAATTAGTAACCCCCTCTCCGCACACACAGATAATTAGTAACCTACTCTCGGGAACCTGTGAGAACCTGCTGGATCCCACCTCTGTATAAAACCCTAATAAATATCAATATATAAAGTTGAAACATAACAATGAAGTAAAGTAAAGTTTCCCCTTCAGTCGTATCTGACCCTGGGATACCACTGCGAACAGTGATTTTATAAGCAGTAGGGGTAGTTTGCCATTGCTTTCCCTGGCTATTCTTTACCCCCTAGCTATGAGCTAGGTATTCATTTAACAACCAAGAAATGGATGGATGGCTGAGTTGACCATGAGCCAGCTGCCAGGACATCTGACCCACAGGGGGCTCGAACTCTTGACCGTGTGAGTGGCAGTGCAAGCACTTCACCACTACGCCACACAGCTCTGCTAACAATCAAGACAACCAGTTAAACAGTAGATAAAACAACAGATGGTGACCCAAAACCAATACAATCTCTTGGAGCAGCAGTGGGGTAGGAGGTTAAGAGCTCGTGTATCTAATCTGGAGGAACCAGGTTTGATTCCCAGCTCTGCCGCCTGAGCTGTGGAGGCTTATCTGGGAATTCAGATTAGCCTGTGCACTCCCACGCACACCAGCTGGGTGACCTTGGGCGAGTCACAGCTTCTCGGAGCTCTCTCAGCCCCACCTACCTCACAGGGTGTTTGTTGTGAGGGGGGAAGGGCAAGGAGATTGTAAGCCCCTTTGAGTCTCCTGCAGGAGAGAATAGAGGGATATAAATCCAAACTACTACTCCTCCTCCTCTTCTTCTTCTTCTTCTTCTTCTTCTTCTTCTTCTTCTTCTTCTTCTTCTTCTTCTTCTTCTTCTTCTTCTTCTTCTTCTTCCATTCATTCCCGGGAGGGGATTGGGCCATGATTGCAATAATCAGATGTTGAAGCATAAAAGCATGGGCTTTGCACATGGGATGCAATGAACCCAGGCAAGGCACAGAGAGACCTCAGCACTGCAGTTCTACTCTGCTCCTGAGCATGTTCATAATCCACCTTGCCCCCAAAACCAGAGGCGTAGCTATAAGGGGCTGGGAGTGCATCGTGCACCAGGCGCATGCCAGTGGGGGTGGAAAATTGTCCTTGACTCCTCCCTCTTCCCCTCCCCCCAAGCCTGCCCACCCAGCCCTTCCTCCCCAGACCCTATTGGGGTTGGAATCCCTCTTGTTCTTAACCTGGGGAAAGGGTACCTTCGTAAGCTCTTATGATCCTTCTGTTGCCACAGACAACAATGCTTACTGTCCCAACCCTGTTGCATTTTGTTTGATGAAGGATCTTGGCTGTTAGATTGAATTGTCTTATAAAAGGGATTAATTCGACCTACATCGATAATTTCGTCATCTTGGTTGCTCGTGTTGCTTTTCCACCTCCTTCGTTGCAGCTCCCCTCCCTTATTTTGTTTCATTAAGAGTTGTGGCTGTTAGACAGAATTGTTTTATCATATTTCTTATTCTGTTCACAGAATGACTAAATCTTTTTTTATCCCTATAATCGACCCATCCCCACTCTGTTATTCCATTTCATCGGGAATCTTTGTTGTTAGATTCCAATGCTTTGTATCATAGTTTGTAATTTGCTTGCTGATCAACTGAATAGCTTTATTATGTATGTGATCGGCCGCAAATCCTAGGGGAAAAGGATTATAAGTTATTATCATAATCATCATCACTAATTTTTGTTTTGCTTATTGTACAAAAATTTATCCCGCCTTTCTGACTTCACAAGGGACACTAAGGCAGCTAATCAGTGATGGAATCCAAAAATTTTAGTAACAGGTTCCCATGGTGGTGGGATTCAAACTGTGGCGTAGTGCCAATGGGGCTGGGTGGGGCATGACGGGGGCATGGGCGGGCATTCCGTGGGCGGGGCTGTCACAAGGATGCAGCCGCTGCGCCAGTCCTTGGGCGGGAAACGAATGCATGCAGGCGCAGGCTGCCACGCATGCCGGTGCACCTCCTGCTAGACTGCTTCAAGTTTTGCACGCTACTGCTGAGAGGAGGGGCATGACTAAGGCAAAAATCACGTGGCAAAATCACCCATTAGTAACCCCCTCTCGGCACACACACATAATTAGTAACCTACTCTCGGGAACCTGTGAGAACCTGCTGGATCCCACCTCTGGCCCAGTCCCCAAACTCTTGAAAGATTCCTGCTTCCTGCGAGAATTCGGCCACACTTTCTGATCAGCTGTACCTGAGACAACCAAAAATGGTGGCCAAATGCCTGGGAGAAGTCATTTTGTACACGTCCAGCAGGCCATTCAGGCTCGCTGTGCTGTTTTCCAAGAAAGCAGAGGCAGGGGGAGAGTTCAGAGGATTATCTCCTGCACTTTCTTAGACCAAGTGACAGCAGCAGTAATGAAGCAAGGGCAAAGTCTGCTCCTGGGAGGGGGCAAAACATCTTTGAGCCCCCACTGCTTCTTACATGTCATCTATGTAAAACACCTTGGCAGCTAGTGGTTGACAGAAGGGGGAGAAATATTCAAATAAATAAATGAATTATGCCGGTACTGTGCATACCTGGATGGAAGGCAGGGATTGAACTCAGCAGAGACAATCTTGCCCAAGGAAGTAACCCTGTTAGACTGGTTGTTGTGGGCTTTCCGGGCTTTGTGGCCATGGTCAGGTAGATCTTGTTCCTAACGTTTCGCCTGCATCTGTGGCTGGCATCTTCAGAGGTGTATCATAGGAGTAATGCATTCACACTACTCTCTGTGATACACCTCTGAAAATGCCAGCCACAATTGCAGGCGAAATGTTAGGAACAAGATCTACCAGACCACGGCCACACAGCCCGAAAAACCCACCACAACCAGTTGAGTACAGCCATGAAAGCCTTCGACAACCCTGTTTGAGTTTTCTTGGTCTGTGGCTACAGCATCCACCCATATCTGATGCGCTTGGTCGCTGAAGGAGGGCCCTTGGGTGGATAGAGCATTCAGTCCTACCGGATTGACAAGTACAGCGGGTACTGCATCTTTGAAATTTTTGCCCGTCAGAATCGCCCGTCATCCTCAGTGCAACATTGCCAGCTGCTGGAAATGTTCTGAACTACAAGATCTAGACAGAGCAATGCTGTCTGTCCTCATCTCTGGATAAGAATGCTTGACGAATAGATCCCATATATATTTTTAGTATGCTCTCCACCTTCACAACAAGGAACTCTGAGAGCTATATCCACGCACCTCCTAGAAACTGGCAGGAAAATGCACCACCTCTAAATGTAACTAATTCGTGAGCTTCTGAACGAGCAGTTCTGAAGACAGATGAAGAGCTCTGGTGAGTTCAACAGTTTGCACGTTTTCACGTCAACTCGGTTGGTCCTATTAAAAGGTCTTTCGTGGATTTTGTTCTTCTTTCTGGGATGGGGCAGTTGTTATGCGTGGAGCTTGGGGGAACCCTCAGGTTCAAGGTGAACTGGGGAAAACTCCCTTTCATTAGCTAATATTGCTGCTACAGTTCTTACAAGTTGTATGAGTTTTTCCTTACAGCATTTTTAAAACAGAATTCGTTCTCAGTTGATCTGCAAGTGTTAGTCGACGAATTAACCGAAACTTCCATTTATTAACCGAAACTTCCATTTATTCGTGGAAGGGGCGATTCTCACTGGTAGGGCAGTCCTACTAGGACTTCCTTGTTTGTGTTAGAGAGTTTATTTATTTTTATTTACTGATTAGATTTGTATCCCTCTCAGAGTGGCTTCTTACATTGTTCAGTGAAACTGTACCATTAATTGTGCCACCTAAAAACCCAATCAAGAAGAAGAAGAGTTTGGATTTATTTTCCCCCTTTCTCTCCTGCAGGAGACTCAAAGGGGCTGACAATCTCCTTGCCCTTCCCTCCCTCACAACAAACACCCTGTGAGGTAGGCGGGGCTGAGAGAGCTCCGAGAAGCTGTGACTAGCCCAAGGTCACCCAGCTGGCGTGTGTGGGAGTGTACAGGCTATTCTGAATTCCCCAAATAAGCCTCCACAGCTCAGGCAGCAGAGCTGGGAATCAAACCTGGTTCCTCCAGATTAGATACACGAGCTCTTAACCTCCTACGCCACTGCTGCTCAAGTTGTCAAAAGACCTAAAAACAGAATGAATGCTAATGGGTTACATATGATACATTAACAAAACTTTCATATGATACAAATAGTTTTTTAAAAAATTAAAAACCTATGTGTTTTAGCTAATAGGCCTTCCTCAGGGGTAGAAATTGTAAATACCTGCCATAAAGTAAAATTATTCAAAATTCAAAATGTAGCATTTCTGACCTAAGCTGTAAAACCTTAAAAAAAGAAGAAATAAATGAAAAGTTCATTGAGATTAATTATTGTGTGAGCCATTGGTACAATTTAAAAATGTAATTTCCAAAACTGGTCTATATTACTCATCAACATAAGAAGTGGGGCCAGTTCATTAACTAGAAATTCACCCCCCATTATTGGAACGGAAAAGAACAATCGGAAATAAATTTGCAGATTATTGTTGCAATGGTTCAGATATCTAAGACATTATGATAAAATTATAATGAATATAAAATATGCAAATAAATTCTTTTATTTAAAAAAATTTAAATGAATTTTCCTCTGAAAGCAATGTTGGAGTGAACTAACTCTATGGTATGTACATCTACAGTCAGGAAGCATAATAAGACAAATAATCTCCGCTGTTTCACATATTTAGATTATGCAATGAGAAGACGGAATATCATACAATACTTGAAAACACATGAAAAATTATTGTTATACCACTGTGACAGCCTTGTATGTGTGAATATTTTTCAAGGTGTTTTCAAGGTGTTGGTATTGACCTTTAAGGCCTTACGCGGCATGGGGCCCTCATACCTACGGGACCGCATCACCCCTTATGTCCCACATAGGCCGCTGTGGTCGACTGCGGCAGAACTGCTGGTGATCCCTGGCCCTGCAACAATGCGGCTGGCCTCGACCCAGGCCAGGGCCTTTATGGCTCTGGCCCCTGCCTGGTGGAATGCTCTACCTCTAGCTGTCTGGGCCCTGCAGGTCCTTGGTGAATTCCGCAGGGCCTGTAAGACGGAGCTATTCCACCGGGCTTTTGGAGGGGCTGGCCGCGGTTCTATTGCCCCCCATTGAAACCAGAACTAAGCTGCCTTTTCCATCTTGGTAGGGCCCTGATTCCATCCTGGACCCTGCCTCTCCTCCCTTCTCCTTTGGCCTTTAGACTGGGCGCCTGTGTGCGTGTTTTTACACAACCTTTGTTGTTTAATTTGTATTTATTGTTTTAATTGCTGCTGAATTTTAATGAGTTAGATTTTATGTTATATTGATTTACTGTTCTGGAAACAGTCATGTTGTGAGCCGCCTCGAGCCGTTCAGGGATGAGGCGGCCTATAAATTTAACGAATGAATGAATGAATGAATGAATGAATGAATGAATGAATGAATGAATGAATGAATGAATGAATGAATGAATGAATGAATAATATAGCTTAACAAGGTTGGAAATAATATTTTAAATTTTTATAAATGGCCTACACAATTATTAATCTAAATTATTTTTCCTCCTCCTGCCCCCCCAGCCCCCATCTTCCTGTTGTTCTTTTCAGATCAGAAATATTGCTCCTAGCTCCCAGAAATATTGCTCCCTGTAAAGAAAGTCTATATATTGAAGATTTGTGCACATATTAAAAAGCAGGGAGGCTAACATACACCCTTTCTTCACTCCCTTTCCTGTGGGAATTTCGCTAGTTAGAGAACCCGAGGTGCCCACTCTAATTTTAGCTTTACATTGGGCCTGGAATAACAAAAAATTCAATAACGGAAGGAACAGCAGTCTCTTTGGATCTTATATTGAAGCTGCTGCCAATAGTTTCTCCCATATAGCTCCGGTTCCTATCAATAGTGTCTAAGGCTGTGGCTAGATCAACAAATATCATGTACAGAGCTTTAGTGGGGCCATAACTAAATAGGGTAGTTGATAAAGAGTTTGGCCGTGATCTCACTGCAGCAGCATATACAGTGTTTCCCTGAAAATAAGACAGGGTCTTATATTAATTTTTGCTCCAAAAGATGTGTTAGGGCTTATTTTCAGGGGCTGTCTTGTTTTTTTCCCCATGATTTTGTGCCCCCCACGTGACCAGATCAGCTGCGCCGGGGAATCTATAACTAGGGCTTATTTTTGGAGTAGGGCTTATATTTCAAGCATAGAAATGTTGTATTTTGTATCAACTTCAACTTCAAGTTTTGAAACATTTTACTTTATAGAAGAGAAGAAGAAGAGTTTGGATTTATATCCCCCCTTTCTCTCCTGCAGGAGACTCAAAGGGGCTGACAATCTCCTTGCCCTTCCCCCCTCACAACAAACACTCTGTGAGATAGGCGGGACTGAGAGAGCTCCGAGAAGCTGTGACCAGCCCAAGGTCACCCAGCTGGCGTGTGTGGGAGTGTACAGGCTAATCTGAATTCCCCAGATAAGCCTTTACAGCTCAGGCAGCAGAGCTGGGAATCAAACCCGGTTCCTCCAGATTAGATACACGAGCTCTTAACCTCCTAAGCCACTGCTGCTCCTATAGCACGCCCAAGCTGCGGCTTCATCCATTCCCTGCCCTTCTCATTTCTCCATTGCCCCTGCTACCTCCCACTGTTTATTAGGTTGCTAATTAGGTTGCGCCGCCTGCATTGGTTACCTATCGAATTCTGAATCATGTTCAAGGTGTGGGTGTTGACCTTTAAGGCCTTACGCGGCCCGGGACCCCTGCGTTCTCCTTCTCGGGACCGACATACTACCTCATATGTCCCTGCTCGGCCTCTGCTACATCAGTAAGAGAGGCTTAATCTACTGGAGATCCTCTCTTGGCCCCTTGATGACGCCGGGTTGGTCTTCCATTGACACGGGCCAGGGCCTTCACAGCTCCTGGCACCTGCCTGGTGGAACACACATTACAATTAGCATTCACACCCTATGGGACTCTTGGACTCGAGTTCCGCTACAGGGCCTGTAAAACTGGTAATTATTCCACCGGCACTTTGGAGAGTCCAGTCACTTCTCGATAATGCCCCACTACCGCTGCTAGAGAGAGGTGCAGGGTCCCCTAACATCATTGGGACCCCTCCTCATTTTTGGAAGAGGGTGGTATATGGGTCTCAAGGGCCCTATTGTAGAACGTCGTACCTGTTTTAAAGATTTTTATGTTTTTTTTGTATGGATTTATATAGGTTGTTCACCACCCTGAGGCCCTCCTCAAGGGATAGGGCTGTATATAGCAAGTTTAATAAATAATAATAATAATAATAATAATAATAATAATAATAATAATAATAATAATAATAATAATAATAATAATAATAATAATAATAATAATAATAATAATAATAATAATAATAATAATAAGCAACCCTCAAAATGGTGGACAACGGGGAAGCCCATCCACTAGGCAGCTGTCAGCCAATAGAGTGGAGACACCACGGCACTAAATGTTGGTAGCCCTGTAGTTTCTCAGCCCCAGTGCTGCCAACCAAATGACCAGGCTGGCCTGAGACTCAAAGAATGCCCATTCGTGCCAACTGGATGGAAGGTGGCTCAGGATGCACCTGTCCAGGCAGGCTGGCCAGCAGGTGAGTTGGAGCACACCTAGTTTGGCTGGCTGTGGGGACACGCCAGGATCAGGGCACTGGGAGTGGCTAGCCTAGGGTGCCAAAAGTTCTTGGGTTGACCCTGCAGCCAACACATTTTCCCCTCATAATCTGAAGTTTGTGGGTTTTTTTAAGAGTCCCTTTACCTTTTTAATTTTTAGATATTTTTTTTGGCAAACCTGGCTGTTCCCCCAAGTTTGCAGACAGACCTCTTTATCTGTACATGGTCCTAATCTAGGGATGTAACTAGGATCCGCATCTGGGACCATCTTCAGAATGAAATATAAGGACATTTTGCAATAACAAGGGATGAGAAAGAAATTATTCCTTCTAATAATAAGCAGTCGCATTTGTATATTTAAACAGCCTTTTCATCATGTTTCCTCCGCTATCTGAAAGCGGCACAGAAGCTGAGGGCCTGGTCCTATGCAAATGTACTAATACGATTAATATGTAATGGATTCATCATTTGAAAGGCAGGAGGTTAATCTGCGACAATTGTTTAATAAGCAGAGAACGTTCAGCGTATTGTCGGAAGCTTTCAGAGCTGGAATCAAATGGGTGTTGCGGGTTTCCTGGGCTGTGTGGCCGTGGTCTGATTCTGTGCCTGGAACAGCACTGAAGATGCACCTGTGCGGGGCTGCTGACCCACAGGGGCCGCATTAAAGTGTCAGCCCATGCTTGATGCTGGTGACATCTTCCCTTCACGCAAGTGTAACCCCCATGCTCAGAATGGGTTGACCAAAAAAGGGGTGGAGACTCAAAGCAGCAGAAGGCCGCAGAGCTCATGTAGTTTGGAGGAGACAAGGCTACCAGACTTGGACCTTGGTTTCTATAAGCCTGTGGTGGCGAACCTTTGGCACTCCAGATGTTATGGACTACAATTCCCATCAGCCCCTTCCAGCATGGCCATGCTGGCAGGGGCTGATGGGAATTGTAGTCCATAACATCTGGAGTGCCAAAGGTTCGCCACCACTGGTATAACGGCAATGTTGTTGGGAACATAGTTGGGAAGGTAGTTGTTTGTTTTTGCTATGTTGTAAATGTTGGAGTTTATTGTTTCAGGGTTTCTTTTTGTGGTTGTAATGGGTGAGAGTTCTCCTGGAAACCTTCATCATGTTGAATCCTGTTCATCAAGCCCTTGGAGTCTTCAGGAGCCAACCCACTTGCAAAGAAGAATTGGACTTGGCAGTATCAGTAGACTGTAAATATAAGGACTTGGAAAATGCAACCTGAACATGACCTTGAAGTGTGATGTTAAATGTTGATGTTTGATGTTATATGTTAAGAAAGTAAACCATTTTGTTTTTTTTAAATTTGTTGTTGCAAACTCATTCCAAGTTCTGCCCCACAGATAGAGGTTACACAAGCAAAAGAGGAAATCCCTTCCTCAGAGGTTCCTTGCTGCTGGGGAAGACAGTCCATCACATTTGGCATCAGAGTTGTGTTTAACTGAACCAGGGCCCCCCAATGTGGTACCCATGGGTGCCGAAGTTCCCGCTGATGCCTTTTCTGGCACCCACCCAATGTTTTTAGGAAGGAAGTGGGGCTAGAGAAGCCAGCGTGGTGTGGTGGTTAAGAGCAGGTGAGCTCTAATATGGAGAGCTGGGTTTGATTCCCCTCTCCTCTACATGAGTGGCTGACTCTTACCTGGAGAAGCAGATTTGTTTCCCCACTCCTACATATCTTCTGGGTGACCTTGGTCCAGTCACAGTTCTCTCCGAATTCCATCAGCCTCACCTGCCTCACAAGCAGAGGTGGGATCCAGCAGGTTCTCACCAGTTCCCGAGAGTGGGTTACTCATTATTTGTGTGTGCCGAGAGGGGGTTACTAATTGGGTCCGCTTTTCCATCTCCACGCCCTCGCCTCCCCGAGAGGCATCCTGCCTTTGAACATGAAGGTTCCATATAGCAATTGCGACTAATAATGTAACTCCCTGAACTGGGTTAATCCCTTTCAGGTACTGCAATTCATTGATTCTCAGCCTTTCGTGCCTTTTATCTCACCAGTCTCTATCAAAGAACCTGTGTGTTTCACCATTGCTGTGTTCAGATTTGTGAGTTGGAGCATTTTCTATAATGTGATGATGATTTAGAAATGACCTGGTGCAAAAAACAATTGGGGGGTCGTGGTGGGGTGGCTGCCCATGGGGGGGGGGCATCCAACTCAGGTTTTGCCCAGGGCTCAGGTTTGCCTAGGAACGCCTCTGCCTCCTTTGCTGAGGGGGGGATGGCGAGGGAACCTGTTACTAAAAATACCACCACTGCTCACAAGGTGTCTGTTGTGGGGTGAGGAATGAAACGGAGTTTGGAAGCCACCTTGAGTCTCCTTACAGGAGAGAACGGTGGGGTATAAATCCAAACTCTTCTTCTTCTTCTTTTGCCCAGCAAGGCTTCTGAGATGGACTTTCGGAGATTTGTTTAGTTGGCCAGATTTGTTAAAATTTTGCTTCGGCAGCAGCTTTCTCCACAGCACAAAGAGCTACATTGTGGTACTGAAGTTAAGCTGTGGCAATCCGTTTGTGGCTGGCTCCGCCTTCTGTGGCAGGCATTTTGTGGCTGTGCCCGCCATGCGGGTCAGTATTCGAAATCTGCCCGAAGGTTCCAAAAGGTTGGGGACATCTGAGCTTAACTATGGCCTGCATCTTCTGGGTCATCTTTTTGTACAATGCGAAAAGGGCAACCCTAAGACAAGACGTTTTAAATGGTGCGTTAAAGGAAATAATATTGATAAAGTTTGACAGTTTAAAGATTTGGGAGGTCGCCCCCCCCCCAAAAAAAAATATTATGCAGCTTGGGTAACATAGCACAATCACGCCATTCAATTATCTAATTGTAATACGCTGGGGGGAAATGTCACCAGTGGTAATGAATATATACAAGTGGCGATTTGGGTCTTTAATGCAAAACTGATTTCTCCACTACTCTATGGCATTCCTATATGGATTAAATCTTTTTTATTATAGTGTCGAATGAATCCAGGCACTATTTCTACAGCAGATTTTAAGACGACCTAATTGTGTGCCCTGGTGACATGAGACAAACCAAAGACTGCTAGAGACCAGACCTTGGCTAGCAAATTTTAAGTTCTGCATTTTGGATCTGACCCAGCAATCTAGGTGACCTCTATACTTTCCGGGGATTCCTCTATTATTTAGCTACGTTTGATTGAATGGCAGATAAGCTCAATAGTTATTTCTTTCTGTTCCCTTTTGATGTTATCAGAATCACACGCTTTTGAGACATTCAAACAGAGACTGTAGAAATTTTTAAAATCTCTGCTCTGCAGCCAGCGTTTGGGAATTATCTTGAGGCAGGGGTCTACGGCTTCATCTTTTTATCGCTAAACTTCTCCCCAATTACGACGTGCTTTTAGGCTGACTGGATTTCATGGGCTTCCCACAGCTGTCTACTCAGGAAAATTCCAGAAGGTCCCCTTTCAAAAAAAAGGCCTTGTCCCGCCAAGAACAGTTGTGTTGACGCTATTTCCCATATTTTCTTTGATAGCGTTCTCTATGTTATCGTCCGTGATTTCGGTATCAGCCTCTTCCTTTATAAACTGAGAGGGCTCCCTGCTGAGAAATGGCGGGGGATTTTGTTTGTTTGTTTGTTTGTTTGTTTGTTTGTTTGTTTGTTTGTTTGTTTGTTTGTTTGTTTGTTTGTTTGTTTGTTTGTTTGTTTGTTTGTTTGTTTGTTTGTTTGTTTGTTTGTTTGTTTGGTCGGACCAGAATCCCCATAAGACCATCTTGGTTGCTAGATTTCTACTTATAGAAGAAGAAGAGTTTGGATTGATATCCTCCCTTTCTCTCCTGCAGGAGACTCAAGGGGGCTTGCAATCTCCTTGCCCTTCCCCCCTCACAACAAACACCCTGTGAGGTGGGTGGGGCTGAGAGAGCTCAGAAGAACTGTGACTAGCCCAAGGTCACCCAGCTGGCGTGTGTGGGAGTGCACAGGCTAATCTGAATTGCCCAGAGAAGCCTCCACAGCTCAGGCGGCAGAGCTGGGAATCAAACCCGGTTCCTCCAGATTAGATACACGAGCTCTTAACCTCCTACGCCACGTCTTCAAAGTTTTATACTTGACTTTTGCCATTAAAGGTTGACTGAGTGTCGAAACCCATTGGCCAGAAATAATTTGGGTGGCAGGGAAGGCATCTTCATCTTCGCCAGCACGATCATTAGGCGAGACCCAATGGTATGAAGAAGAGGAGGAGGAGGAGTTTGGATTTTTACCCCATCTTCCTCTCCTGTAAGGAGACTCAGAATAGCTCACAAACTCCTTTCCCTTCCTCACCTCACAACAGGCACCTTATGAGGTAGGTGGGGCTGAGAGAGCTCAGAGCAGTGGTGGGATCCAAAAATTTTAGTAACAGGTTCCCACGGTGGTGGGATTCAAACTGTGGCGTAGCGCCAATGGGGCTGGGTGGGGCACGGCGGGTGCATGGCCGGCATTCCGGGGGCGGGGCATTCCTGGCAAGGACTCAGCCACTGCGCTGGTCCTTGGGCGGGAAACAAATGCACGCAGGCGCAGGCTGCCACGCACACCGGTGCACCTCCTGCTAGACTGCTTCAAGTTCTGCGCGCTACTGCTGAGAGGAGGGGCGTAACTAAGGCAAAAATCACATGGCAAAATCACCCATTAGTAACCCCCTCTCGGCACACACAAATAATTAGTAACCTACTCTCGGGAACCTGTGAGAACCTGCTGGATCCCACCTCTGCGCCACCCTGTCCAGGGGTTGGGGGTATGCCCTGTCCCTTCAACAGAACTTTAATGGGGAGTTTAAATCTTTATGCCGTGAGTTGAATTACATCACCTGAGAACCGCTGCATATTAAACTCATGTGAAAGGAACAGCTACACGGTTGCCAGTTTAAAAGCTTCAACGTTGGTAATGTTTTGCCATTTTTCCAGAGTGTTCATTAGTTAAAAGGTTTTGAAGCATTATTGCACGTAAACGTTGAACACATAAACCATGTTGCGCGTTTGCTCAAGAGCCGTATCCCCAGTGACATTTTTTTTAAAAAAAAAGTCATAAAACGGTGAGAAGGAAGTGCATGGGATGTCAAAAGTTTGGCAAGTGCCGCATTTGGTAGGAAGGAAGACGACCCTGAACGTAAGATGACCCCCCTTAAAAATGTTATGCAAGCAATAAAATTTTATTATTGGACATAAATGTAATTTGTATCTGAATGTAAGATGACCCCATCTCTCTCTCTCTCTCTCTCTCTCTCTCTCTCTCTCTCTCTCTCTCTCTCCCTCTCCCTCTGATGGCCTATCTGTGTGTGGGGGGGGGGAGGAACAGTCTTCATTTGAGGGGGGAAATATTTATTTTTTCAATTTTTCGCCCTGCCCCTTCCCAACGAAGTTGGAGTCAGACTGGCTTTCAACAAGAGTTCACAACAATTCAAAACCTGATGAAAAGATGGACCGATGGATGTCAAACATTCAAAATCCCGATATTGTGCCTTATGACATGATCCATTTGATTCGTGCATTTGGGATCGGGAGTGGGAACTAATGGGGTTATTTAGAAGAAGAAGAAGAAGAAGAAGAAGAAGAAGAAGAAGAAGAAGAAGAAGAAGAAGAAGAAGAAGAAGAAGAAGAAGAAGAAGAAGAAGAAGAAGAAGAAGAAGAAGAAGAAGAAGAAGAAGAAGAAGAGTTTGGATTTATATCCCCCATTTCTCTCCTGCAGGAGATTCAAAGGGGCTGACAATCTCCTTGCCCTTCCCCCCTCACAACAAACACCCTGTGAGGTGGGTGGGGCTGAGAGAGCTCCGAGAAGCTGTGACTAGCCCAAGGTCACCCAGCTGTGTGGGAGTGCACAGGCTAATCTGAATTCCCCAGAGAAGCCTCCACAGCTCAGGCGGCAGAGCTGGGAATCAAACCCGGTTCCTCCAGATTAGATACAGGAGCTTTTAACCTCCTACGCCACGGCTGCTCATTTAATTACCAATTCTAACATTCCTGTTCCACCTTTTTCTCGGGACTTGCATCTATGAAATAAGCGGTAAGAAAACGGCAGTCAAGGGACGAGGAAAATGTGTCTTGCCCCTTTAATGTAGGCGTAACAGTGTGGAAATAGGCCAATGAAGCATTTCATGGCCCAGAGGTAAATGACATCCCTTGGTAAACAATATCTCATTAAAGCTGTGTTAAAGGGACAGGACAATTTAACCGCAGGCCAGCTGGCAGCCCTAGATCTGACACGTGGGTCGGTGCAGCCAGGGAGGACTGAATTGCTAACTGAATGCAGCTGCCGGATCCAGATCCCAAGAAAGGTCTCTTGATGGGGACACGTGAAAGAGTCTCCGTTGGCAACCGATTGTAACAAGTGTGTCGATTCCTCTTGGGCATCCAGATCCATGCCAGCATGGTTAAGAGAAGGTGCACTCTAATCTGGAGAATTGGGTTTGATTCCCACCTCTGCCACTTGAGCTGTGGAGGCTTATCCGATGAACTAGATTAACTTGTGCACTCCCACACAAGCTAGCTGGGTGACCTTGGGCGAGTCACAGGTCTTCGGAGCTCTCTCAGCCTCACTCATCTCACAGGGTGTTTGTTATGAGGAGGGAAAGGAAAGGAGCTTGTAAGTCTCTTACAGAAGAGGAAGGAGGGGTATAAATCCAACTCTTCTTCTTCTTCTTGAACGACAATGTGGACTAAAGGACCCAGGGGTCCCAGACACCCTCTCCTAGAATCCCCATCTTCCAAGGGCGAGGACCAGTGGTCCAGCCCCACTGAGACAACTCTAGGCTTCCTCCATCCCCGTGAAAGCCGTGGAAACATAAATTAGATGTGAAATGAATGAGGTGCCAATGAAGTCTGGAGCCCTCTGGGAATTACAACTGAGCTCCAAACTACAGAGAACAATCCTTTAAAGCAAATGGTGGTTTCTGGGGGTGGACTCTATGGCGTTTTGATCTGCTGAGGTGCCGTCCCTCCCCAGATCCCACCCCAGGCTGCATCTTCAAACCTCCTGGAACCCCAATCTTGTGTTGGCCGCCCTATGTAAAGAAGGCCATCTTGCTCAGTTAGCAAGTGGCCCCACATTTTTTAAATCTTCCATAGCTGCTTCCCCCCAACAAGAAGAAGAAGAAGAGTTTGGATTTATATCCCCCCTTTCTCTCCTGCAGGAGACTCAAAGGGGCTGACAATCTCCTTGCCCTTCCCCCCTCACAACGAACACCCTGTGAGGTGGGTGGGGCTGAGAGAGCTCCGAGAAGCTGTGACTAGCCCAAGGTCACCCAGCTGGCTTGTGTGGGAGTGCACGGGCTAATCTGAATTCCCCAGATAAGCCTCCACAGCTCAGGCGGCAGAGCTGGGAATCAAACCTGGTTCCTCCAGATAAGAGTGCACCTGCTCTTAGCCACTACGCCACTGCTGCTCCCTGTAGGTGGTTTGTACAGATGTAGGTATAGAGCAGGGGTAGGGAACCTTTAATACTCAAAGAGCCATTTGGACCCGTTTTCCACGGGAAAAGAAAACACTTGGAGCCGCAAATAATTTTTGACATTTAAAATAAAGATAACACTGTATATACTGGGTTTTTTTACCTTTTACTTCGCTCATTCTGAAGAAGTTTACGTGCATGGACAAGTTGCTGCTTGTTCTGGCTCTACACCTGCAGGTGGCAGGCAAGGGATGGGGCCAGCCGCTCGGCCTTCCGCAAGAGGCCAGGAAAGCACCCACGCACCTCAAACAGGGCTGGGCGGGCGAGAGGGGAAGCCCACGGTGCAGCCTAGCCGCTACGCAGGCAATTGGTGCGCCTGGCCCCGGCCAAGCCTGCAGGGTGGGCAAGGATGAAGCCGGCAGCTCAGCCTCGCCGGCTGCCAGGAAAGCGCCCACCCCGCTCCAATAGGGTGGGCGAGAGGGGAAGCCCGCAGCGTGGCCGAGCCGGCCGCGGGCAGTTGGTGCGCCTGCCTCGCTGGCTGCCGGGAAAGGGCTCAAACGGGGCAGGCGAGAGGGGAAGCCTGTGGCGCGGCCTCGCCAACTGCCAGGAAAGCGCCTGCCCCGCTCCAATGGGGCGGGCGAGAGGGGAAGCCCGCGGCGCAGCCCAGCCGGCCGTGGGCAGTTGGTGCGCCTGCCCTGCTGCCTGCAGGGCGGGCAAGGATGGGGCTGGCGGCTCGGCTCGTGGAGCCGCAGTGCAAGGACAGAAGAGCCGCATGTGGCTCTCGAGCCACAGGTTCCCTACCCCTGGTATAGAGTGTGCTTGGGTACAATGCGATGAAGAAGAGAAGAAGAAGAGTTTGGATTTACATCCCACTTTTCTCTCCTGTAAGGAGACTCAAGGTGGCTTGCAAGCTCCTTTCCCTTCCTCTCCCCACAGCAGGCACCTTGTGAGGCAGGTGGGGCTGAAAGAGTTCTGAGAGAACTGTGACTGGCCCAAGGTCACCCAGCAGGAATGTAGGAGTGCGGAAACACATCCGGTTCACCAGATAAGCCTCTGCCGCTCTGGTGGAGGCGAGGGGAATCAAACCTGGTTCTCCAGATTAGAATCCACCTGCTCTTAAGTACTACACCACGCTGGAAGGTGACTCTAATATCCCAAAGTTCACGTTATTGCAACAACTGTGAGATATCTGAAAAAGTTGAGGTCCAGCAATCCTATCCATCTTCTTTCATCTTTATTTCATCTGTTCTCTGCCCTTTTTCTCCAATAGGAACTCATTCTAAGAACATAAGAACATAAGAACTAGCCTGCTGGATCAGACCAGAGTCCATCTAGTCCAGCACTCTGCTACTCGCAGTGGCCCACCAGGTGCCTTTGGGAGCTCACATGCAGGATGGGAAAGCAATGGCCTGCTGCTGCTGCTGCTGCTGCTCCCGAGCACCTGGTCTGCTAAGGCATTTGCAATCTCAGATCAAGGAGGATCAAGATTGGTAGCCATAGATCGACTCTCCTCCATAAATCTGCCCAAGCCCTTTTTAAAGCTATCCAGGTTAGTGGCCATCACCACCTACTGTGGCAGCATATTCCAAACACCAATCACACGTTGTGTGAAGAAGTGTTTCCTTTTTTTTGTCCTCATTCTCCCCCCCCCCCCCCCCAGCATTTTCAATGGATGCCCCCTGGTTCTAGTATTGTGAGAAAGAGAGAAAAATTTCTCTCTGTCGACATTTTCTACCCCATGCATAATTTTATAAACTTCAATCATATCCCACCTCAGACGTCTCCTCTCTAAACCAAAGAGTCCCAAACACTGCAGCCTCTCCTCATAAGGAAGGTGCTCCAGTCCCTCAATCATCCTTGTTGCCCTTCTCTGCACTTTTTCTATCTCTCCGATATCCTTTTTGAGATGTGGCGACCAGAACTGAACACAGTACTCCAAGTGCGGTCGCACCACTGCTTTATATAAGGGCATGACAATCTTTGCAGTTTTATTATTCTATCATTCTCTTCTCCTCCGATTTATCTTCTCTTTCCTCTTTGCCTCCACATGTTTTCCCCCCTTTTTCATGAACATGGCCGTCTGTGTCCATATGTCTTTGGATCGCAGCTCAACACACAGGGACGAAATTACAAACGGCGCTGCTTATACCCTTGCGTGGTGTGCCCCCACCCAAACCAGCAAAGCCCTTCTTCTTGTTGGCAGAGGGAGGGGGCTCGCCCGGCTCTGTGCCAACTACGTGGCAGCCTGAAATCCCTCTCCCTCCTGCTGACCCAGCTGGCGCGCGACTGCGTCTGCCCAGGAGGGGCGATGGACGCTGATCGTTGTGGACGGGCGTCTTCAAGGCCATCAACGGGATGATGGTTGATCGTCGTGGTGTACCACGAGGCCCCGGGCAGGTCGTGACCTTCCTCTTCCTGCCAAGAAAGAGATACTTTCAGGGTGAATTAATGGGCACCACAGGGTTGGGGTGAGAGGAAGAGACAAGCATTTCGGAGCTGTGTCTCCATCTTTCCCAGTGGGGTGGGTGCTGGGAAACCCCACAAAGTCGCAGTTTGAGGATTTCTGGTCCATAAGAAGAGATCTCAACTCCTCAGCCATCCTAGGTCTTGGGAAACAGCCGTGCCCAGAGGTGGAATCCAGCAGGTTCTCACAGGTTCCCGAGAGTAGGTTACTAATTATTTGTGTGTGCCGAGAGGGGGTTACTAATGGGTGATTTTGCCACGTGATTTTTGCCTTCGTTACGCCCCTCCTCTCAGCAGCAGCGCGCAGAACTTGAAGCAGTCTAGCAGGAGGTGCACTGGTGTGCGTGGCAGCCTGCGCCTGCGTGCATTCGTTTCCCGCCCAAGGACCGGCGCAGCGGCTGCGTCCTTGCCACAGCCTCGCCCAGGAATGCCCCACCCCGAAATGCCCTGCCACGCCCTCGGTGTGCCCCACCCAGCCCCATTGGCACTATGCCACAGTTTGAATCCCACCACCATGGGAACCTGTTATTAAAAATTTTGGATCCCACCACTGATCCTAGGTCTTGGGAAACAGTCGTGCCCAATCATTTTTCTCTTCTTTTGTTCTTCTTCCTTTCTTTTTTGCCAATAAGTTGCTGCTGACACGGTGACCTCTCGAGCCAGCATGGTGTAGTGGTGAGGAGAAGGGGGATTCTAATCTGGAGAACCGGGTTTGATTCTCCACTCCTCCACCTGAGTGGCAGAGGTGTATCTGGTGAACCAGATGTGTTTCCACGCTGCTACATTCCTGCTGGGTGACCTTGGGCCAGTCACAGTTCTCTCTGAACTCTCTCAGCCCCACCTGCCTCACAAGGTGTCTGTTGTGGGGAGAGGAAGGGAAAGGAGCTTGTCAGCCACCTTGAGTCTCCTTACAGGAGAGAAAGGTGGGTATAAATCCAAACTCTTCTTCTTCTTCAAGGCACGTTCAAGACAAGGGACTTCAGAGGTGATTTGCCATTGCGGGCCTCATAACCCTGGACTTCCTTGGTGGTCTATCATCACAATACTAATCAGGGCAAATTCTGCCTAACTTCTGAGATCTGTCAAGATTGGGCTAGTTTGGGCTACCTTTGACTCGTCAGGACTTAAAACAGCATTACCAATTAATTCCCACGCATGATAATGTGTGAAGACCCTCATTGTCTAGTGCTGTTGGGGGGGGGGGGGAGAGAACAATGCCATGAATTCCACAAACAGCAATCTAGATTTGACTAATTCCATCCATCACGTCGCTTCCCAGTTATTGGAATCCCAAATTTCCATCCAAATTTGGGGGAGAATTCAACAGGAGCCGTATTTAGGCCCCATGCTGAGAATCAACAGCCAGTGGCGTATCTGCCTAGGGACAAGGGGTACCCCTTGTCCCAGGGCACCACTCTTCTAGTCACGTGGGGGGCGCAAAATCAGCCCCCCATGTGACCAGGAAGTCCTGCTGTTTCATTGTTTTCGCATGCCTTGACACCATCCAGCAAGGGGAGTCTGTTGGGGGGGGAGGTGGGCACCCTAGACCTTGCCCATGTCCATGGTGACATGGGCGGGGTCTAGGACAGTGGGGGTGGAGCCTGGGGTATCAGGGGGTGGAGCTAGGGGGGTGGGGGGCAGAGGGGGGTGGCAGAGCTTGGGGGCATCCTGGAGACAATTTGTCTCCGGGCGCCATTTACCCCTGGTACGCCTCTGCCAACAGCTCTTCCCCGCCGGTCTTCGCAGGTTTTTCAAGAGGTGGTGAGCTGCGCCTCTCATGGTGCAGGGAAAATAACCTGGTTCTTAATACTAACAAGACAAATGAGCTTATAGTGGACTATAGAAGGAATAGCTCAGAAATTCAGCCCTTGACTATAAATGGAGATCAAGTAGAGCGGGTGGCGAGTTTTAAATTTCTGGGCGTCATGATTAAAGAGGACCTGACCTGGGGCGTACAGACAGCCGCGGTGGTTAAGAAGGCCCAGCAAAGACTGTACTATCTGAGACTTTTAAGGAAACAACTGGTGTCCTTTTACCGCTGTGCTGTAGAGAGTGTCTTCACCTACTGCATCTGTGTATGGTTCTCCAGTTGCACAGTGGCAGATAGGAAGACGCTCCAAAGGGTGATCACTACTGCACAGAGGATTATCGGCTGCCCTCTCCCCTCCTTGGAAGAACTCTATAATTCCCAAAGCCTAAAGAAAGCCCAAAATATTCTGAGAGCCCCGTCTCATCCAACACCCTCTCTTTTTGAACTGCTACCATCCGGCAGACGAGGCAGGTCTATCAAAACTAGGACAAAGAGTCTTAGAGACAGCTTCTACTCTAGAGCTGTGGCGATGCTGAACTCCGTGGCTTCGTGTTGATGTGTTTGGGGCTGTGTAGGGATGGGTGGAGGAAGGGGAAAGTGAAGATGGGGTATGAGTCTGAAATTGTGTGCATCGAGGAATGCTGCTGTACATTTCGTTGTGCGTGCACAATGACAATAAAATGCTTATGCTTATGCTTACGCTTGGAAACGTGCTGGAGGGGTTCACAAGACTGTTTTGCGTGCCAGATCAGGTCCACCCAGTGAGATGCCTTCACCAGGTTGGCTTGGTTGTGACAACTGACTCCCACTTCTGTTTCCAAGAAGACTCTCCAGAGATAAATGTAAGATACTACACACAGTTTCCCCTTGGAATCTCTCCTTATGCTCACAAAGGTGGAAGCCTTCAGACTAGTTAAGAATAGGCTCTTGGATCTTGATTTTCATAATTTGACTCGTGCTGCCAAGACAACCTGTTCTCCGACTACATTATTAATCCCATGCGAGCGTGGAATGATGGCAGTATATCTTCGTCTGCTGATTAATCCCACCCAAAGGAGAGCCTGGGCTACTGCAAGATGTAATGTACTGCCATCAGCTCTGCTGGAGGGAAGATTTAAGAATATGGAATGTTCTAAAAGAGTTTGTTCATGTGATATGACTACGGTTGAAATACTTGACCATTCTTTGTTTCTATGCCCTAAATACAATAAGATACGCATGAAATACATGAATTCCATTTTCTTGCAATGTTCTCAGTGGCATGAGTGTTATAAGATACCCAATCTCCTGAACAGCTCTGATGTACTCTTTTGTGAAACTGTGGCAAATTTTATACTGGAAATTAGTAATTTTAACTGTATTTCTTAACCTTGTTTTGTTTTAAAATTTTGTCCTGTTTTATATGCCAATAAAGGCTTGTGTGTGTTAAGATACTACACAGAAAAAATGAAATGCACAGATATAGGATGGGTGACACCTGGCTTGACAACACTACACGTGAAAGAGATTTGGAGTCTTCGTAGACCACAAACTGAGCATGAGTCAACAGTGTGATGCGTCAGCCAAGAAGGCCAATGTGATTCTGGGTTGTATCAATAGGAGTACAGTGTCAAGACTGAGGGATGTAATGGTCACTCTCTATTCTGCATTGGTTAGACCTCATCTGGAATATTCCGTACAGTCCTGGGCACTGCAATTCAAGAAGGATATTGACAAGCTGGAACGGGTCCAGAGGAGGGCGACCAAAATGGTGAAAGGTCTGGAATTGGGCATATTGGATTGTACAATAATAGAACAAAGAAAGAGAAAGCTATTCAAACTCATGATCAGAGCGGCCCATGCAGTAATAGCATTGGGGTGGAAGGACAAAAAATTCTGGACAATGCAGAAATGGTTGGAATGTATATGGGAGCAAATACAATTAAAAATTTTTGACAGAAATTTGGTCCAGAAACCAAATATGGCAAGAAAAACAAAAAGACATGAAGTGGATCTGGACGGAATTCAAAGACTGGCTAAATGAAATTGGAATTACAGAAGAAAACTGGATAAGAAGATTAAAAAGAATGGACCTGCTGCTGCACATCTAAAGAAGAAAAGAAGAGGGGGGAGGGGAAAAAAGGGGTAATAGGATATGGAGGATGAAATATAGGATGTACAATATAAATCTGCAACAATCCAAAATATCAATACACAAAATTAAAAAAAGGTCTGGAATTCATGTTCTATGAGGAGAGACTTAGGGAGCTGGGGATGTTTAGTTTGGTGAAGAGAAGGTTAAGAGATGACATGATAGCCCTGTTTAGATATTTGAAAGGTTATCGTGTTGGTGAGGGAGCAAGCTTGTTTTCGGCTGCTCCAGAGACTAGGGTTCAAGATGAAGGAAAAGAGATTCCACCTGAACTTCAGGAAAAAACTTCCTGACCGTCAGAGCTGTTCGACAGTGGAATGCACTACCTCAGAGTGTGGTGGAGTCTCCTTCTTTGAAGGTTTTTAAACAGAGACCGGATGGCCATCTGTCTAGAGTGCTCTGATTGTGTGTTCCTGCATTGTAGGGTGTTGGACTTGATGGCCCTTGGGGTCTCTTCCAACTCTATGATTCTATGATTCCTGAATAGCCCTGTGTGTTGAAAATTTTAGTGGACCAAAGAATCTGCGGAGCATCCAGCTTTGTAGGACTGACACGGGAGGGCAAAAAGAGAAATCGGCCGCTGAGTTCGTTTGTCCAATTAATATTCAACTCCCTCCCAAGGGAATTCAAAATCATCCCACGTGATAAGATCACAGATGGAGGTACCCTGGAATTCACAGCATCTCGCCAGCCTTCCATCTAGTTGGGCCTGTGTGGGAGGGAGCTGGTGGGGGCGGAGGGGTATTGTTCTAAAAAAGGTGATTTGAATGAACAGAGATGAATGTTCATGTCCAAATGGATTAAGCACAGGGGGACCTTAAGCCGGGCTGACCCATCCCACCATTTGGCAAGGCAGAGCGGGCTGATGGTGACCTCGCAGTGAACCCAAACTCACATTAGCTGCAAGACCAGATGTCCCCTCACCCATCTCTTGAACTCAAACACTTTTCTGTTTCGTGAGCCCAAATTCCCCCCATGCTCCATTTCCTGGGCATCTTTCGCGCACAGATGTCTCGCCATCTCTCATCTTTGCCTGCACTTTCAAGGTAGGACAACAGAAACCTTATTTACACGTTACGGGGGACGCTTGCCTGTAAACACACGCATCTGTTTCCAAGAAAGAGCCAACGTGCGTTCACTTTACAAAGGAAACCAGGGATTGGGATCTGGATAAAGCAGTGATGGCAAACCTTTTCGAGACCGAGTGCCCAAATTGCAACCCAAAACCCACATATTTATCGCCACCACCCCTTCAACACTGCATGCCACTAGCAGCTGCAGGAACTAGGATGAAGAGGGGCAGATCCTCCCAGCACACAACCCCCTGCCACCCATCTTTGAAAGGAAGGGATGCCACCACCAGCCCTTTCGGGGTTCTGTCTTGCCATTTGTTGTGCCACCTGCTGCAGCACAATTGTTGTCGGCCAAGCCAAACCCAACTTGCTAGATTTGGTTTATGGCCCACCCAAGGCTCGACAAACATCCCATATGTCTTGCCAGTCGAGGATTGCCACTGTGGGCAGTGCAAAGGAATGT
The DNA here is from genome assembly GCF_021028975.2 of Sphaerodactylus townsendi. Taxonomy (NCBI): domain Eukaryota; kingdom Metazoa; phylum Chordata; class Lepidosauria; order Squamata; family Sphaerodactylidae; genus Sphaerodactylus; species Sphaerodactylus townsendi. Next base: position 107,247,592 of record NC_059432.1, read on the forward strand.
TCACAAACTGAACATGAGTCAGCAGTGTGATGCGGCGGCCAAGAAAGCCAATGTGATTCTGGGCTGTATCAGTCGGAGTCTGGTGTCTAGATCGAGGGATGTAATTGTATCTCTCTATTCTGCATTGATTAGACCTCATCTGGAATGTTGTGTACAGTTCTGTGCACCGCAATTCAAGAATGATATAGACAGCTAGAACGGGTCCAGAGGAGGGTAACCAAAATGGTAAAAGGTCTGGAATCCACGCCCTACAAGGAGAGACTTAAGGAGCTGAGCTGGGTATGTTTAGTTTGGTGAAGAGAAGGTTAAAAGGTGACATGATAGCCATATTGAGATATTTGAAGGGATGTCATGTTGGTGAGGGAGCAAGCTTGTTTTCTGCTGCTCCAGAGACTGGGACCAGGAGTGATGGATTCAAGGTGAAGGAAAAGAGATTCCACCTAAACAACAGGAAAACCTTCTTGACAGTAAGATCTGTTCAACAGTGGAATGCACTACCTCGGAGAGTGGTGGAGTCTCCTCCTTTGGAGGTTTTTAAAGAGAGGCTGGACGGCCATCTGTCAGGAGTGCTTGTGTGTTCCTGCATTGCAGGGGGTTGGACTTGATGGCCCTTGGGGTCTCTCCCAACTTTATGATTCTATGATTCTCAAAGTTTTCAAGTGTTTGGTGGGTCCCCATATAAGGGCTGCACTCAACTTGGTTGTACAGACCTATCTTTGATAAGATACCAGTCGGCAGGCTAAGATCGGCCACAGTAGTTCTCGGAGGTCACGCTTAGCGCTTGTGTTGGTCCTGGACCCTATCAAACCACTCTCAGCTTTGGGAAGCCTTCATTCCCATTGGCTTTCCTTGGTACAGGAAACCCCGTGCAGATCTTCAGAACCAGGCAGAGTTCTCTTGCAGAGGGGTGAAGATGAAGAGATTTCCTGCCACCGCCTCTCCAATGGGGTAAAGAAGAAGAAGAAGAAGAAGAAGAAGAAGAAGAAGAAGAAGAAGAAGAAGAAGAAGAAGAAGAAGAAGAAGAAGAAGAAGAAGAAGAAGAAGAAGAAGAAGAAGAAGAAGAAGAAGAAGAAGAAGAAGAAGAAGAAGAAGAAGAAGAAGAAGAAGAAGAAGAAGAAGAAGAAGAAGAAGAAGAAGAAGAAGAAGAAGAAGAAGAAGAAGAAGAAGAGGAGGAGGAGGAGGAGGAGGAGGAGGAGGAGTTTGGATTTATATCCCCTCTTTCTCTCCTGCAGGAGACTCAAAGGGGCTGAACAATCTCCTTGCCCTTCCCCCCTCACAACAAACACGCTGTGAGGTAGGTGGGGCTGAGAGAGCTCCGAGAAGCTGTGACTAGCCCAAGGTCACCTAGCTGGCGTGTGTGGGAGTGTACAGGCTAATCTGAATTCCCCAGAGAAGCCTCCACAGCTCAGAATATGGAATTTTAACCTTAACCTCCTACGCCACTGCTGGGGAATAAAGCTCCCAGGCTGAACTTCTGACCCTACGTTTCTAGGTCCCAGACCAGATGCAAAGTGCCGTGGCACCCTGCAGCACTGCCCGCGGGTTCCGGCGGTGTTCCCATAACCCACTTTGCCAGCCCCCCTGCCTCCGCCTGCCCACCCCTGGCAGGGATTAGAGAACGTTCCGGTTCATTTGCAGGCCACTGGGTGAGCCGCCTGGGCAATTGCGCCCTCCCCTTGTGCGCCCCCCCCCCACTGCAACCAGAGCTATATTTAGCCAACACACAAGCAGGATGCCAGGACAGCACGTCTCACTGTGGAAGACGCATGTTATTGGAAGGTTCTGGATGGAGACCAAGAGGCCCCCTTGGTAGGGGGGTTAACCTCTAACCCTCATTCCACACAGCTGGTAGGGATAACGCTGCATCCTCAATAGTCTCATTCTGTCTCTCTGCATCCTTCTCTATGGAGCAACTGTGAAATCCAAGTTTGCAGTCTCCACGTTGCGTGGCTCAGACATTGGGAGTAGGTGGTTTTTCTCTGGGGCCCTGCTGTCCCTCGTGCTGAATGCTGGTTGCAGGCCTTCTATTTATTTTTATTTTCCTTGTTAAATTTATATCCCGCCTTCCCCAATAGAGCTCCGGGTGGCACACATCAGAATAAACCAGAGGTGGGATCCAGCAGGTTCTCACAGGTTCCCGAGAGTAGGTTACTAATTATTGGTGTGTGCCGAGAGGGGGTTACTAATGGGTGATTTTGCCACGTGATTTTTGCCTTAGTTACGCCCCTCCTCTCAGCAGTAGCGCGCAGAACTTGAAGCAGTCTAGCAGGAGGTGCACCAAGGCAAGCGTGGGCAGGCCTGGCGCCTGTGTGCATTCGCTTTCCCAGCCTCAAGGATCTGTGCAGTGGCTGGCGCCCCTGCCACAGCCCCGCCCATGGAATGCCCCACCCTCGGAATGCCTCGCCCTCTGCCCGCGTCAGTGCCTCTCGCCTACTTGTGTGCCCCATTGGCGCTACGCCACAGTTTGAATCCCACCACCATGGGAACCTGTTACTAAAATTTTTGGATCCCACCACTGTACCCCTCAACCTACAATGGTGGTGGCAGATAGTTATGGCCCTTGCAGGCTGCAGGGCTGAAAAGGTAAGGTAAGGCACATGTATGAGGTCAGAAGGTGGGCCCATTCCTTGGGAAACCCCATAAAGCCCCTTTCCATGAAACTCAGTAATGCTCATCCGGCCACAAAGTATATCGATCACTTCTGCACACTTAATTTACATTAATATGCATAACACTCAGCTTTCTTAACTAGGGGTGAGTTTAGAGAATGCTGCTGGTAAATAGTTGTGTTTGGGGGAATTGAGGAGGAGAAAAAAGAGGTATATATAGTGTACCTAACAAGATGCGTGACTCTCAAAGGTGGTAAAGCAATGTTTGCTTTTCTCCATGGGGTGGCACTAGTCCCCACTGAACAATCCTGAAGCATTGTCCGGGGCTAAAGTTGCCGGATCTCTCCCCCGCCCCCCCGCCGCCCCCCAAGGCTGTGTTCAGTTCTGGTCACCACATCTCAAAAAGGATATCGAAGAGATAGAAAAAGTGCAGAGAAGGGCAACGAGGATGATTGAGGGACTGGAGCACCTTCTTTATGAGGAGAGGCTGCAGCGTTTGGGACTCTTTTGTTTGGAGAAGAGATGTCTGAGGGGAAATATGATTGAAGTCTATACAATTATGCATGGGGTAGAAAATGTTGACAGAAATTTTTCTCTCTTTCTCAAAATACTAAAACCAGGGGGCATCCATTGAAAATGCTGGGGGGAAGAATTAGGACTAATAAAAGGAAACACTTCTTCACGCAACGTGTGATTGGTGTTTGGAATATGCTGCCACAGGAGGTGGTGATGGCCACTCACCTGGATAGCTTTAAAAAGGGCTTGGACAGATTTATGGAGAAGTCGATCTATGGCTCCCAATCTTGATCCTCCTTGATCTCAGATTGCAAATGCCTTAGCAGACCAGGTGCTCAGGAGCAACAGCCGCAGAAGGCCATTGCTTTCACCTCCTGCACGTGAGCTCCCAAAGGCACCTGGTGGGCCACTGTGAGTAGCAGAGTGCTGGACTAGATGGACTCTGGTCTGATCCAGCAGGCTAGTTCTTATGTTCTTAAGGCGTAGGCAGGAGATGCGGGGTAGGGTTGCCCGATCCACGTTGTGAAACTGTAGATTTGGTGACAGAGACTGGGGAAGACCTGGATCTCAGCAGAGTTCTCTTGCCGTTTTTCTCCCTAGGGACCCAAACTAATTTCTGTAGTCTGGAGAGGACTGTGATTCTAGGGGAGTTCCAAGTTCCACCTGGCAGGCTGACACCCCTATTTGGGGCAGCTGTCAAGATTAGAGGTTCAGTCTGAGACATCCCCACAACAGCCCCAAATATTCCTGGTATGGGAAACTTTGAAGCCAGCCCATCTCTTAGGAAGTCTCTTGTGGGGGGGGAGGGGGTGAGAGATACACTGCACAGGGGGATGAGGAGGATGTGATCCCAGTCTCAAAAGATTTATTGAAGCCTCCCTACAGAAAAGGAACGGGGGGGAGGGGGTTTCTAGGCTTCAGAATGCAGCCGAGATATTTAACACCCCATGCATTCTAATGCAACGCAGTGCGAGGCTGTTTGCTTTTCGTATTTATATAATTACCCAAACTCCCCTAACTAATTGGACAAATAAGCAAGGAAATAGAAAGGAAGATTAATTAAGAGAAGCTCTGGAGGGGGAGGGGGGAATCGTCCCCCTTCCCCCAGGGCTTTATGCGCGCTGTGATCTCATGGGCGCATGTTCTGAATGAAGAGCTGAGCTTTCCCAGAATCCTTTTGTCCGTCCTGTTAGCAAGGTTCTAGCCCCATGGTGGCGAACCTTTGGCACTCCAGATGTTATGGACTACAATTCCCATCAGCCCCTGCCAGCATGGCCAATCTAGCCCTTATGCTTGCAGATAATTGGCCGCGCTGGCAGGGGCTGATGGGAATTGTAGTCCATAACATCTGGAGTGCCAAAGGTTCGCCACCACTGCGCATAAGTCAACTGCGACTTGACAGCATTGTGCATAAACATGACCAACAGAACAATTTATGCACATTCTGGTCACAATGCAAATCTTCTCATTTTACATAATTTATGCAGAGCCCAGCATTACCCAGCACATTATATATTCTGTGTGTCATTATTTAAGAGGTGGGAATCGCGGCTTTCCTTTTCATCCCGTCTCTCAAGAGTCATTACGCCATCTCGTCTCCTTCTCTCTCTGGCTGTTGTAGTTCCTACAATTGCCAGCTTCAGGGTGAGAAATGCCAGGAATTTTTCTTTGGGAGGGTGGAGCTTGAGGAAGGCGTGGTTTGGGGAGGGGAGAAACCTCAGCGAGTACGAGGCCAGCGAGTTCATCTTCCAAAGTGGCCGTTTTCTCCAGGCGATCTCTGCTTCCTGGAAATCAGTTGTGCACCCGGGCAGTGGCGTAGCACCAAGGGAATGTGGGGTGTGTGATGCATCGGTCGTGCACCAGTAAGGGTGTGCAGCGGGGGCATGGGCATTCCAGGGCGTGGGAACAGGGTGCACGCGTGCCCCAGGAGGGCCACTAGGCACACTACCTGTATTGCTTAATAAACCCTGTTCAAAGGAGAGCCATAATGCTCGCCAGGTTTAATGTTATGCCTTCTGCCTTGTTACATGGCAGATTTAATAAGCAAGAAAAGGCTAAAAGATTGTGCCCATGCAACGATGGCTCAGGTGAATCTCTGGCCCACCCATTACTACACTGTCTCAGATTCAAGGAAATCAGATCCAAGTATGTGAATCTTACTCCTTTACATTTACCCCATCTCCCCGATTTAATTAGATTAACACTACTTGTTGGACAATCCTGATCCTTCTCTCTGTACGATAGTGGCAGATTTTCTCCTGGAAATTACTAAACGCCAGTAGATTTCCTTCGACCTGTATTGTATATGCTTTTTAATCCGTTTTTTTTATTATTGTTGTATGTTGTCTATGCCAATAAAGGCTTGCTTCGCTGCGTGCCCCGGGCACAGTTCCCCCTTGCCGCAGCTCTGCACCCAGGAGGTCTCCAGCCATCGCCTGGAGGTTGGTAACCCTGGTGCTTCCCGATGCCGGAACATTCATCAGCAGCCTTTTGCAAGGACTCCTGCAAATGTTTTGACTTGCCCTATTTGGCTGAGACCGAACTGACCTGTGCTAGAACACTGCATTGCATCCGAGTGAACGAGAGCGGCGCCAAACTATCCTTCCCGGTTCGATCCGCCGCAAGTCTCCCAAAGGTTTATTCCCCAGCCGTGATGGGGGAAGGAATAGGCGGCGCGTGCAGAGCCCCGGAGCACCACTGCGAGCTTAAGAGAGGCAGCTGACCCGTGTACGTGCCATTTGGATGTGTAAAATAAATTAAAATTTTCATTGAAAAAGAGATGCGGCTGGCCTTGCCGCTCGGCACCGTTGCATCGATGTGAATTGTGCAGGTTTAGTGTTGCTGCCACCCGGTACACCTGTCGTTTGCAGGCAGGACAAAAGAGCTGCTTCTAATTTCCTGCTCCTCCGCAGCCCCCCACTTACCTTCATGTCCCCACAGAAATGCAGCTGCCCATCCCGGGGACACCCCCAGCCCCTGCTTTCCAGTATCGGCATCTCTGGAGCCACAGCGCCCCCTGCTGGACCAGGCTGGCTGCTGATCTTCTCCTGACTGCGACAGGTGACAGAAATGATTGACAAGCCAAACAGACACCCATCACTAACCAGGATTGTGCAGCTTTGCCACACTGAGGATGATGATGAAGAAGAGTTGGATTTATATCCCCCCTTTCTCTCCTGCAAGGAGACTCTAAAGGGACTTACAAACTCCTTTCCCTTCCCCCTCACAACAAACACCCAGTGAGGTAGGTGGGGCTGAGATAGAGCTCCGAAGAACTGTGACTAGCCCAAGGTCACCCAGCTGCCGTGTGTTGGAGTGCACAAGCTAATCTGGTCCCCCAGCGAAGCCTCTACAGCTCAAGTGGCAGAGCGGGGAATTAAACCCGGTTCTCCAGATTAGAGTGCACCTGCTCTTAACCACTACACCGTTGGTTGCTTTACTTGCAGTAACCCTCTGCCACCAGATCTCTGGGGCAGGTACAGTCTAACAGCATCACGACATGGGTGTAAGGTGGGCACAGGCTAATTTGAATTCCCCAGAGAAGCCTCCACAGTTCAAGCGGCAGAGCGGGGAATCAAACCTGGTTCCTTCAGATTAGAGTACCTGCCCTTAACCACTACGCCACTGCTGCCCGATACATGTGCACCCAATAAAGCTCACGTCAACTTCAAGAGGACAAACAAATTTATTGTGACTGTGCCGACCAGATACCAAACCCTACTGGGGACACGACCCAGCTTCTCCTAATCATTGGTTCATTTGGTATGGTTCCACTCCACCTAGATGGATTGATTACCTCCCATCAGCCCCTGCCAGCAAGGCCAATTGGCCATGCTGGTAGAGGCTGATGGGAATTGCAGTCCATAACATCTGGAGTGCCAAAGTTTCGCCACCACTGCATGTAAGAGAAAATAAAATTGGGTGGATAGGTGGGGGGGGGAGGGGGAGACGAACACTTGAATGAAATCCTGAGCAAACCACCTGGGAGAAGCATTCATACACCCCTACCTAAAGGGAGGGTTGCTCAGCCAGCCCATTGTTTTGTGCGGAGCAGCGGCCCCCCGTGGTGGATTCTGGACCAGTTCAGCCATCTGTGTTGGAATAGTCAGAACAGCCAAAACCACGAGCCTGTTTCAGACCATGGACCAGCTGCCACTGGACTTGGGCAGGGCGTGCAAACTGAGCACTCCCTTTTTACCACGTGACGTGACATCGTGGGGAGAGGGCACGTTCGGGTGGACGCTTCGGAACAGAGAAGTGGCTGGGCAGGAAGGCTTAAGAAGCCCCTCCCGGCTCTTCTTTCCACTTTCGATTGCAGCCTCCAAGGCTGCTTTTCATTTTGGGGGGAAAGGGGGAGGGGGAAGAATTGCATTCAGGCTTTGCCCCGGCAGGTGGGGGCAGAGGCCCTTCTAAACACTTCAGGAGGTCTAGTTCGTGGGGAACAGATGCCTTTCGCAATCAAACGTTACACCAGAAGTCACAAACGGCTCCCACACGTAAGGCTAAAGTCAACAGAGTAGACCCTCCGCTGCTTTCCCACTCACGGCTGTAAAACTGGAGTGGGGAGGAGGGTGTTTCCACTGGGGAAGAAGCAACCGTCCTCTCTCGGTTCCTTCCCCAGGCAGGCTAGCATCAGTGGGGCAGCAGGAAACAAAAAAAGAGGCTGGAAGGAAGGAAGGGGGGGGAGCTGGCAGGAGACGGGTTCGAGATTCCCTAGGGCACAGGTGTCAAACTTGTGGCCCTCCAGATGTTATGGACTACAGTTCCCATCATCCCCTGCCAGCATGATGCTGACAGGGGGTGATGGGAACTGTAGTCCATAACATCAGGAGGGCCGTGAGTTTGACACCTGTGCCCTAGTGCTTCCCCGTGCATGTAAGCGGCTGGCCGGCAGGGTTTTTAGCAGCAGCTGCCTCCGCCAATGCAAACCTACCCCCTGCCTTGAGCAAGTGACATTTGGGCCGATTTCTCAGCCTCCCTCGGGCTAAGCTACCAACTTTCCCCCGATCATCGCCTGGGTGGAAATATATATTCCAAGCAACCCCCCCCCCCTCCACACACATACACACACAAACCGCTGTCTGCATTTCCCCCAACGTAAGAGGAGACTGCCTTCCGTCTACTGCACGTCCTCGAAAGGGGCAAGAGGCCGCAGAGTCCGTCCCGTGCTATCAAAACCGCTTCTGCCTTGGCACACATGAGGCCAATCCCTGATGAGGGCAAAGGCTGGCATTGGCCAAGGCTCCAGGCAGGCAAACAACTGACTTCAAAACGTGAACCGTTTTGCCCAGCCTAGGAGGACACGATCAGGAGCCACCCCATAGAGCTCTTTTCACTTCTTTGCAAGGAAGAGAAATGGGGGCGACTAAAATACCCGGCAAAAAACACTCCTACCCTGCAACTTGTGCTGTGGGGAAGGGGGAGGGCGTCGCCAAGCCCTAAGCATGTTTCAGAAGCGTCTGTAGATCCTACAGCAGAGGTCTTCAAACTATGGCCCTCCAGATGTTCAGGAACTACAATTCCCATCAGCCTGGGGGGGTGGGGGGGGGGGGGGGTGGGGGGGGGGGGGGGTGGGGGGGGGGGGGGGTGGGGGGGGGGGGGGGTGGGGGGGGGGGGGGGTGGGGGGGGGGGGGGGTGGGGGGGGGGGGGGGTGGGGGGGGGGGGGGGTGGGGGGGGGGGGGGGTGGGGGGGGGGGGGGGTGGGGGGGGGGGGGGGTGGGGGGGGGGGGGGGTGGGGGGGGGGGGGGGTGGGGGGGGGGGGGGGTGGGGGGGGGGGGGGGTGGGGGGGGGGGGGGGTGGGGGGGGGGGGGGGTGGGGGGGGGGGGGGGTGGGGGGGGGGGGGGGTGGGGGGGGGGGGGGGTGGGGGGGGGGGGGGGTGGGGGGGGGGGGGGGTGGGGGGGGGGGGGGGTGGGGGGGGGGGGGGGTGGGGGGGGGGGGGGGTGGGGGGGGGGGGGGGTGGGGGGGGGGGGGGGTGGGGGGGGGGGGGGGTGGGGGGGGGGGGGGGTGGGGGGGGGGGGGGGTGGGGGGGGGGGGGGGTGGGGGGGGGGGGGGGTGGGGGGGGGGGGGGGTGGGGGGGGGGGGGGGTGGGGGGGGGGGGGGGTGGGGGGGGGGGGGGGTGGGGGGGGGGGGGGGTGGGGGGGGGGGGGGGTGGGGGGGGGGGGGGGTGGGGGGGGGGGGGGGTGGGGGGGGGGGGGGGTGGGGGGGGGGGGGGGTGGGGGGGGGGGGGGGTGGGGGGGGGGGGGGGTGGGGGGGGGGGGGGGTGGGGGGGGGGGGGGGTGGGGGGGGGGGGGGGTGGGGGGGGGGGGGGGTGGGGGGGGGGGGGGGTGGGGGGGGGGGGGGGTGGGGGGGGGGGGGGGTGGGGGGGGGGGGGGGTGGGGGGGGGGGGGGGTGGGGGGGGGGGGGGGTGGGGGGGGGGGGGGGTGGGGGGGGGGGGGGGTGGGGGGGGGGGGGGGTGGGGGGGGGGGGGGGTGGGGGGGGGGGGGGGTGGGGGGGGGGGGGGGTGGGGGGGGGGGGGGGTGGGGGGGGGGGGGGGTGGGGGGGGGGGGGGGTGGGGGGGGGGGGGGGTGGGGGGGGGGGGGGGTGGGGGGGGGGGGGGGTGGGGGGGGGGGGGGGTGGGGGGGGGGGGGGGTGGGGGGGGGGGGGGGTGGGGGGGGGGGGGGGTGGGGGGGGGGGGGGGTGGGGGGGGGGGGGGGTGGGGGGGGGGGGGGGTGGGGGGGGGGGGGGGTGGGGGGGGGGGGGGGTGGGGGGGGGGGGGGGTGGGGGGGGGGGGGGGTGGGGGGGGGGGGGGGTGGGGGGGGGGGGGGGTGGGGGGGGGGGGGGGTGGGGGGGGGGGGGGGTGGGGGGGGGGGGGGGTGGGGGGGGGGGGGGGTGGGGGGGGGGGGGGGTGGGGGGGGGGGGGGGTGGGGGGGGGGGGGGGTGGGGGGGGGGGGGGGTGGGGGGGGGGGGGGGTGGGGGGGGGGGGGGGTGGGGGGGGGGGGGGGTGGGGGGGGGGGGGGGTGGGGGGGGGGGGGGGTGGGGGGGGGGGGGGGTGGGGGGGGGGGGGGGTGGGGGGGGGGGGGGGTGGGGGGGGGGGGGGGTGGGGGGGGGGGGGGGTGGGGGGGGGGGGGGGTGGGGGGGGGGGGGGGTGGGGGGGGGGGGGGGTGGGGGGGGGGGGGGGTGGGGGGGGGGGGGGGTGGGGGGGGGGGGGGGTGGGGGGGGGGGGGGGTGGGGGGGGGGGGGGGTGGGGGGGGGGGGGGGTGGGGGGGGGGGGGGGTGGGGGGGGGGGGGGGTGGGGGGGGGGGGGGGTGGGGGGGGGGGGGGGTGGGGGGGGGGGGGGGTGGGGGGGGGGGGGGGTGGGGGGGGGGGGGGGTGGGGGGGGGGGGGGGTGGGGGGGGGGGGGGGTGGGGGGGGGGGGGGGTGGGGGGGGGGGGGGGTGGGGGGGGGGGGGGGTGGGGGGGGGGGGGGGTGGGGGGGGGGGGGGGTGGGGGGGGGGGGGGGTGGGGGGGGGGGGGGGTGGGGGGGGGGGGGGGTGGGGGGGGGGGGGGGTGGGGGGGGGGGGGGGTGGGGGGGGGGGGGGGTGGGGGGGGGGGGGGGTGGGGGGGGGGGGGGGTGGGGGGGGGGGGGGGTGGGGGGGGGGGGGGGTGGGGGGGGGGGGGGGTGGGGGGGGGGGGGGGTGGGGGGGGGGGGGGGTGGGGGGGGGGGGGGGTGGGGGGGGGGGGGGGTGGGGGGGGGGGGGGGTGGGGGGGGGGGGGGGTGGGGGGGGGGGGGGGTGGGGGGGGGGGGGGGTGGGGGGGGGGGGGGGTGGGGGGGGGGGGGGGTGGGGGGGGGGGGGGGTGGGGGGGGGGGGGGGTGGGGGGGGGGGGGGGTGGGGGGGGGGGGGGGTGGGGGGGGGGGGGGGTGGGGGGGGGGGGGGGTGGGGGGGGGGGGGGGTGGGGGGGGGGGGGGGTGGGGGGGGGGGGGGGTGGGGGGGGGGGGGGGTGGGGGGGGGGGGGGGTGGGGGGGGGGGGGGGTGGGGGGGGGGGGGGGTGGGGGGGGGGGGGGGTGGGGGGGGGGGGGGGTGGGGGGGGGGGGGGGTGGGGGGGGGGGGGGGTGGGGGGGGGGGGGGGTGGGGGGGGGGGGGGGTGGGGGGGGGGGGGGGTGGGGGGGGGGGGGGGTGGGGGGGGGGGGGGGTGGGGGGGGGGGGGGGTGGGGGGGGGGGGGGGTGGGGGGGGGGGGGGGTGGGGGGGGGGGGGGGTGGGGGGGG